>NW_017100193.1:247077-271931 GCF_001263275.1 Habropoda laboriosa | reverse complement strand
ATTAATTTTCATCTTACAAACTTCCTTTGCTAGGTTAAAAACATTGAATCATACTTTTAAATTATATACCAATCCTTATGTATCTTTACACATTACGAAAAATTATAAGAAATTATTTTATAACCTAATGGTGTCCGACATTACCGTACACACTAAACAATTGTCTGTGGAACCCTTTATTATGATGACCATATTTTGACGAAAAATCAGCGTACTTTCTTGGCTATGCCAAGCTTCAAATAATATATGAATTATTGTCTATTAACACACTAATTTAATGAAACATGTAGCACTGTGATTATGCTATTATACTTGGGTTATAAAAGGTCTAAAAATTATTAATTTGTTGATACTGTGTAAACATATCATAATAAAATTATCTTTAAAATTTATTTCACTGAATTTTGTGAATATAACTGTACAGATTTTAATTCTAAAGTAGATTGTGAATTTGTTATTCATTACATCTACAAGATAAAATGGTGAGAGAATATAACCACAATTTCTGACACTACGTATCATTATCTTTAGCAAGCAATATGGCCAATTATAAGTAATATAAATGATACTACATATATAAGTCAAATTGAAAATAACTTGTTTGACAAAAAAATGTACCAAAAAATTGAGCAGTTATAATTTGCAATTAATATAAGACACTTGAAAATAAGTTTTTATATAATAATTCGAAATGAAAATAAAGACAAACGTTGAAAAACTTTAAGTAAATGTCTAAACATCGCACGAAAATTAATAACTATGTAAGTTTTACAGCTTAAGTAGTATGTGTACGATGTGGTTGACCTGTACTCACTCACCATTTTACCAACCATTGCTGCCACTATACAGAAATGAAAATTGCAACTAACAGATATCTTTTAAACTTTAGTCTTGTTTTAAAAGGACAGCAACAAAATGTAGTCGAAATCAATTATTTAGAATGCCGAAACCGATATCTGGAAACGTCGAAATTTTTTTTTTTGGTTAAGTGAAATACTGCATAAAGTCGCATAATGCGATAAATGCCAGGAAAATTGCTAAAAACATTTCAACGAGGAATTTGTTGCATATTTTCGAAGACATTGTGTAAAAAAAACACAAATCACAAGATAATTTTAACGTCACAAACGATTCATAATATGAACAGAATGTAGCATTACACCTGTCTTTTTAATGACAGTTCGATTGAATTTTTATCACTTGTCACTGTAATCGCAATTTTCCAATCGTTTAGAGCAATCAAGATCCGTAAAAATGCATTGCTTACCTTAATATGACAGGAATACAGAAGCTCACTTTAAACTTGGATGTAAACACAAGCATTTTTTAACGGAATTGACACCAGGGCAGCTTAAATAATAAACAAAAAAACACTCTTTACATCGCGGACAACGTTATTTCACTATCCGAGATTTTATTACGTTATTAAATACCACAATAAATACGAGAATTCACGATCTCTTCGGAAAACATCCATCGAAAACTAAAGATGGCAGCCATTCTTCTGTACAAAACAAAGGTTCACATCCACGGACTCGCAAGCAATGAAGCCTCGAACCCAGATAACTTCCGGCGCTGCCATCAACCCGCCATTTTCAATTATTCCAAAATATACTTGTCTATTTTTCAATAAATTTACAGTACGATTCGACTCAAGACTTGAATTATATTAACTCACCCTTACGCAATAACCACTTCAACTTTTCTTTATAAAAAATAGGAGTATATGTATATTTATTTATATATTATAAAGTTGGGGTGTTAATGTCAAATATCACTGATAGGTGACGCCTAAATCGAATTTTTAGATCGAAGTGCCACCTAGTTTCAAATATATGAATAGACTATTCGCTGCCAACTTCAAGAGAAGTGAAATAAGTATTTTATGTTCGTCTCTTTTGCTTGATTGAAAAAAGAAAAGAAAAATTAAAAGATCTACTTCATGTTGATTATGATGGAATATATTTCCCGATAGATCGATTGAAGTTCGTTTGTCACGTTCAACTTTCTTTAAATGTCAATCCTGTATCAATAGTCTGATCGAGCTTGACTGACATTTAAATAATTATTGACATAAACGTCACTGAGAAAGTTGGTAGTATTTGTCAAGCTTGTACATACGGTATGAAAATTCTACAATTGCTGTTGCTTAGGTTATTGATTTCTAAGTATATAACATATGTTTCAGAAAAAGAAAAATATTTAGAAATGTAATTTGTGACAGTTGTAGAATGAGAGGTATCTTATGCATGTTAATTGTGATTCAAGAATTCCTGACTCAGAAATATTTTCTATGATGTTTTCCAAATGCAAATAAAGACGATTAGTTCGGAAACAGTGAAGAAAAAATTCAGAACTCAAATGAAAAAGCTAAAATTTTTGTACTGAAAGTAACAATGTATGCTCGAAATAAATCGAACTTGTTTTACCTTCATTTTACAAAATTGAATTGTTTTTATATCTAAAAGACATATTTTTCTTAAATAAAAATAGGTAATTATTTTTTAGCAGCGTTGTCATTTGTATATTCTACTAATAAATTAATGCAAAATTCGTTTGCTACTTCTAGGATAAAAATCGATTTATTCATTAATATGGAAGATTTTCTCTATCAGTAAAATTATTATCTTTTCTATTTAGAAATGGCAGACACAGATGCACAATTGAAAAGACTTTTACTCCCAGCAGAAGAAACATTATTTGAGCAATTATTAAGATTTGGACTCTATATTGGTGCAGTGTTCCAAGTTATATGTTTATTGGCAATAGTAGTCTATCAAGCTGGTCCTTCTGATGGTGTAGCAGCTTTGAAGGTATGTAAATCAATGACTAAATAATTTAATTAACTTACAGAAAATTTTGTCATGTTGTGAATTACAGGATGACCCCAGTGATGTGGAATGCTCTGAAAACAGTCCTCAGGTTACTCCAAGGAGACCTCACAGACCACGGAAGCAGGAAAAGAAGAAAAGACGTTGAATTGCTTTTCTCACTGCACAAAAAATTTCTTATTTAATAATATTCATAATTCATTTCCTGAAAAGACCATTTAGATATTATTTGTGCAATTCATTCCTTAAAAAAGTTTATCCATATGTATTTAAACCATTAAAGTATTTTATCTTATGAAAGATAACAAAGTGCTAGTTTTAAGCTAAATATATCCATGACACTCTAAGTATTTGTGAAATGTTTAATGATTAAACAAAACCAAATAAAATTGTTTTTAGAAAAATGTATCCTGTTTTAATGAAGACAAATTTTATCTTCGTATAAATTAGAAATCTTAAGTAGTACAAATCTGTCGTCATCGGGAAAATTTGTGCGACGGACATAAATGCGTTATAAAATGATTTATTATCCAATATTTTATTAAGTATACATTTATTAATACTCATTGCTTACATTTCACTTTTCTCCATGCTGATGCACAGAAGTGGAATTGAAGCAACTTTTTAAATTTTTCTCTTACGAATTCTTCTTATTGCAATTTAAAATTTTGATTAAGGTACATATATCAAAGAATTGAATTTCGATTAAAATCACTGTATGGAAATTTCGATTAAGGTCGAAATATTGAAATAATCGATATATCGATATGATTGCGCGCGCAATCTACAGGCAACAAGTAAAACTGGTGTTTAAAGAAAATGAAAACATTGTATTCTACGTTTCGTGTATTTCCCTTCATTTAAATCTATAATTTTTATCGTCTACATTTCTCAAGGTGTAATCACAATAATAAAAGCAATAAAAATGATTACGATAAAAATGATGATCTGTAAGTTCCATTATAATAATTGGAACAGTGCAATTTGAAGTTGTGGTGGTGTTTAACCTCAAATACTCACAAGAAAATGTGTTTATATGTTCCAAATTATATTTTTTGACTAATTAGGAGAAGACAATTAAAATGTTACATTCAACGGGAGCACTGTCACCACAAGACATTTTGGTAGAAGTCAGAAAATTTATTTCTGGAGCGGTTAGGCCTACTCACAGTACTAGCACGCTCGATGTGACTCGTACAGCTTTGTCTTTACTTCGAAATGTACCTGCTGCCAGAGATGCGGTGCTGGAATATTTTTGCAATGTATTTTTCGTTGCTGTTACCAAATACGTTCGTCAAATTGAAGTAAGTTTGTCAATAATAAATTATACAAAATTTACAATCCGGTTAAACATTTCGATGAATTACGTGATATCTGTATAGACAAATCAAACTTTGGCGATATGTGAAGAAACAATAATAGCTGAAATTCACAGTGTTCTGAGTAATTTTATTAATGGGAACCCAGAAGCATGGGCACCAATCATTTCAGCATGGTCATTGGAGTTACTAGGTATGTTATTATTAAAATGTCTTAAGATAAACTATTACAAAAGGCATATTTTTATTGCAGGTAAATTATCTTCAGATTATGCAAAACGTGGAAACTTGCCTGTCAATGCTGGAATTAATGATTTCCTTCAACAATGGATGTCTTGTCGTGCTACTCGAACTCTGATTGATATCACAGCTCAATGTCTTCAATGTCTTATGCATTCAGACACAGAATCTTGTATTAAAGCACTATTGGATACTAGTGTGTTGCATAGTCCCCATTTTGATTGGGTGGTGGCCCATGTTGGAAGTTGTTTTCCAAATACAGTCATCACCAGAGTGTTGTCATGTGGCCTGAAAGATTTTTGTGCAATGGGGCATGAGCATAGTGTTAAAAATCCTAAACTGAATTCAGTAGTTGGAATTTTGGGACATTTGGCTGGTAGCCACTTTCAAGACATTAGAATAGCATTATTAGATTTATTCAAAGTATAAACTTTCCTAATACTGCAGTATGAGTTGGGGAGGTGTTCAGAATGTATATAATAACTATACTTTCAGTGGAGCTTGGAGGAGGATGTAAATGTTGATGAGGATACTAAAAACCAGAAATTGGCCACTGTTCCATTTCTTCTAAATCTGGCATCTCTTTCGCAAACTCTTTTAAAAGCAATTACTAGCGATGTGATACAAACTTGTAAGTAAATGTCTTCGATGTTTTTCGAAAAAACAAACTATAATAATTTTTTCGTTTAATTGCAGTAAAACCAGATATCATCCCACAATTAGCTTTGTTCGCGTCAGATTGGTGCAAATACTTTGATAATCAACCAGAAGCGTTGATAGATTTGACTGTCCATTTAGTATTAGGATGTGAACAAGGAGCGTCCCAGATAATAAATATCTTACTGGATACTAGTTTAAACACAAGTAATGTTGGATATCACAGCATTAACGCAGCTCAAAGCGTAAAAAACGTATGCTCCGAAATATTAGAGTTGGTTTTACAAGAAATCGATCTGCTCTTGAGAACCCACGGACCACAATCTGCAAATATTGCTCTATTAACTTCTATCAAACAAGAACTGCCAGTAATACTACCATTGCTTCTAAATCAAAATCCATTAAGAGTTCAGACAGCCGTCAGGTTGCTATGTTTTCTTGGAAGTCATAGTCCCAATATGTTAATATCTGCGGCTTCGTATATGTTAGTTAAAGCTGTGACAACTTTTCATCTTGCTGCTCTTATACGTCTCGTTTCTAACAACATTGTACTTTTTTCTTCTAATAAGTTTGAAACGGAAAATGTATTAGCCAGTTATGGTTACTTTACCCAAGTAGTAGAACAAGCTGTTAGAGAAATAAAGTACAAAAACGTTTTAGAAATACAAGAAACAAGACAACTCTTTCAAAATATTACGATATTATTAAAGTAAGTACATACATACGTCAAAGAAATGGTTCTATTATACCTTCTGTACATTCATGTTAATTTTTCCTTCACAGGTGGGAAAAGTCTAACAAGGCAATAGTGTTTCGGTCAAAAATGATAACACAGGCTATAAAATCCAACTTATATCAAATTGCCGTCTTATTAACGAAGACGACGGATTTCAATTTGGCCAATGACATTGCTGAAATGTTAGATCTATTTAGTATGCCGGAGAAAGATAATTTTATGCCAAACGTAGAACTTACGCTAAAATTAACAAGAGCTATAATTCAGTATTTCTTTTTATGCATAGCACAGGATGGTAAGTACTCGATAATTTTTCTATTAAAAATTCTTAAATGTAACTTAGGTGAATTTTTGTTTTTGAGATATTACAAAGAAGCAGCAGGGAGTGAAAATTGTTTGTCATTTATTGAAAGACTTGACTTCTTATTCGCCATGTGCTCGAGTTTTGGCTTTGCGAGAAATTTTAGGACACAGTATTAATAATGATCCTGCCAAATACTTCGGAGCAAAAGAAAAGTTTGAGTCGAAATTTGAGGAAGCGTTACTTTTGCATCAAAATCACAAACAGGTAAAATATTGTAAAACCAATAGTTGCTATTAAAAATTACACGAATTTCATTCTATTTAGGTGACAAGCACAATGTTAGCTCAAAAACACTCTTCTGTTTTTCACGCTGGAGTGATTGGACATGGTCCTCGAAGACCTCCACCGGAAAATAGAATTGATAAAGAAATGATTGTTTTAAATAAAATACTATTGGTAGATGTGATAAAGGTAAAATTTTTGAAAATGTAGTTATCGAATGGTTATGAATCATTAAATTATAATGTATTCAATATTTAAATTTATTAGGCTTGTTGTAGTAATCGAGAATCGGAACGATATCCAGTGAACCTGGATGCCTTAACAATGGTCAGTTTATTGTTAGTTGAGCTAATCTCATCTGATGTCATGTATAATGGATTGCCCTGGCCTGATGAAGAATTTACAAAGGTAGGTTTAACAATAATTATTTTTATTTTAATAATTATAAAACAGGTTTGATTATTGTTAGGTTACCATAGAAAGAGATTTGCAAATCCGTCGAACGTTCAAGGATGTGCCATTATTATGGACATTGTTAGAATTGACAGCTTGGTATAGGCCAGCTTTGGCTTATTGTTCGGTCTTGTTAAGAGGTATTGCAGCCACAGTTATGGCTAACTGGAATACAGAAGAGGGTGTTTTGCTCGTGAGTGTTATGGCACTTGGTCAATTATTACCACCTCCATTGGCAAGCATAAGGGATATCTTGCCTGTTTTAGAACTGCATCAGGTGCGCAATATCTATAAGCTTACATGCGTGAGAATGTCCCATCTCCAGCACTTTTCACGCGTAGCGAAGGAGCTAACATTGCCTGGCGAGATACGGACACTTCTACTCCAAACTCACGATTCACGGAAACTCTTCGTCTAGTATTGTTATCGAATATTCACACGTTGGGGCCAATTTATGCAGCCCTCTTTTACAACGAGAACAAATAATTTAAGTTTCTACTCAATCTGAATTATTCTTATGTACATATTTTTGTGAATAGAACGACGAAAAGCTAACGAATTTATGTTATATTAGAAAAATGTTAAAAATAAACATTAATATGTCTTTTAAAAATCTCCGCTTTCGTAACAAATATTTCCAGATCATTTTATTAAATCACATCTATGAAACAACTTATTAATTAATATTGTATTCATTTATTTTAAATGATATCGTGGATTAATATATCTAAACATCGGGTTTTTCATTCACTACCCTGGAATTGCATAACAATAAATACATTTTCGATCATATCTCTATAACAATTCTACATATAAAATAAAAGGTACCATTTGTATCGTATAAAATAAGAATTAAGTTTTACTAATGTCTGTAATACAACTAAATAATGTACACTTTATAATACGTTGTACAAATATAATGCACATAACTTATAAATATTCTCCTCCATTCTCGTCTATCCTACGTTCAATGAATTACCTTTTACATTCATTCAAACGTAGCTTGCTACTCTCAAACGCTATTTGAAAAAAAGAAAAAAAATAATGCAGGTCGGAGCAAGAAGGAAAAGAAGACAGAAATAATAAGTTTTAATTTTTATAAAAGCACATTCTCCTAAATACATACAAGAAACAAATATTAATTTACTTTGTATCATTATTAATATAGGAATGATGATATCTATGATGAGCGAACACTGTACGAATACCCTAGGTGGGTGTCTCGTCCTGACAAAATGATTATACATTATGCAATGGCTCGATTTATATGAATGTCACGATTTTAACCGCGTGCATTTGAGAGTCTTTTACACGACTCCGTATTACACGGAGCATAAAACACTAGTAAAAAATGCTGAAAATATTTAATTACTTTCTTTCTATGTACACTGCTCGTTGTATGAAAGATATTACATCTTGCGTGTAAGTACAGAATATTCGAACAACACAGAACGTCTGCACTTACATTCGAGCATTTTATATGTTACGTTCGAGTTGCGAACCTCTACGTTTTGTCAACGTACGGCAGTATTCATAATGCCTTCTGGCACCGATTGACACCATCTAGAATCGCCATTAGTGTTTCATGTATAAAAGACGATATTATTTTTCACGATGCACGAAATAAAAATTGTCAATTGCAAATCTTCGGATGATAGTCACAGAATTGATACATATGGTAGGTATAAAATGATAATTAATTAAATATTTTTTGAGTATGCATTCACAATCACGTATAAAAAGAAAAAAAAAAAATATTGAAGGAAAAAACTACCACATAACACGTATCTGTATTTTATGTATGATTTCTTTTTCAACGGCAAACAAAGAATAAGAGTGTGCGGTTTGATTCATGTTGAAGACCTTCCATTACTCTATTGAGTAATCAACAGTATTTGATGTCGAATGGACTTATTTTATAATAAATTATTATTCAGTTCTTTAGAATTAAAAAAGTTCACTTTTAAAGTCTATGTAAATTAAGTTTAGAAAAGTAGTGTACTCATGCCACCCATTTCACTTTGTTCCTTAACGAAAATTTCGAAGTACTGGTATATGATTGTGACGGCGAGTAAGATACCAGTACCTGAACCGATTGCACCGAGGAAATCAGCTAGTACAGACAAAGCACCGATACACAATCCACCAAACGCCGCCGCAGTTGGAATGTATCTGTTCAGTTCATGAATCATAGAATTGGCTCTGTGACCTCTCATTACCATCTGTTGCTCTATTAATTGTTTTGCGACCTAAAAAACAATTTCAATCAACAATTTCAAAAATTGAAATCCGTTAAAGAACACAAAATATACATATAATTAAAATACAAATACTAACGGCTTTAGCTGAGCTACCAGAAACCTCAATCCACGTCTTCGAGAAGAAAGCACATGATCCAAGCATAAACAGAACGTAAAGAATGGCATGAATAGGATCCTCAAGAATATGTCCTACAGATTCAGGTGGTGACAAGTAATAACACAATCCACCAACAGGGTAAGATCGCGCTGGGCCACCGCCACCAATGTCTGACCATACTCCCAAGAGATTAACAATAATGTTTCCTTGGAATTTGACAGCCAGCATTTGAGAGATGACGTACAAATTAGACACTAATGCAGATTGAAGAATGATAGGAATATTGCTCGTGTAGAACAGTTTAATAGGATAGCTGCTGTATTGTCCTCTGTATCTGGCAGATTTGATTGGCAAATCGACGCGGAAACCCTATAAATAAAAACGTAATTATGATTTTAGTTCAAACTACTCGCATGTACCTAGAATCAGAAAATTCCATTGTCGTACCTGGAAATAAATTACAATGGCAAACACCAAGATTGTAGCAAGTAAATTCATGAGATTAGGAAGATTTTGCCTATAGAATGCTTCTCGAAGAGCTCGAACTTTATCTTGCCTTGTAGCTAACAAATGGAACAGTGCAATTACTGCACCCTCAAATTCCGTACCACGTCCTGAACATATTGTAATAAAAGTATTATTCTATTGTAATTATAATGATAAAAAAAAAACAGTGAAAGAATGAGTATAGAATCATACCAGTATTCACAGTAGCTGGAGAAAATGCTTTCCACACAATTGTTTCACAGATGTTTGTGGCAATAAAAAGAGAGATTCCACTTCCCAATCCATATCCTTTTTGGAGCAATTCGTCAAGTAACAATACAATCAATCCAGCAACAAATAACTGAATGATAATTAACAAACAAACACCAGCTCCAATTTCTGTTGGGTCACCATACATTCCAGTCATTACATATACAATTGCTTGACCAACAGTAATGACCATACCAAACACTGTAAAACAGATAAATTACATGTATGATAATTTAAAAGTATAATAATATTTTTAAAAGTGCATTGTGCTTTTCTTACATTTTTGAGCACCATTAAACAATGCTCTGTCTTTTGGAGTATCACCAACTTCAATTATCTTTGTACCACTCAAGAGTTGCATGATCAGACCAGATGTAACGATGGGAGAAATTCCCAATTCCATAAGAGTTCCTCTGTTTGATGCAAGTATAACACGAATCCAATAGAAAGGATCTGCACTGTCTGACGACATGATACCAAATAGAGGAATCTGTAAAAATAAAGAAGAATATGCTTCATCAATTAGAGAATTTCCACATAAAAGTTTCGGATACTCATTATTCAGTAATCCTTACCTGACAGCATACTAAGAAGATGAACAGGGTAATTGCAGTCCATAATACTTTTTCTCGAAATTGAATCTGCAAAAACATTTCCATTGAAGAAATTATTTAAGGACACTTCAAACCAAACACCTCAATGAAGTTGGGCATAACAGGTAGATAGCAAATGCCAAAAAAATTCCTCTCAAAAAACATGATAAGAATAATTACGCATAAAAGGTGAAAAAATACAGCATAAGAAACTGTAAATATAAAACAGGGACAGAAATAGATTGGCATAAACTTACTTTCCGTTCCGGCTTCTCTATTTCCGGGAGTATACTGCAAAACGGCTTTATCACCTCCAAAAATTTGACTGAAAAACGTGCGTACAGAAATTAATTTTTGTTTCAATAAAATGTTCAAATGAAAAGTGAAATATTAAAGATTCAACGTGGTGAACAATATGTTGTGAGAAAAGAGAAATCAAGAGGTTACGGTCATGGTTAATCACGGAGAACTATAGTCATAAATAAAACAATTTTCGAAATTTTGACTGGAAACTCTGTACTTACATCCCATTTTGAATCCGAGATATGACTATCCTACAAAACCACGGTGTTACAACGCTTCTCACTAACTCAGGAATCAACAATGCCGTGAGGACACCCGATTAAAGTAATAATCCCAGCAAACCTGGCCGCGTATGCTCGACTGGCAACCGTAGCGAGTCGTGGCTACCGTCGTCGACACGTATCAATATACTAATATCACGTGACCTGATGATGTTGGCCGGCACGCGGGAGAAATTCCTAAAACAGATGGTAGATGACGCTGACAATAAAAAGCTAATGCGCACGTGTGCGCTATCAAGTAATTTAAAAAATTTTTAAACTTTACCATGTCAAGTTTGAAATTCTTTGAATGTAATAATCGGTTTATGCAAATTGTTGGAAAACCGGTTACAGCCTTAGGAAAATTTCAGACTAAATTTTAAAATATTACTATCACATGAGAAATTTAAAGTTGCACATTTTTTGCATTCTTACAAACTGAAATTTATTGTCCTATTCAAAATTACATAAATATTAATTGAAATATATACTGGACAGCGCGACGCTTTGTTTGCCTTTTAAGGCGAATTGCTTTCCAGCAGGTTTTTTTTATAAAAATGAATTTTCTGTAATTTTTAATAATATTAACAGTAAAATTTATTCCTTGACTCCTGTTAAAAACTATACACCTTATACAAATCTATTTTGGGACATTATTAATTAAGAATTATATAATTTGAATTTGAATTTTTGGCTTGATCGAGCATGAAATTTTCAAAAACGAAAAATTATTTAACTTTTACAATGTACTTCTTTCAACCGATATTGCTGCAAAATAATATCGATTTATGATTTTCTATTTACATTAAAAATTTTAAGGAAAACGTAATGAACGATAATATTAAATGATATGTCGATAATATTAATCGATATGTTTAAATTTTACATTCGACAAATACAGGTTTTCTTATCGTTAAACAAGTAGCATTATTGATTTTGCCTGCGCCTTTTACAATACATTCTAAATAAGTTTGCTTCCACTATCAGCAAATTAGGTGAATGTGCAAATACTATATAAAGAGCAAGGTGAAGTAACAATCGAAACTTAGTTGTAATTTCTTCTTGGAACGTGCTTTACACAAATCGTGAGTTTCTGCCTTTTACTTGTATACATATGCATTTCATAATATATATTCATAAGTATTGTTTCTTATATAGTACAAATCATTATGCGGGGTCTTTTATTTCTTGAATTGTGCCTTGTTTTCTTCGTTCCAATCAGGTAAGTGAACGGGTTTCCGTGGTATGTACAATATACGTATGCGTTAAACGAATCGAACGACGTTTTTATTGATTTTTGATCATGGTTGCTCTGACAATTACGCATAAAGCATGAAGTTTGCAAAATCTACGTGAACGAAAATGTTAATTGGTATTACGAAATAAATTGCTGTTGCTTTATAACTTTTATCAAAATTATTATTTCGTAATATTTAAAGTATTTACGTTTTTCTTGTTACTCATAGAGTGGCGAGTACAACAAAGCAGAATAATCATACTGAACTAGTTATCGAACCAATAGTAGGGCAATTTATACATAGTGAAGGTCCTCACTGGGATCATCGTACTCAGACACTCTATTTTGTGGATATAGAAGCTCAAAACATATGTAGGTTTGCCCCTGCCACAAAAGATCTTGCCTGCATTTACATAGGTAAAATGATGATTTGTATAAATTTTGTTGAAAAGAGGGGAATTAATTTTTTCATAAACTTATTATTATTAGAGAATGGACCTGTTGGATATGCTATCCCTGTTGAAGGGGAGCATGATAAGCTTATAGCTGGCAGTGGTACAGATTTTATTCTAGTTTCATGGAATGGTCAGAACAATAATACAAAATCTCTTCCTGAAACACTAGCTATTGTTGATCTTGATCGCAAAGGGACTAGGTGGAATGATGGAAAGGTGGATTCTTCAGGAAGATTTTGGGGTGGTTGGTTGAAAATTATCTATTTGTTAAAAGAAAGTATTGGTTTAATTATTAATAAGAAAATCTCTATAGGAACAATTGGACCAGAAGTGAATGATGTTGTTATATCTAATCAAGCATCTTTGTATCGTATTGATTCTGATCTTAAACCAAAGAAAACATTGTCTCCTGTTACCAATAGTAATGGATTAGCTTGGAATAAACAGAATAATAAGTTTTATTATATTGATACTCCTACACTTAAAGTGGCAGCTTTTGACTATGAACCCACCAATGGAACTATATGTATGAAATTTTTATATAAAATACCAAACAGAATTTCTAATAAACAATAATTCATTTCAGCTAATAAAACGATTGCATTTGACCTTCAAAAAAATAATGTTTCTGGTTTACCTGATGGTATGACTATAGACACAGATGGAAATCTTTGGGTTGCTTTGTATAGTGGAGGTGGTGTAAGTACTATTATAATATTTTTGATATATGATTAACAATGCTTATGAAATATTAATATGTTAAATAAATAGGTGGTCAATGTCAATCCTTATACTGGTGAAATATTGCGTTTTGTGGAACTTCCTGTAAAGAAAGTGACTAGTTGTACTTTTGGAGGTTCTTTGTTAGATACCTTATTTGTAACAACATCCAGTCGCGATTTAACCAAGGAAGAACAAGTAGAACAACCGCACGCTGGTTATGTTTTTGCTGTACGAGGTCTAGGAGTACATGGCCTTGTTGCAAATTCATTTAAAGTTTGAGTAATTTTTTTTTAACATTAAATATTCTTGTCTATCTAACAGGAGAATATAATAAAGATAATTTAAAAAAAACTGTGGCATTTATTCTTTTAAAATACTATTTAATTAATTAAATAAAACTATTAGTTATACAAAACAACCCGCGATGTTGTCATGGTTCACTAAATCAATTAGATTATGTTGCATGAGAATATTCAATCTTTACATCGTAATAATTTATCTCATATTTTCGGCAAAACATCGACTTTTCTTATATTATTTTTAGATCTAATTCTATTCATGATAACCTCACTATACTCTATGTCGTAACATATCATTAAGTGTATTATTAAGGGCGATTACTAAGCATAAGTACTCTTATTTTGCTGAGTTATGATATATAAAAGAGAAGTTTATCATTTTTTTAAAATCATTAGCCTTGGTAAGTTGTGTAGTTCTATATCGACCAGAAACAGTAGTCTCGATCAGTTGTGTAATAAAGTAAAAGCGTAAGTACATACTACTTAATTGGATAAGTGGAGAAGGGGCATTTTATGTACGTTCCTATTCATTGTGTAAACTTTATGTACTAGAATCACATGTTACTGCAGGTATTATATATGTATATTCATATTTCTATGTAGACATAATTATATGCAAATAATTTTTAAATTAGGAAAATGTCAAAAGTGATTGTTGAACCATTGTTTGGAACATACGGACTTGCCGAAGGTCCTCATTGGGACCACATTGCTCAAAAGCTTTATTTCGTTGATATATTTGCTCAAAAAATATACAGATTCGACCCCGCAACACATGCTCTTACATCTGCTTTTATCGGTAAGTAATTAAAAATCGTGTTATCCAATTATTGATAGTATATTCTACAGACATATTTTTCTGATTATTAGAAAATGGACCTGTTGGATTTGTTATTCCCGTCGAAGGTAGCACCGATAAATTAGTAGCAGGATCTGGTATAGATTTTGTATTGTTTTCTTGGAATGGGGAAAAAGATCTTGTAAAATGTATGCCTCAAACATTGGTCACTGCAGACAGTAACCGAGCAGAGACCAGATGGAATGATGCAAAAGCAGATTCTTCTGGAAGACTGTGGTGTGGTTGGTTGAATAAACTATTTCATAGAAAAATGTGTTATTCATAGTATAAGTTCTTATAACGTAATTCTCTTCTTATTAGGGACAATGGGCTTTGAGAAAGATGGAGTTTTTCCACCTAATGTGGGGTCTCTTTATAGCATTGATAATAATCTTGAGTTAAAGAAACAAGTGTCTCCTGTAACTATAAGTAATGGGTTAGCTTGGAATAATAAGAATGATACACTTTATTACATCGATTCACTCACCTATCAGGTTGTGGCATTTGATTATAATTCTCAGACAGGAGCTATATGTAAGAAATGTACAATGTATATTATACGATACAATACATATACATTGCATTAAACAAATATATATCTTTAATTCTTTCTTTTTATAGCTAACAAGAGGACCGTTTTCGACCTTCAGAAAAATAATATTTCTGGAATACCAGATGGTATGACTATAGATACAGATGGAAATCTCTGGGTGGCTGTGTATGCCGGAAGTGGTGTAAGTATTATTATAATTAACATGAGATATATTGTACAGGAAATAATTGACATTCACTTTCTGAAAAAAGAAAATGTTTAATATGCTTAGGTACTCCAAATAAATCCGAATACGGGTGAACTGTTGCGCTTTGTTAAGATTAACGGTGCCAAGAACATAACTAGCGTTGCTTTCGGTGGTCCGAAACTCGATACCTTGTACGTAACATCAGCGAACATACAATTAAATGAGAGTGAATTAGAGGAACAACCATATGCTGGCTACTTATTTGCCATAAAGGGTTTAGGCGTACATGGTTTTCCTGCAAATTCATTTAAACTATGAGATAAATTAACATAGATAGATATATGTACGTATAAATATTTCGAATATGTACAAATATATAAAACACATTTCCTTAACATTAAATCACTAGAATAATGAATGACAAAATTTGTTAATTACATATATAAAAGTTGCATTTGTAATATTGTTTTTGCAAATAAATTTTATAAGCTAGAAAAGGATTATTTTTTAATTTTTATCTCATAGAAGTAAACGGTATTATATGCATGTATATCTATATGCATATACAGGGTGGTGGTTTACTAGATATTACCACTTCGATTTGCGTGGCTCTTATTTGTAACAAAAAATATTTCACGTAGCGTTGAATGGTTTCAGGAGGGGCACATTTTGATGTTAATAGTTTTTTTGTAGGTAAACGCATAGAGGACATACGAAAGTAATTTTTTTAAATATTTAATACGTATGTTAAAAAATCATTAATTTAGGAGATATTTTAATTTTAGTATTGCTACAAAATTATGATTCTCTTGTTAATGTGTAGTGATTTTATTTTATCTACAAAAAAAAAAAAAAATTAACATCAAGAATGTGCTGCCCCTCTTGAAACCATTCAACTTAACGTGAAAAATTTTTCGCTACGAATAACAGTCACGCAAATCAAAGTGGTAACACCTGGTGAACCACCCTGTATATGTAGCACTTTTTTTTTTAATGAAAAAGATGTTTATAAATTATTCGTTAGAAAATGTACAGGTTTTGCTAATCTTTAATTACATTTGCCTATTCGCTTCCTTTTACATGTAAAGAAAAGTGTATTAGTTGCTGAATGTACATAGTAGACAAATAATGTATCCTTTTATTAGTATGTAGAAACATTTCCCTGGAATTATTGTGAAATAATATTTATCGTTTATGTTGCTATCTCGATCGTTACCAGAACGTCGTGAAAAGTAGTGATATTCAAGCATTGTCATCCTGAGGCGTCTCTAACTTGTAAAAAGTTAAATTTTCACTACTTCCTTGGGGTACAGCTTTTCGAATATACATGTTATATTTTGCGTAAAAGTACCATCTCGATTATTCTCGTAGTTTTAGAATACGTCTATTATTATCTATTTTCCATGTATGATAATTAAATCGTTCATATAGTATGATTCCATTTAGGCACAGAAGTGAGAAGGCTAACGATCTATTTCAGTCGTCTTTTATGAAA
Source organism: Habropoda laboriosa (assembly GCF_001263275.1). Lineage (NCBI taxonomy): Eukaryota > Metazoa > Arthropoda > Insecta > Hymenoptera > Apidae > Habropoda > Habropoda laboriosa. Next base: position 255,052 of record NW_017100193.1, on the reverse strand, counting down.
AAAAAAATGAAACTGCACGCTGCAAAGATGTTAAGAAATATTATTTATAATGACTGTGACCCTTACCATTTATATATTACGACCACTGTAAATTGCGGATAACAATCGCATTTAGCATGAATAATAGAACATATACTAACGAAGGAAACTCGAGCATGGAACGCGGAAATAAAGAAGAAACAGATGAAATATCAATTAGCGTTCTCTTGGATATTTAATCGTCTAATGTTATAATCTCAACGCTATCGTTCGTGGACTTTTCCCCTTTCTTGGTAGAAACGCTACTCGATTTCCCTCTAGGTAAGTCGTATATAGTCTTGCAGTCTGTATTCGACGGCCTCAAAGATTCTGACACTTTTTGTGGAACAACACTCACACCTGAGGACAAGTTCTTCGTGTAATCTATGGTCGGTTTCATTTGCTGAGGTTTTTGCTGGGGTATTATTTCTAAATGCGAATGCTGTTTCAATTGAGAAAGCATCGAGAAAGCTTCCACAGAATTTCCTTGGGAATATGAGCCTGCCAGGGAACTGGAGATGTCCAACGAGGTTGGTTTCGTTTTTGTAGATGACTTTTTGTAATTAGAGTACTTTGTACTGGGACCTTTCAGACCAGGCTGAGGATTCACTGGGCTCACGGATATTCCACTCAATTCTGGTGGTATGTAAGGTGGTTGCGGCATCGACGAGTTTCCAGGCATTGCATTCAACAGATTTGAGAAGTTGCTCGGCAACGCAGCCATCGTTTTAGCTGGTTTCGTTTTTCTAACTGGATTCTGCATGTTTGTTTGCGTATATGATCTCTGTGAATTCTTTTTTGACAACAGTTTGTGCTGTAACGACGTCCCTGAATGAGAAGTGGGCACGTTCATGGGTAACGTTTGTTTTATGCTCATCGATGAACTCATGACTGTATGAGCTACCTGAGGAACCACAGTAGGGTTCGTGGTAGCGCTGCTTTTCAACGGAGAATGCGATAAAGAAGGATTGTGCGCGGGTTGAGGCTCTGTCAATGACTTGGAGACCCTAATTTGAGGCGCGCCTATTTGTTTCGGTGGACTAGTTTTAACGTGTGTGTGAACAATGGATGGTTTTAACAGAGAAACTTGAGTAGTGGGTGGTTGCAAGACAGGCTTTGATGGTTGCGGCGATATTTGCAGAGACTTTGGTAATTGGACCGGCAAAGAATCGCCCTGTGGGCATTGCTTCGATGATTTGCTTTTAGGTGGTACTGTATTCACTGGAGTTATCGATATACTAGGTCTATCTTTAGTCATTGATGCGGTGGTGGTAGTCTTTGTCGTAGTTGCTTGTTGATACATAGGCGTTGAACGAGCGGTTGTCGCCGCGGCGTTGCTTAAACTCAGCAGCTGCTGCACCGTTAAATTGTTCAAATTAGCCAAATTATTTATATTGGTCGCAGTGTTCATGTTAGGGCTGGACGTGCTCATTGTAGGTACGTTGCTAATATTAGGTGCAGTGGCGATTGTGTTGCTTAATCCACCTGCTAGATTCGATAGCGAAGAAAGATTGCTCTGATACTGTCTAAGAATATCCTGATAATTTCCCATCTGATTTAAGTAATTCATGGCAGATAAAGGATCCATCATACTGCTGCTCAAACCGCTGGTTAATAAGGCGGATAATATGTTTGGATCTACCAAAGGATTCATGAAATAGGAGTTCATTAGGGAACGATTTCCTGATGCACTCATATAATTGGCGAAATTAGCTTTCGCGTTGAACTGGTTCATTGCACTACTCTGCTGCATGGCCTGTAGATACTTATTTACATTAGGTGGACGACCCCTTGGTCGACCAGTGGATGTCAAATTTCTGTAAGGTTTTCGACTCTGAGAAGATTGCGGTGACGTAGATGTAACCTGCGGTTGAGGTGTGACCACCTACACAAACATTATAAGTGAAATTTCCATTGATACATCAAGGTATCAAAATAAGATTCGAAAGCTTACGGGAGTCGGAGAAATAGCCTGAGGCTGTGTCTGAGTCTCTGCGGGAGGTTTGTCGAGACTGGAGAAGAATTTACTCAAAACTTTCCGATTATAATTATAATCATTGCAATATTTCATAGCAATCTCCAAAACATTTCCTTCCAAATTCTGTTAAAGGATAACCGAAATGTTAAGTGAAATACAGCTATGAGAAATTCTTAATATATTCTGTCCTAAAGGAAGGAACTTACTTTATTGCCGGTATACGTTTTATACGTATCCACTAATAAAGAAGCAAGTGTTTGTATAGTTTGTTCTTTAGTCTGAAAGTTTTTCAAAGCTCTCTGATATACCCAGTATGTGTCAAGGAGCACTTGAGTTCTAGCATCTGCATTCTTGTTGGGTGCAAGATCAGAAGTGCTTGTTCCCATTAATTGCACCTTAGTTCTAAGGGATTGTAAGCAGAGAGTCAGTGCTTGACGAGACAATTGTTCTCTTTCTGAGTCGCGTAAATATTTTCTGGAAAAATTACGTATAGGTGTTACATAACAGCACATATCTTTAACAAAATACACATTTTACAAAGTGACACATTTTTCTAGTTTAATAACTACACTGCGGATTTTTATGCAAATTTATATTTTTCAGAATATGATGAAAAAAGTGAAACTTCGGTAAAAAATTATTTCATCTACCAGGTATTATAGCACTATAATTTCGATATTTTGTATATTTTTACATATTACGTGCATTCTGTGCAATTTTGCACTTTTAAATTTCCTATAAATGCATAAAAATCCGGAGTCTATTAATAATATACTTGTCAGATTCTGGTATCTTCCCAAGTTGCACGCTTAATTGCATTAGCATTCGACCATCGTTTGTTTCTTTAAGTACTTGCATTAATAACGTGACACATCGTGACATATGGAATGCAAAACTCCCCGGTCTATCGACTTCTCTATTTGGTATGTGCCAAACACCCTACAATGATAAGTGACAATTATCTCAGTTGCATTAAGATAAGCAAATTGGTATTTTCTGATAGTAGCATACTTCAGTCTAAGTTTTAGTTAGCTTTCACATCTAAGTTTGGTTGTAAGTTGAATAGAGTGGTTAAGTAGTATCTAGTAATTAAACAGGTATGATACATATTCCTTATGCTCTAATTTAAGTTCTTCTTACTTATTGTAAATATCTTGAAAAAAAGTTATTCTAAACTGAAGTACCATTCCCATTTTGCACAGATGGTATTTTTACTTTAACAAAAGGGAAACATGAAGCTCTATTTGTTTCCTTGCAAGTTCATTACTATAGCCTCTCTTCTTTTTATGCTATGCAGTGTCAGGTAAAAATTTAACAATGTTCTTGGTAATATAATTTATAGAAGAAATTTAAGAAGAATAAAACTGTGTTTAGCATATATTCGTTTACATTTCTTAAGTATGTTGTTTTATTCAGTTTGCATATCATGATAAAAACTTTTACAAGGTCTATTGAAGCTTTGGAGAAAATTATAATAGATACAGATGCTGGAGCAGATGATGCAGTAGCTATTCTATTGACCCTTAAATCTGAATCCAAAGGATTAAAAGTTATAGCAATTACTTGTTCTTATGGTAACACTAATTTGGAAAATGTAATCACCAATGTACTCAAAATCTTAACAGTTGCCAACAGAAGTGATGTAAGTATATCATATTTTTTAATCAAATTAAAAAATAGTATACTAGAATATTTTACAGATACCTGTATATAAAGGAGCTCATAGAGCATTAATAAATAATTATAAGCCTGACAGTGTCTTTGGCTCTGATGGTCTTGGAGATTTTAATTTCACACAAAAAATTATTGCTAAAGTGGATGAAAGTAAACATGCAGCTGTGGCTCTTGTAGACTTAGTAAAACAATACCCAGGTTTAATAATTAATTAAATCATATAATGTATTCAAAATTAAGAGCTCGTTTATGATTTTACATTTAATTAAACCTATTACAATTTGTAGGTGAAATAACGTTATTGAGCATTGGTCCATCAACAAATGTTGCAACAGCAATTGCACTGAAGCCTTCATTTTTAAAATATTTAAAGAATCATATTATATTAGGTGGCAGTGTTTATGGTGTAGGTAATGTTGCACCTAATGTTGAATTCAATTTTTACCTAGATCCAGAAGGAAATTACATGATATTGAATAAAACCCGAACAAGCATTCTATTTCCATGGGAAACAACACTCAAGAATGATATATCTATGGTAATTATTTTAACAAACGATTAAAATAGTGCTTGTATTAAATAGCATAAAAATGTCAACAATGTTAAACAGGATTGGCGTAAAAATGTATTAGGGAAAACAAATTCTACCATTATGGATTTCTTAAATAAAGCAGAAAGAATAAGTTCTTTGAACTCTACTTCATGGAGTGCTTCAGATGGAATGGCTGCTGCAGTTATGATATGGCCAGAACTTATAACACAATCCATAGTAACGAACGTGAGCCCTGTGCTTGATGGACTTGCAAGAGGCTCAATACTTGTGGATTATAATAATTTAACTAGCAAAGAAACAAATACAAGAATTGTACAAACGTTTAATGTATCAGCTTTCCAAGAGCTGTTATTGAAAAAACTTGGTTGAATTTTATCAAACTACTGTGAATATGTATAGTAAAGAGTAACAATATAATATACTTACACTGAAAAAATTAGTGCTCTTTCTATCAGCGAATAATCCTTGAAAATTTTCTCCACGATAAAATTGGCAATTGTAGCTGTCCAACAAGAGGTTCCTACACTTGGTTATATCCTTAGCAGTTTTATTGTTGAAGAAGAAGTGCGACAATCTATAGAACGACTTATAGTGTTCTGAAAATCTTAAAATGCATTGTTCTAGACCAGCTAAACAGTACGCTATTAAAGTGGCAACTTCTGCTTCCGTCATGTTCTCTTCTTTTTGTGCAAAATCCGAGTCTTCCTTCTTCTTTTCATTGTCGCTTTCACCAGAATCGCTCTCAGTGTCACTCGAACTATCGCTATCAGAACTATCGTCACTGCTACTCGATTCATCACTACTACTGGAACTAGAATTATTCGTTTCCGTCGTTGTCGTAGTTGTTTGCGTGGTTGTCGTGCTTTCTTGTGAACCTCTTCTACTTAAAGTCACCTCTTCTTTAGCGGTGTTTGCAAGCTTCTTTTTTTCAGTAGATTTGTCCTTCATTTCTTTATTATTCATTTGTAAATCCTCGTTTTGTAACCATTTTCCTTCAAACTTTCTCGTGTCTTCGTCCTCGGGCGAGGATTGTCTAGTTTCCTGGCTAATTTCCATTGCCTGTTTCATGAGTGCATCCATTAAATCTTGAACGTTTTCCGACTTTCTTTCATTTTCAAATACACTGCCAATTTTTAGTGGACCTACAGAACCTTTTTTGCCGTCTTCTGACTTTACCTCCCGTAATTTCGTTTTTTCCACTGTTTTCTTTGCCTTCTTTTTCTGTGACTTTGATTCGTTACTCTCGTCGCTCGACAACACCATAATATCATCATTCTTTTCTTTTTGCGAAACCATATCGCAAACTTTCGTGATTACATCGTCTATTAAAGCTACAACGTCTTGCATTAATTGCAAGTGAGATACGTTTCCCAACTTTATTTTCTTCACATTATCCTGTGGTAATTCTGTTGGTAATCTTTTACGCGTTTCTGTTTTTCCCAGTTCAATACGTTGGCTCGTGCCAAATTTATTCGTTCTGTCTATGATCTCGATCTCCTCGATGCTATTCGAACGCTGACCAACAGTGACGACATTTCTCTCTCCTTCAGCAACAAGTTCCACTTCTTTTCCGTTGCTTTTATTATTTGTAAAAGCGATTTCCTCGTTGCTCTTTTCGTTCAATTTTGAGGTATACTTCATAAAGGGTCCTTCGGCGCATTTTTCAAGATGAAGCTGAAGCAACTGCCCCAAAGACTTTTTCAGAGGCTTACCCTCATGTTGCTCGAGATATTTCAATATACTTGCATGAATTCGATAGTGCACTTCTAATGCTTCGATTGATAGATGTTGCGGACCCTTGTGACTTATTCTACGTGGATATTGTGCATCATTGTTGTATAATAATTCACTAGCCTTCGCATAATGTTCCAAATATACAGGAGGATCTTGGTTTTTCTTTTCAGCCACTTTGCCGAGCATGTATTGATAAAGCCATCTCTCATCATGTGGTATTGTCCCGTCTTTAACGCCAATAAACAAACGAGCACAAGAATGAAAACACTGGTATGCAATTTCCAACATTTCCTCTTTTCTAGTCTCTAGAATCTCGAATCGTTCCATACTCAACGTATCTGTTTCCTGTTTCAACAATCGTGAACAAAATGAATGAACAACGTACGCAAAAGTTCCGTACTCTGTCCAAATAATATGATTGCAAGAATCCAACTCGACTGCATGTCGGTAACTGGATTGTGTCAACTTCGCTTTCGCCAATAGTGTATCCTCATTTATTGGTTTATACTTGTTTAACCAAGTCTCTATTACAGTGCCCGAGGACATGGCTAATCCAGTCCAGGAACTCAATCTCGTTGGATGAAAACATAAATCCAATAAGTAATATCGAATCGCTGCACTCCACTTACAATTTTTAAAGTAAAAATCTGCTAACAAGTAATAAATCGTAGACATAGAATGCGGCAAAGGCTTTTTGATAGTCGGCATCGTCTCTCTTTCACCCATTATGTAAGCCATCATTTCATCAATTACTTGATTCGGATCACTTTCCGGAGGAATTAGTTTCATAATGCGTTTGAATAAATCCTCAGTGTCCGCGTTGATCGTTAAAGATCTGGGCGAACAAAACTCTGGTATTTGTTTGGGCTTATAAAAATCAAACAATAATTGTGCACCTTCCCAAGTCACTTTCATTTGAGGCACACCATGTTCTTCTATGTGTTTCGGTCGTCCCTTGTTCACTTTATTGTAGTGGCCATAAAGGCAATAAAATATTTGCTCCAAATACTTGGAAAGTTTGCTTTTTATGCTGGAAAACTGGGGTGTTTCCAACTTTGGAATAACTAGATTCAAAGTGAAAAATAAGAGTTTTGCTTCGTTATAGCAACACCACGAATGTCTTCCCATGAAATCATGGGCGATAAATAAAATCATGATCGATGCTGGAACACCTTCGTCTTCATCGTCTGATTCAGAATAATTAGAACTATGCTTATTTTTGTATGACGATTCAGCCTTTGCTCTCTCTTTGTCTTCTTTATACTGTAAAACATAATGCAACAAAATCCAAGGTAGTACAGTTTCAAGTGGCATCTCTACGGTAGTCTCTGACACATCTAACTGATTGCAAACAATGTGAACCAAATTTTGTACTAATCTCGAGAGACGTGCCTCTGGTAAATACTTTACGATGAAAGTGCTAACTTCGATCGTACAAGCCTCTAATTTTTCAAGTGCCATTAAAACAGAACTTGTCCATTTCTTTTGTTCAGCTTCATCAGAAGCGTTTAAATAATTTTGCCAGGCTTCGTTGAGACAAGCTTCCGCCCATACATAACATTCCTCGTATAGTTGAAGCTGCCATAAGCTATCTAATAACATAGATAATTGTTGTACCCTATCGACGATATTATCATTAACGGATAAAAGTTTATTTCCTTGCTTTGCAAATTTAAACGTATCTTGTAATATGTAGGCTAGCTCGGCGTATTTTTTTTCATCGTACAAATTCTGTATCTCTCCCAACTTCTGTCCTCTCTGAATGGACTTCAGTTTCTTCTCCACTATTTTAATACTGATTTGAGAATTATGTTTACAATTAGGTAGTTTTAAGTTAATAGTTTGATTCTGCTTTTCTAATTCTTGTATGTGACTTAATAATAATTCTAATGTTTCAATTACAATATCTGTGTCTCCTTGGCACAAAAAGATATTAGCTTTAAGCCACAAAACCCTTAATAATATGAAAATATTTTCTTCACCTAAAATGTCCCTCCTAACACTTGTAAAAATTATAT
>NW_017100193.1:221683-247062 GCF_001263275.1 Habropoda laboriosa | reverse complement strand
AATGTTGAAGAAGGTAGGATGTCAGGTTTATTACTTAACCATTTCTCTGTATGAAGTTCACCAAACAATAAAGTCATTTCAGCATCTAACTTTAAAACGTCATAATTTACTTCTTCTTCGAACGGTGATGGATGCGGAATGTGTTCCCTGTAAATAAAGAAGAAATGTAATATTATTACCTTGAATACATGCTTAAGAAAACTTTATTTATTTTTCATACCTCATAAATGTGTATGCTTGCAAATATACTTCTAACATTCCTTTTGGCCATTCTTGATTCCATTTCGTACATAAAAATTCTGTATATCTTGCTATGATTATCATTAAATTGTTTTTACCACTGTGCTCATTAATAAATATATTTACATCAGCTGTTTCAGATTCTGTAGCGAAATAATTTTGTTGTCGACTGTAGGAAAAGAAAATTAGTCGCTGTAAAATTTTTCTCGTACATTTCAATATAGTTACCTTGCGTCCGGACTCGGTGATTTGGAACTTTCGGAACTTTTAACAGTTTCCGCGATATTACTGTTGTTTTCTTGATTAGCAAACAATTGATATAAATCCATTGTATCCATAGAATCATCCATATTCTTAGAAGGATCATCTTTGGTCAGTTTTACGGTATCTGGTCTAAAGCATAAAAATCAGTATATTGTAAGCATATGATTTACGTAACGCTATAGTCATAATTTCAATAAATATGTATATAAAAATATTTAAAATGCATACAATAATGTACTAGGAAATATTCTTCTAAGAGTTTCTTCTAATTGTACATCATCTCTTTCAGCTTCTCTCCTGTTTGAACTTCTAACTCTTGCGGATCGTCTCATGCTATTACAACTCCAAGCCCATTGTTGCAGAAAACACAGGGCACTTCTTCTTCTTTTCTTTACTTTTTGTACTTCTTCTTTCCCTTCAAATTTTTCGTTCAATTTTTCTTCTGTCTTGCATTGTGCATTGTCTTCTTTCTTTGAGCCCTTTTCATCATTGGATTTGTTACTGTCTTTATCACTATTATCATTTTGAGTTTCATTGCCAGTATCATGCATCATTTTCTCTAAGTGTAATTTATCTCCATTTTCATCTACTTCAAAATTATTTTGTTCATCCAAATCATTTTTTGCTTGGCTCTGTTCTTCAAACTGTGCAGCATCTGTATCTGAAATTCTCAAGGGATCTTCATCTTCTATTATTTGTACATCGGTGGAACATGATTTTTTATCATCTTCTGCTTCAACTTCCATTATAGATTCATTACCACCACATACTTGATTGTCATCAAATACTTCAAATGGAGAATTTTCTTCGTCTGTTTCCATTTTCATTGGTTTTTCCATATCATTTTCTTTCTTTGTTGCATTTTGCAATCCTTCTTGATCAATATTAACATCATTATTTCCCTGAGCATCTCCTTCAGTGTTAATTTTAGAAGATGCTTCCTCAGAAATATGAACTGGTAAATTAATTCTACTAACAAAACTTAAATCGTTTTCTGTAATATATTTGTGCATGTCTAATAAGCATTCTCCTAAATTCAACCAGGTGCAGCATTTTATAGGTTTTCTTAGTGACAAATCTGGCAATGGACTGGGACAGAATTCTATTTTACATGTTTCTGCCCATCTTGTGGCAATTTCTTTTGCTTCTGCTATTAGCTTATCTCCTATAACATGGTCATACTCAGTATATAGTGGTGGATCTAACTGCCAATCACTATTATAGAATTTATAGCATTCTTCAAGGCATGGAATGTCTTTAAATATTCTATCACGGAAGGCCAAACCTTTTATGTAATTGGGATCACGCTCTAATGCTATAGAAATGTACAAAAGACAATTCATATAATCAGGAACTGCATATAAGGCAGTTATCATGTCATCTAAACATGGCCAATGGTTTGCATTACATTTCAAACCTTGTTTAAATGAAGAACATGCCAATTCTAGATTAGAGTTTTTTATAGCTAAGGTTCCTATTCTATACCATAATGTTACATCTGTATCATCCAAATTAGCTGCCTCCCAATAATTTTCTATAGCTTCATTGTATTTTCCCAATGTAGCTTGTATAGCCCCAATATTTTTAAAACATGAATATTTCAATGACAACATTGGCCTAGATCTACCATCGGGTACCTCAGGTTTCTCAACTTCATCCAATAGTTCAGTTTCTAAAAGATCTTCAAAAATATTCAATGCATCTTCCTGTTTATTTTCTTTTAACAATACTAAGGCTTTATTATATTCGGTAAGAGCTATTTGTTCCTGCAACAGACACAAATGAATCAATCAAATTTTTCAAATTTCAATGAAGCATATGTCACAAAATAATGGACAATTAATTTTGGTTTCTGCAAAAAAACAGAAATTGAATAAAGACAGCTTTATGTAAATAGGTACCTAAATGTAATAATGCATTTATTAACTGTGAAATGACTTATAGGACATAATGATTCTGAATAAAAAGTAATTAATTATAGTGAATCATGTTGCATTATTGTAAACACGGTTTAGGGAAACAGCTACCCAGTAATCTAATGTCATGTAATTTTTAATATTATTTAGCATATAATATGTTCAATGTCGTACAAATTTATCAGATTTTTGTAAATGACATGTTTATAGGTTAAGCTTTTCAAGAAGGAAAAAGTTTAGGACGCCGTTACGTACTTGAGCTTCTTTCGTGATCGTCGGTACATCTTCTTCTTCGCTTTCTTCGCTGGATTCCTCGTTCAACGCCGATATTTTTATCATTTTTAGGAGTTTTTTTAAAATTCGAATTTATGTATAAAACATCAACAAATCAACCGGTTTTTTTTAGCGCCGCCATGCTACTAAGCACACAATATGCTGGTTTGTATGTACAATTATAGATATTTATATAGGGTGTCTGAAAAAAATATGCCTTTGGAATTTGTACATTTTAAAAAATTTTTTGTTTTCTTTATAAAAGTGTAACTTATATGTTTGTGTGCCGTTTAAAAAGGTATTATGTTTCATTCAAATGAAATTATCGAAATAGAATTGTTATTTAAACACCCTACATATATGCACTATCTATAAACTTGGAGATAATAAACGTGACACGTTTCGCACATATTGTAAAATCTATCTGACCTTATTTTACATTAACAATATAGTTGATTTATTTGATTTATTACAAATTTTACAATTTTACTAGTGTTCATAAAAATTTTAGTATGTACGTTCATCGATTTCGAACATTTTTAATCGCCTTTAATTTTTCTTAATAATTATCCTTATTGTTAGAATTAGCGATCATCTTCTTAGTTCGCTTATCTTAGTTTAAAGACGTATACGAAATATATGTAACTTTTCTATGCAAATAAAAATAAAAATTAAACTTCAAAGAATTGAATTTAGCGGTCTTTAAGTGGAGAAGTGAAATACAAAGAAAAATAATTGCGTTTAATTTTTAACATTAACTTTGAAATATAAATAATTAGGACACTAAAAGATTGGATTTAACATGCAACGATGTTTATGATTTGGGGTAAGTATTATCAAAGTATTTTATTGCATGTACTCGTTTATAAGTTAATAAATTCAATTATTAAAAACTTAATCACTATGTATAAAACATTAATAAAATATTTGAAATTAAAACTTAGCTTATATACGAATACATACATTATAAGTATAAAAGTAGATGTATTCATAAACTAGTGTTTTTGATGTTTTTTGTAACACATTTTGAAAGAGAAATTTAATGTAACAAAATACTGTACACAGAAACACCAGTTTACAAAAATTTGAGCACACTATTATCAACATGTTGAATATAATTTTTTTTATAAAACGTATCAAAACATTTTATTTTATGGTGGACAGATAATGGCTACTATAAGGTTGCATTGTTTTACTTCCCAGTAGTTTAAGTAAAACTATAGAACATGGCAACAAATTAAACAAAAATATACCAATGTAATGGACATTGTTAGACAATAAAAGGAATAAGGTACAAATAATTACACTTATAAATATGAAAGGTAATTTTATAGAAAATTCAAGGTATATATTATTAATTCCTTGTCCCAAAATATAGTCTAACAAAGTCTGAAATACACAATGTTCATTACTGTTGGCACTTGTAAACCATAATTATAAGTAATGGCTTTTTCCGACTGTACGTCCCAAAAATATTCCTATTCAATAACAATTGTATAAAAACCAAACCTGCTTTTCTCATTGAATTTACATTAAAGTTTTTGAGCACGCGAGAATGGCGATTATAAACTGTTACGATAAGTATGTACATTGTAGAAGACTCGTTCGCAGGTGGAGTGCAATCTGTAGACACACAAAGCCTCCTTGATTCTGTAATTATAATGAATAAAAGTGTTATAAGAAGAATTTGTGTACCCACCTACGAAGTATACAAAACTTATTGGCATAATGGTGAGATATCTCTCAGTAGGATAAAGATTAATGTGTTCCAACATTATATCGTGTCTTTACATAGTCTTAAACTTCGTTTCACCATTGTAATTTTGTTACCATAAGCTGTAATAATTATCTTTAGATCCCGAAATAGAGAGACATTATTGGGCAGCATCTTTTGTTCTACCTATCGGCACTATTTTCGTTCTTGCTCTGGTAGTTCTTTTAATGGTAACATTTCATTCACAATTTTTCATAATTTTGCAATAAAATAATCAATCGTTATATATTACATTCAGAAATGATTAATTCCTCGTTGGAATATACATTTATAATTTACAATAATTTCAGGTTTTATTCAAAAGATGTCCACAAATGGTCGCCACGATTGTCGCATCGATTCTTTGCGTTATTATTATATTTACGGCTCTGGTATCGATTAATCATGCTCCGATTTATACTTGATACTCTCTACTATTATTATTACAAAATAAACAATGGAACATGTTATTTTTTCTAGTCTGTTCGAAACATCACATACTAAGAATGATATAAGAATTATTGTACCACGAATGCAAACAACCATACACGGTCACGCATATATTGAATATTTTTTATAATATATATACACACACACTCTTTTTGTAATAGAAAGTGAAGTATTATTTTATCAACTGTATGTTTTACTTACTACTAACGATTTTTGTTACTTAATTTCATTTCAATCATATCCTTTGACACTCTTATCACTTTTTGTTCATAGTCATTTAATGCTTTTTGTAATTTCTCGTAGCTCTAAAATATGCATTAACATTTTTCGTTAATATCTTTATGCACGCGCATATATAATTATATAAGAATAGGAAAAAAGTGTTATATACCTCGGAAAACATGGTATTCTCCTTGCTAGCTTCTTTCAATTCGAATAATAGTACTTCTAACGTGTTAAATGGTAACCAGACTGCTGGAGTTATGGATGTTAAGTGTGTTTTAAGTCCAAAACTTTCTTTGCCATTACCGGAAACGGCATTAATGTATTCAACTGCTAAATCACTAGCTTCTACTACTCTACCAGTGTTCAACATAAGACGGAGAAGTTCTGCAGCGTTTCGTTTCTGTAGAATATAGAAATTAAATTTTTAATCACACGATAGATCCAATTTTTAATAATTATTTACCTTGTACGACATTAATAACCACTGAGGTATAAATGCTCCTTCTTGCAGCAATTTTCGCGAAACTGCTTTATGCAATTCGCTGCAGCCATCTTTTTCATGCTTCAACGTTAAATATTCTAACAATCTCCAAGCAGTATTTGTGATATTGGTATTAGAAAGGCCCATATCAAATATATCATTCTGAATAAGCCAATCCCAAGCATTTGGATCTTCCCTTCGGCTTAATCGCACACACTGTGAAGTTAGGCTTTCAAGAACGGAACTTTTATTAATTTTAAATTCATCGCACAAATGTAACGCTGTCGTGTATAATCCAATAGTCGATAAAATAATGATAAGTTCCGAGGGACCAGCGTGTGAGACAATGTGCAGCTCTGAATTTACTTTCGATACTTTCAATCTTGCATCCACTATATAGTACTCTTTCTTTATATCACTTAATTCGAGAACTTCTACTTGTTTCTTTATCTTGTAATGAGAAACTTCTTCGTCATCGATGCTTCTTCTTGTTGGTAACTCTTCATAATCCATCTCCTCGAAATAGTTCTGCTCAATCACAGGTCTAACGATCCACCTGTACTTTTCGGAGACAAGGTGTAACGCATTGATACACGCCAATAAACACTGAGCTTGTCTCGATACAATTGCAACAGACTGTGATTCTTGGCTCAAACGCATAGCTTGTTCGTACATCACAGACGCGGCTGCAATAGAAAAAAAATCAACTGTTGCATCAAAAAATATTTAATCATTCACCTGATAATTAAATAGATCAAAAGCAATACCTTTTCGCATATTTCCTTTATTTATATGGAAGCTGTACAAGAAATTATAGTAATTATTTTCCATAAGGTCCACACTTCTTGCTCTACCTTCCACTATTCTCTCTAAATCTTCGTACATATCGACGTACGGAAACGAAATTAAGTCTATCAATTTCTTTCGTTCAAACAAAGTCACTACTAATTGCCTCAAACAATCTACTCTACGAGCAGCATCTGGATTCGAATTCAGGCAATTATAAGCTTTGGTGTGGTGACCCAAATTCAAATGTTGCGTGAATACTATCGAATGAAGCGTTGGTAGATTACGATCATCTTTATCAGCCATCAATATGGCTGTTTCAGCAAGCTCTATGATACAGTCGGAAGCATTGTGTTCCTCAAATAATTTGATGACCTTTAGGTAATACTGAATTAACGAACTATTTGCTGATGTTACGATGGAATCGATTAAGGCATCTGCTAGAAATTTATCCGTTAGAATTCCTCCAGAGGCTCGGAGGAAGTGGTCACAAGCTTTCTGTGCTTCTCCCATTTCAAGTAGCGCAACTGCTAATATAAACTTTCTCGATGCACTGTTCCATTCACACCATGTGTTCAAAAGTCTGACGTATTCTTGTACTAGTAAAAACTGGCAACTGGATAACAGCCATTCAGGGAATATGAAATTTCCAGTTCTTGGCCATCTGATGAATTTTTGTTAAGGAAACAAGCAATTACTTAAAAGAAAGAAGAAAAAGTTTACACGAGGTACAATGTTTATAAAAGGATACATAAATTGTGCGATAAGGGTAACATGCGTCAACATGCCATAATGCCAGGGAATAAAAGTGGTTGCATCTATATTTGTATGAGCCATCAGGTTGTGAGCATGTTTTGCACCGCTATTTTGTATAAATAATTCTAACAACGACAGAGATCGATGTTGCCTGAATCCCATGTTTGCTTTTGAGTCAACGAGTTTTAATAGTGCTAAACGTTGAATACTGGAGTCCAATAGTGATTGGGCAGGCATTGGTAATGCTGTGGATTCACATATCCACGTTACAACATAATAAGCCTGTGTTAATACTACTGTTCTGGGTGCTAACGATGATTTTATGAAATGTAAGGGTCGTGAATCGAACAATTCAGGTCGCAGCAGTATCATCTGTTGTAAAATTAACAGATTCCTGCAGATTGCAAATCTTAACTGTGTTATTTGGGCAACGCTCTTCGATATTGCTGAGATGCCCAAACTACTACCGAAAAAGTGATTTATGTTAAGCAAAAGCTTCGAGGCATCATGATCTTCGTTAATCTGTAACTTAGTTGGTTGTTCAAGATCGTATGTTAACGTTTGTAGCAGCATTGCCATAGCACTGGATATATCTCTAACATTTGATAATTTGTGGCAGCTAGGGTGATGAGTGATGAAATTACTAATAGGTTCATCTGACTCTAACATCAATTTTGACAGTAAATTGTCAATAATAATGTCCGGACTTTTCAGATGATACAGCTCTCTTTTTATGGCTGTTTTGGTTTCCTCTGATAACTGCTCCTCCAACAACACCAATGCTGACATTAACGTGATGAGATCTTGACATATATCTTCGTCTTGTGATAGAACTGGCATTGTCTTGAATCTTGAGGTGTACGATTTTTCATTGCAAAACATTAGATATTCCAGTGCTTCCATAGGTCTTAAAAGCGAGAAGGATGATTTTTTAAGTAAAACAACTCCGTAAACGTTTGACAGTAACAATAATCCTACTGGTCTAGTGCTATTGGCATGATATTGTATGACGCATGAATAAAATTTCGACCAACAACGATTGGCTATTTCCAAATAATCCTCGTCCATAAGTTCATAATCCATGATTTCAGCCTGTATTTCCGCCTCTACCGCAATACACACACGTTCCTTCAATTCTGCGGCAGAAAGAATTTTATCCTCGGTACAATTAGATCTCCTATATATGTTTAGTGCTTTCGTTATGTCTGTTAAGGAAAATTGTCCAGGATGAAAAATATAATTGATGTATGCTTGTCTTGGATCGGTGTCAGGGTCGCTGAGAATATAGTCTCTATCTGGCATTTGCTCTAAATTCGTTGTTTCCCATTCGGAATTGACGCGTACACCGCTCAATGATAATTGAGCATGCGTTACTTCAACTGTATCCATATCGGTAGTTCTCCAGACAGCCCATAATCGAGTAGTTGTAAAAGAAAAATCAACTAAATGTTGCTGTAAAAATTGACAGAAAAATTATTCCAAATAATGATAACTGATAATGAAGTATAAAATAAACGTGAACAGTACGTACATCTTGTGCAAATCTTGTACATAGTCTAACAAATTTAAATATACCATTATCCTGAATTGGCTTTAAAATGCTAAATTCGCACCTAGTGCTAAATTTTAAAAAAGTCCCCAAGTATAATTCGTTATTGGGACCTAATGTTTTTCTCAATATATGACCCTGTGCACCCTGAGATGCGATGCGATTATCAATCGCTGCATCCGTCACGGCCACGCACTGAGCTTTATTACAAGACCACATACGGATATTACCTTCGCGGCATAAAGCGAACAGATATGTATCATTTCCGCAACTGTGTATAGTTAATGACATAGCCACATGGGCTTCAGAATTACGTCCTCTAAAGGCAGTTGCTATACCACTAAGAAATCTTGGCACTATCGAATCTTGCTTTAATTCACTGGTGTGCACAAGACCAGTTTTAGTGTCTAATCTTAGAAGGAGTATAGTTCCTGAATTATATGCAAGAGCAAACAGTGCTTCTTGTGGTGCAATGAACCATGATGCAGCAGCATGGGGGACTGGAGAATCTGTAGAAAAATCCAAATGATAGCAGTAAGTACTGTGTTTGTTATTAATATTGTTATCATGTTCCTAATTTTATAGCAAATTACTTACTTGTAGTTCCTGCACTTGTAATGACATGAAACATGTGTGGATCCTCCTTTGTTTTTTTCACATTCTGTGCAGATGCTTCACTAAATATTGACTGTATACCTAAATCTTTATATGTACTTAATGAGTGTTCCTTTAAAATAATAACAGTTTATTAATTCAACTTCATACCACCCTATGACATATATCCAGTTTTCAAGGAGTACTTACATTTTTATGAATTCTTTCAGGATGAGGGAACGATAGCTTATGAACACTAGAAACAGTTGCTATTAATATGATAACTGAATTAATTGTTTCATGTATAGAAATACCATCCAAAATGGGTGTATCTGTAAACTTGTATCTTACTCTACAATTGGCCAAATTAATGTCTAAACTATGTTCAACCAATTCTAGTACATCATGACAAATACGCCAATAAATAAACCGATTGCGGGTAAAATACTTTGAGCAATCATTATATGAATAGCCACCTGCCCTTTCTGGAACTTTTATGTCTTGTAAGGTACTTTGACTTCCACCTGTAGAATAAAGTATCAAAAAATTATACATTATAGAATCATTACTTACTTAAAAAAGCTAAAAGGCTAATAAAGAGAGGTTAGAAATTTTTTTGTGTAAAGTTTATAATTTATTCTTAAACCGATAAATGATCTTCCGAATAAAAGACAATCCTCTTTGAAATGCAACATAAAAATAGATCTTAAATCATTTTTTAAACGTTAATTTCAGTTATCCGGCAAAAATAACTAGGTTATGATCACCTACCTGTGTTCAACGTGATTTCGTTCCATTTCTCTAATACAGTTTGATCAGGCACGACTTCCCGGTATCCCAACGGAAATTCTTCCATATTCCACTTTATATTCCAATTAGTACTATGTTAATTTAACCTTTAAATCACATTACAATGCTGCTCGAATTTTTAGCGGGCATCGAACGCGGTGTCACGCTTCACGCTTCGCGCTCCGCGTTTTGGCGCCCTCGTTTTTACCATCTGTTGTTAATTTGCATAATTTAGTGTTCAGTCGGTACATCTCAGTATTGTAGGGAATGATGTATTTGAAAAGCATCACCGAAATTATGCTTATTAAAAATATATATAAATAAAGAAAAATTAAAAAATGAACGCGAATTTAATGGCTTTAATTCGTATTTGATAGCATAAAAATTAAGAATGTACTGGTTCTTGCATAAAACATAACCTATAACAACTTATTTATCGATTATATATTAATAATATAGAACAATGGAAAGAAAAGACACGAATAAAAAAATAATCACGGCATTCTATCTGATACTGAACATTTTTTTCTCCATCGTAATCGTATTATTAAATAAATGGCTCTATGTCCATACCGGTTTTCCAAACATTACGCTATCGATGATACATTTTGTTATCACATTTATCGGATTAATAATATGTGAAAAATTTGATGTTTTCTGTATAAAAGATATCGCGATTAAAGAAATGTTTTTAATTGCTATGACATTCTGTGGATTTGTTGTATTAACAAATTTGAGTCTAGCATATAATACTGTTGGAACTTATCAAGTTGCTAAAATGTTGACTACACCCTGTGTGATAATAACACAAATAATATTCTACAAAAAGCACTTTAGCATACTTATTAAACTAACATTAATTCCTATAATATTAGGGGTAGTAATTAACTTTTACTATGACATACAATTTAATATTATTGGAACAGTATACGCAACAATGGGAGTGCTTGTAACATCTTTATATCAAGTGGTACACTTTTTTATTCTTGTATAGTATAACAATTGCTAAATTTTATTTGTAATATTCTTGGTATTTCTAGATGGTAAATAGAAAGCAGAGGGAATTCCAAATGGATCCAATGCAATTGTTATATTATCAAGCACCTTTATCTGCAGTTATGTTATTTTTTATTGTGCCATTTTTAGAGCCTGTAAAACAAACATTTGCAAGAAGTTGGTCAGTGGTGGATATAGTATGTTTATTAGAGAAAATATTAGTTTTTAGATTCTATTTTTGAAAGAAGAAAGGCTACATGATTATATGACTTTTTTCTAGATTATGGTTGTACTATCAGGCATAGTAGCATTTTTTGTTAACTTAACATCCTATTGGATCATAGGAAAAACTTCTCCATTAACGTATCCTTTCTCAAATTTGTAAAAAGAAAAACCTTCAAATAATTTATTCTTCCTTATTTAGTAATAGTTATAACATGGTTGGACATTCCAAATTTTGCCTATTACTTTTAGGTGGTTCATTAATCTTTCATGAAACACTGGCAATAAATCAAGTGATTGGTATCACTTTAACATTAGTTGGAATTATTTTGTATGCACATGTCAAAGTGAGTATAATATATTTATAATTACAAGATACTGAGAACCTTGTGTATGGATAAAATTAATTTCTATTCCAGATGAAGGATACTCAGCCTGTAGTGCCAGATTATGAAGAAACAGATAGAAAACCATTGCATAAAGTATGATTTTGTATGATTATTTGTATAAATAATAAAAGACAAGTTACTTGATTTTACGCGGTGTTCGTATTCCTCTTTATTCAAATTATTTCAGGAGACTAAATGCATTTATTAGAGTATATATTTAAAAAAAAAAATAGGAGAATATAAAGCAAAAGGGTCGTCGTCACACCTAGGGCTGAGAGGAGGATTAATTCAAACTCCCGTTTAAATTAATGGAAACTTTTAAATTATATCATGCTTTGCTCAAATATTTTCCCAGGTGTATCGGACCCACTAACACATTCTTTAAAATGCGCTTATATAGAAATCCACTATTCATGCAAGCACTATCGAGAAAGTATTATTTGCTTACGACATCTATAGTTGAAACTAGGTATTAAATATCTGTTAAACATCACAGGATTAAATAATGCATATTTTTTGTGAAATCTATATACTGTTCATTATATATTTTATATATAATGTACTATTTTATATACTTATGATATTTTCATTTTATCTAGTCTTAAATATTACTTGGATCGATTAGTTAAAGGGAGAGGAGTTTCAGAGCTTTTGAAAAGGACTTCAATGTTCGCGGTACTGCGAATTTGAATTCGCCCAACTAGAAACGCTCCTTACGCGTCTGTTTCATGAGACTTCGTTTCCATGACAATCGAATAGGGTGGGGATAGAGATGTATCAATCAAACAATTCTATCTATGCAACGTGCTTTTCTGTTGAAAGACGATTTCTTATAATTATAAATAATGAAGATTGAGGAGGTAAAGAGTACTGCGAAGACTCAAAGAATCTCAGCCCATACGCATATAAAAGGGCTGGGTCTTGACGAAAATGGTATAGCAATACAAACTGCGGCAGGTCTTGTTGGCCAAGAAATGGCTCGTGAGGTTAGAATTATTCTCATGTCAATAAATAAAATAATAGTGAAAACCATAATAATTATAGGTATTTCTTTGTTAAAGTACACCTATGTTTACTAATTTCTAAAATAAAACCCTACTGTATAAGAATTTTCTTTTGTAATATTGTTAAAAGGAAAACACTTGATGAAGTGAATTTTAACTACTTTTGATGTTTTAGGCTGCTGGGATAGTGGTTGACATGATTAAGTCAAAGAAGATGGCTGGTAGAGCAGTGTTGTTGGCTGGTCCACCTGGTACAGGAAAAACTGCAATTGCTTTAGCTATTGCTCAGGAGTTGGGTAACAAAGTACCATTTTGTCCCATGGTAGGTTCAGAAGTCTATAGTTCTGAAATAAAAAAGACAGAAGTCCTCATGGAAAACTTTAGAAGGGCCATTGGCCTTAGAATCAAAGAGACTAAGGAGGTATATGAAGGAGAAGTAACAGAATTGACTCCAGTTGAAACAGAAAATCCCATGGGTGGATATGGAAAGACAGTGTCTCATGTAGTTGTTGGATTAAAGACTGCTAAGGGTACAAAGCAGTTAAAATTGGATCCCTCCATATACGAGTCTTTACAGAAGGAAAAAGTTGAAACTGGAGATGTAATTTACATTGAGGCAAATAGTGGTGCTGTGAAAAGGCAGGGTAGAAGCGATAATTTTGCTACAGAGTTTGACTTGGAAGCAGAAGAGTATGTCCCCTTGCCTAAGGGTGATGTGCATAAAAAGAAGGAAGTTATTCAAGATGTAACATTACATGATTTAGATGTTGCCAATGCCAAACCACAAGGTGGTCAAGATATTATGTCTATGATGGGTCAATTAATGAAACCCAAAAAGACAGAAATTACAGGTAAAATTATCCAACACAGTTTAAAGAATTTACATACTTGGAACAGAAGTTTAACTTAAATTGTTTGTTGCAGACAAATTGCGCAAAGAAATAAATAAAGTAGTAAATAAATATATCGATCAAGGAATTGCGGAATTAGTGCCGGGTGTCTTGTTTATAGACGAAGTTCACATGTTAGATATAGAAACATTTACGTATCTTCATCGTGCACTGGAAAGTGCAATCGCTCCTATAGTTATTTTTGCAACAAATCGCGGTCGTTGTGTAATCAGAGGAACAGAGGACATCGCGTCACCACATGGAATACCTCTTGATCTCTTAGATAGGTTGCTGATCATACGGACACTTCCGTATTCTAGAGCAGAAGTACTAAAACAACACTTAGATACGTGGTGCAACTTTTAACTCCTGCAGCGTTAACGGCAAAAGTCAACGAAAGGGCGGTAATTAAAAAAGAAGATATTGACGAAGTGGGATCGCTTTTCTTGGACGCAAAATCCTCAGCAAAAATCCTTACACAGAATAAAGATAAATTTATGAAATGAATATGTTTAGTTGATTGTTCTTTAACAAAGTATTTATTAAGTCCCCTATAGTGTAAATGATTCTCGAAAAGTTCTACAATATAAAATATCATATATGTTTGTAGCTGATTTCATTTAAATTTTATAAATAAAGTTAAATTTATATGAAGTATGTGTGTTGGTTTTCTTATTGCACTTTTTTGTCTAGCTAGCGAATTGCGAAAATAAATTGTAAACATATTACATACATATGTATAAAGGTAGTTTCCCAATATTGTTTAAGATATTTTACAACTCAGGGTTACAAAAGTTCAAGTTATAATCAGGAGTTATGACATCACAAGATAATAGGTCTTGGAGTATAAAACCTCTGTTTAGTTTACTAAACTCTTTAGTTTTCTGGAATCCATCAAGTATTAGAGTCTTAATTACGTATTATTAAGTACTTCATATATACAACATACAATGTTCCGTATTTTGAAACTAACACAGTGTTCAAGATTGTTGAATAAAAATAGTGTACTTCGACATGCCCGTGGATTAACGTTGAGCAATTTTCGAAATGGAAATCTTGAAAAATTATTCCCAAAAAAAGACGAATTTCAAACCAGACACATTGGCCCCCGAAAACACGAACAACTAGAGATGTTGAAGACTCTTGGATTTGAGGTATTTAAATAAATATAAAATAACTTTTTAAAATGGTTACTAATACACTCAACTAATTTTATAGAGTTTAGAGGAATTGACAAAGGCAGCTATTCCAGGAAAAATTCTTTACAAAGAAGCATTGAAGATTGAACAACCAGTCAGTAAGTAAACCGTTTGAAATAATGGGGAAAAGGAGAAGAATCACGGTATGCAGAAAAGCGTGCGAAGTCACAAGATTGTAGATATGAAACACGTGCAAACTGATAACCCTTCGATATCGAAATGGACGCAGTACAAGCATAAATATACTCTAAGTATTATTAAAGATATTTTGCACATTAAGTATTGTAATGAATCGCATATTCAATGAACTAATTGCTTAGAAAAATAGTATTTATCGTTAAGACATGCATCAAAAGTCCATTATACTAGGATATAAATAAGACGAGCTTCCATTGTAGGAACAGCATATCTCTTAGGTCAGAGGTCAATCTCGTGCATTCAGATCGGCACTCGCGTGATTTTCAAAGGCATAAAGCTATTTATAATACTTTCATTGTAAATTGTAAATACATATATGTATGCAGTAATTGTAAATACATACATGTATATATGTATGCATCATAATTAGGGATTAAGTAAAATAGCAATTTTATTTCAGCTGAATACGAGTTGCTAAAAAGGATCGTAAAAATTTCGGAAAAGAATGACATATGGCGTTCGTATATTGGCATGGGGTATAACAACTGTTGTGTTCCTCACACTATTATGAGGAACATATTTGAAAACCCAGGATGGTAAATTATTTTATCGCATAATAATTAATAGTGAATTTAATAAGGTTGAAGTAATCAATATAGTTCTATTATAGGACAACACAGTATACCCCTTACCAGCCAGAAATTTCTCAAGGCAGGCTCGAAGGTTTGCTGAATTATCAAACGATGATATGCGATTTAACTGGAATGGAAGTAGCGAATGCATCGCTTCTGGACGAAGGCACTGCAGCAGCAGAAGCTCTAGCTCTCACTTGTAGGAGCAATAAGAGAAAGAAATTATTCGTTTCTGACAAAGTTCATCCTCAAACTATCAGCGTGATCGCGACACGTGCAACTTCTCTAGATCTTGATCTTGCAATTGGAGATGTTTTTCAAGTGGACACAAGCGCAAAGGACATAGCTGGAATTCTTTTCCAATATCCCGACACGACTGGATCTATCTACGCGTTTGAGAACGTAGTGAAGAAGGCGCATGCAGATGGAGTACGTATTTAAAAACTTCAGCGAAATAGAATTATTCTAATTTCCATTATTATAGACACTAGTCTGTGCTGCCACGGATTTGTTGGCTCTGGCCATACTCAAGCCTCCAAGCGAATTTGGAGTTGATATATGTGTCGGTACGAGTCAGCGTTTTGGAGTACCACTTGGGTATGGTGGACCTCATGCTGGGTTCTTCGCATGTCGACAAAAATTAGTACGATTGATGCCTGGTAGAATGATTGGTGTTACCAAAGATTCGAATGGTCAGGATGCGTATCGTTTGGCTCTTCAAACCCGCGAACAGCATATTAGGAGGGACAAAGCTACCAGCAATATCTGCACAGCACAAGCATTATTGGCAAATATGTCTGCTATGTACGCCGTGTATCATGGATCCGAAGGAATAAGAAATATTTCAAACAGGGTACATCTTTTCACCTTGGTTCTAGCAAAAGGTCTAGAAAAAGCAGGGAATAAAATGGAAAATGAACATTTCTTTGATACTATAAAAATATTGCCCAAAGAGTCTATGAAAGCTATAAAGGAAAGTGCGACTATGTTTAAAATAAACTTTAGATACTATGAGGACGGAGTTGGAATATCTCTAGACGAAACTACTACAGAAGGGGACATAAACGACATCTTTCAAATATTTTCTGCGAACACTACGTTTGAAGAAATGTGTGAGGATGAATCTTGCATGGACAGGAGCTTGGATAAGTCGCAATTCATTCGTACTACGTCGTATTTGCAACATCCTGTATTCAATAGCCACCAGTCTGAAACAAGAATAGTTAGATATATGAAATCCTTGGAAAATAAGGATGTGTCTCTGGTGCACAGCATGATACCACTGGTAAGTTGGGAAACGTCGATGAAAAAATTCTACGAAGGTATATTTGTAACTATTTCGACAGGGATCCTGTACGATGAAATTGAATTCCACCACGGAAATGATGCCTTGCAGTCTACGAGGATTCACAGATATACATCCTTTCGTTCCCATCGAACAAACCAAAGGGTATCAGCAGCTATTCGCTGAACTGGAGCAGGATCTTTGTGCTATAACCGGTTATGATAACATCAGCTTTCAACCGAACAGTGGAGCTCAAGGAGAATACGCTGGTCTAAGGGCCATACAATGTTTCCACGAGTCCAATGGAAATAAGCATCGTCAAGTGTGCCTAATTCCTATCTCTGCTCACGGTACAAATCCCGCTTCTGCTCAGATGGCAGGTATGCAGGTCAAGCCTATCCTCGTACAGAAAGACGGTTCTGTGGACATTACACACTTGACAGAAATGATCGATAAATACCGAAAAACATTGTCTTGCTTGATGATAACTTATCCATCGACGAATGGCGTGTTTGAAGAGACGATTGGCGATATTTGTTCTATGGTTCATGAAGCTGGTGGTCAAGTGTATCTGGATGGGGCTAATATGAATGCTCAAGTTGGATTATGTCGTCCTGGTGATTATGGCAGCGATGTCTCACATTTGAACTTACATAAAACGTTCTGTATACCTCATGGTGGTGGAGGACCTGGAATGGGACCCATTGGAGTGTAAGTAATATATTAGTTTGGTATTGCATATTTGGTTAAAGAATGAAAAGGAGCATGTATTTTATTTATAGTAAACGGCATCTTACACCTTTTCTTCCATCTCATCCTGTTATCAATTGTTCTGGCAATGGTAATGCCAATGCGAAGCAATCTGGCGCGGTATCGGCTGCTCCATTTGGATCGTCCGCTATTTTACCAATTTCGTGGGCCTATATTAAGATGATGGGACCGAAAGGATTAAGGAAAGCCACGCAAGTTGCTATTCTAAATGCCAATTATATGAGTAAAAGGCTGGGGAATCATTATAAGATTCTATATAAAGGAAAGACAGGATTAGTAGCGCATGAATTTATTTTGGATGTGCGGGACTTTAAGAAGACAGCGAATATCGAGGTTGCGGATATTGCTAAAAGATTAATGGATTATGGTTTTCATGCTCCAACAATGAGCTGGCCTGTGGTAGGTACATTAATGATCGAACCAACTGAATCTGAGGACAAAAAGGAATTGGACAGATTTTGCAATTCTCTCATTTGTAAGATCATTATACTTGTTAAAATTTCTTCTTTAAAAAATAACCTTAATATATTAATAGGTTCTGATTCTTTAGCTATAAGACAAGAAATTAGCGATATTGAAAATGGTAAATTTGATATTGCTAATAACCCATTGAAAATGGCACCACATACTCAGGAACAAGTAATATCGAGTACGTGGGACCGACTCTACTCTCGTGAAGTAGCTGCATTTCCAGCTGTAAGTATTCATACATATGTCTAAAGGAACAAGGGATAATTAAATTACATTTATTTAAATTTCAGCCATTTGTAAAAGGAAGTAATAAGATTTGGCCAAGTGTTGGAAGGATAGATGATATATACGGAGACAAGAACCTATTCTGTACATGTCCCCCTGTCTTACCCGAGCAGTAAATATTTGTAATTATTTATCGTGTACAGTTAGTTATAGAACTATTTAAATATTTATTGTAATTTTTTTGTACAAACATATTATTTATATAAAACTTCATACTTTTACAAGCAGAGAAAATATAATAAAGATTTGATCCTAAAACTCTGTTTCAATAGCAAATAAAAGGCATACCATTTCGCATTTATTCTTTATCCATTTAATAACTTAATGGCTAGGTTGCCTATTTAATTCATCGATATATTTACATTGTATCAGGTTATAACATATGAAATGTCCGATTTTGTTATACCAATGGTCTAACCTTTTTTCCCCAATATTTTTATCTTTGTAGATGTATTATACATCATCTTAAAGCTTAGAATCTCCTCTTTTTTTAATGACTTTAACTTTTTAAATTTTTCGTATCCTTTTCCTGTACGAATAGAAAAGTGGTCATAATGCAGCAGCAACTTGAAGTAATGCACCAGAAATTACGAACTAAACAATCGGCATTGATCAATCAAAAAGGGCCCATTCTGCTACATGACAATGCTCAACCACATGTTTCGCAAATAACGGCGCAAACACTTAATTACATGAAATATGAAACTTTACTTCATCCGTCGTACTCATCGGATTTGTTGTCCATGTATTTTTTTAAACATCTACTGTGCGGAGCTGGAATGAAGACAAGCGGAAGGAATGCGGGTCAGATTGGGTTATCTCCATAGACCCACCTTTTCTAACACAATCATTGAAATCGAATGCACGTATTGTCATTATTGGCCGAACGCGATAACATCAATAAATCGGATCATATAGCACCACGTGGCGGAAGATTGGAGCAAGTGAAGTACCCCTCTTGCCTCTGTGCCGTCTCGGCGGACTTCTTTCCAGCTGTGCACAGTATAGTCTTAATACGAAATAAGTGACTGTTTTCTGGCTCAAAGATAGCAACTCGCTATCCCCTCTTCTTTATTTGAACACGCCCATCGAGTGAGAGGTCCGTGAAAGCGAGAAGCCATAAATCTATACGATTGACTGAACAGTGACGTCGTTAAAAAAAAAAAAAATTGCTTTCTCACACGTTAACTGTTCGTGGTCTATCCTCATCACGGGGGGGGCAAGCGAATAATGTGCACGGCTGCGGCATATCGGTGAGACGACACTAACAAAACTACAAAAGTTTGTTATTTTCAATTTTTCGTTAATAAAAATTTCATCAAAATATTGGTGAGATTTCTCTGATTAAAATGATACCAAACACGATGTTGTTTGAAACTTGGTTGTGTCGATTGGGCTTGTGAATCTTCCTTTGCCTGCTACCTTTTTCTACGTTTATTTCGTTGTCGGTAAAATATGTATTTACATCTAAAGAATGGAGGACCTTTCCGTTTGGAGTTTCACAGCTGTGCCGAATACCAGTGCTAGAATGTATGTTTGTATGTTTGTATGTGTGTGGAATTTCTTATTAAGTAACTAAATGTAAACCGAATTATACAATGTTTGGTCTCATTTTAATCAGAAAAATATCGTAGATATGTTAGTAAAAATTTTATCAACAAAACACAAAAAATAAAAAAGTTTCTCTTTTGTATTAGTGTTGTCTCATAGATATGTAGTCATTTAATATTTTACAACTGTCACGACTTTCAATACCTCTTTCTTCTTTGTCCGTTGTCTCTTTCTGCGTCCGTCGGCGTCGGTAAAATACAAAGAGTTTGGAGAATGTAGTACCTATCCCGTAACTGCTCCGAGTTTCGAACTCTTACAGAGTCTTTACTGTATCTCGAGCCTCTCTTTCGTTCTCCATGTTCTTTCGTCCCGTTCGAGAATAAAGTGAATACACATCTGGTTGCTCCCGAACGAGTTGCTTATTACGGATTAAAACTGTACATTCAAAGAATTTATTGATACCAGATCACCGACATTTTGCAAAAATAGAATTAAAAAATTTGTCACTTGTTGATAAAAATGTGTAGATTGCAATAGTTCCTATTTTAATTAATAAAATTTAATATAAAAACAGTTATATTGATTTGAAGCTGCAGCTCAAAATCGAACATTTCATATGTTACAACCTAATACATTATTACAAATTAATTCATTCAATTTCATTCAATTCAATTAATTTATACATATATTACAAACCAGGCATAAGGTATGCAATATTATCGAGCATTTGCGAAAGTGTTTCGTGTTTAGCTCCATTAGTTTCGGGTACCTGTTGTGTTAGGCAGATTAAGGGACCTAGTGCGCAAAGTAGTGAATCCAGCAAAACCGACAGACTACCAGACACAGCTATTTGCCCATCGTGTTCCTTTAATCGTTCACCAATGATCGTTAAACTTTCGCCAAGAAGCTTTAGATGAGCGGCTACATCGATGGGATGAGTTCCAACAACTTTGTACATTCCCGTGCCAATCATTGGTTCATTAACCAAATCTTTTCCGGTTCGATTCGAGGGTGGTGATACCGGA
The DNA here is from genome assembly GCF_001263275.1 of Habropoda laboriosa. Classification (NCBI taxonomy): domain Eukaryota; kingdom Metazoa; phylum Arthropoda; class Insecta; order Hymenoptera; family Apidae; genus Habropoda; species Habropoda laboriosa. The sequence continues at coordinate 226,128 of NW_017100193.1, read as the reverse complement.
ACATTTCCTACAACCGAGGGTAGACCAAGTTGAATAGTTTTTTTAGAAGTAGCTGGCTTTTGCTCTTTTCCATTACCTGTAATACAGAAAAGAAGGGAACATAAAACGTTACAATATCGTCATTATTGTGCAACTTGCCTATCTTCTAAACGAGATGCATGCATACAAAACAAATGAGAATGAGACATCTACCATATAATTTTTAGGCATATAAACCAATATTTGCATATATGTGTATATACACTCTGGTACTCCAATATATACATACGTGTATATTGGAGCACCAGAGTGAATTTATATATATATACATACTTATATGATAAATTTTTGACTAATACGCGTGCACGAGAAGCAAATTAAAATGAACGAACTACCACATAACTTTTAGAGACATACTCATAAAAAATGATGTATACATGAGAACCAACAAACCCACCAATTTTATTAATGAATTTTTTTCGCGAAGCAGGCGGCGGCATTTTCCAAACAGGCTCATCTTTACTCGCAGGTAAAGAATGAGGTTTTGCTGCCAAGCGTTTTGCGCGTCTGCGCCAGTTATATTTTTCCAGATTTGGTACTGTAGCCCACAGTTCTCCTAACCGTTTAGAAATTGCTGCAAAATCTACAAAAAGCAACATTTCACGAATAACATTAGCGTCGTTTGCTAATTATATTGTATTATGGAAAAACAAGTGAAGCTTATATACCCATGTAAGGATATTGTTCTAGTAATTCTTGCCTAATCTCTTTAGCCCACAACATGTAAGCAGTAAATCTTGTTTTCTGAAAATATCATCGAATTGTGAAATAATCCCCTTAATAACTTTCATGTGTACATACCCCTTTGTCTTTTCGTTGTGCCTTCATTCTACCTATTATTTTGCCATCTTTAATTATTAGTTTTTTCTTACATTTCTCAAGCATGTACAAACTATTTGCTTGTGAAGGTGTTTCTTGGCCAGGTGGTTCAAGCTTTTTAAACCCTGTTTCTCTATCATCTATCATGAGAGGATCTACTTCATCATCGCTTCCAGAATCCATACTGTATCTTTCATCCTCGATCAACCCAGAGGGATCATCTGATTCAGAACCAGAAGATTGCCCTTCATTATCTGACAATGGCTCTGTCTTAATTCTTTGTTGTCCAGAATTTGAATTTGAATTTTTCCTCTGCCTTCCACCACTGCCATGTTGCATAGACTGAGTTGGAGATATATGTTGAGACTCGTATCTATCCAACAATTGTTGAGTTTGTAATTGCTGTGCTTTTTGACGTTTGTATTTATTATCCGTAAAATCATCTGGAGACTCAAAGTCAACGAGTTTGGAAGATTTTTTTCGCACGCGGCCACTGCGGGAGATACCCGTGACCTCTAGATCTGAAAGATAAAGCGGACTGCACCTTGCCAAGAAAGAGAAAGGGACCAAAATACTTTGTAACGTCTAACTACCACTCTCACAACCACAACTTTGGGATTCAAGTTCATTACAATTGTCTAAGCAAACATACTTTACACCAAGTGTATGTCTGTTCTGTGTGTGTGTATGTGTATGTGTATTGTGTGAACGTGCGCGTGTGCGAGTATCCAAACATAGTTCACTGCATATTTATTCTTTTAATTGAAGGTGATTATCAATTTCTAAATCTCGTGGACGCGTATTATGTCACGTGAAATTTGCTCTACGTATTATACATAAAAAGGAGTCCCTGTACTTCTGACGTACATAAACATACAGTATTTTGCAATGAACTGGACAAGTTTTACAATTGTTCGTTTACAAATGATTCGAATAAAATATTTTCTTCATTACATCTCCGTTTCGTTAATCTAACCTGTTTAATTCCTGAAGTTTTTTAAATATAAAAAACCTAACCACGAATGGATCGTACACATCATTAGTTTGACGATTCTCCGCTACGAACAAAAGCGCAAGTAACTAAAACGCATTTCGGAGTAAATATTGCAAGGAAATTGATAAATTTGCTACAAACGCGCGCAAATCATGCGGAATACTGCAAGCATAACGAGCAAACAAGCAACTGATCTACTAAATGTGTCTTTCTATGAAATAAAAACTGATCTCACCGTCACTTTTCTGACGTTTTGGAGTCACGAACATATCCATAGCGTCGCTCTGTTGCTTCACGATCTTCTTGCGCCGCGGCGTCTTCTCAGATTTCGCGGGCTTACGAACAGTGGCGTGCATCACGCACTAAAAATTTATTGCCCGTTTGATGTAAATACATTTGGGAGTACTTTGACCACTTTTTCCAAGAGAAATCTTCCTTCACTGGCTAAACTCCATTTAATTCCAAGAGGTTTTTAAAAACAACTGCCACGAAGAAAACCAGAATGCACTGCACAGCGTGTGACGCACTTCAGATATAACGCGCGAGAATTTGAAATTCCTTCGATGACGAATCAGATTTGGAACTTGCACACATAATCTAGTCTGCTAGTTAAAAGTAGTAGTTTCTAACATTTGAATATATAAAAAAAGGTAAAATATTTTGTATAAAATCATATTATTTATAATGTTACAAAATTTATAGGAATTAGATTGAAACATATAAAAAGTTTAAATAGTGTTCATGTAAGGTCTTAAAGCCCATTCTGTATCAGCTGCTGCTTCTATATCCAAAGTGCCTAATTTAATTTCGTATAATTTCAATTGAAATCTAGGTCCAACTTCTGTCAGTTCTATGTCCTTTCCATGAACTTTCTTATAAGTATGATGTCGAAAAGATATATAATCATCGTGGTTAGCAAAAGTGATTACTCGTTTGCTATCTTCTTTTGGCACAGGGAATAAATACTTCAAAATATTCATAACACGTCCACCTAGGTTTGTTTTAAAGTTGTGGAAAATAAGATGAGGATATTGCTCAGACATTGTTCCAATATCAGGTATATCGTGTCTCATGATAACATCAGACATTGTAAAATATGCAGTAGGTCCATAAGGTAGATGGCAAATGACAAGAGAGTCTGGTACACCTCTGTGTTCGTGCACAATTATGAAATCTGTGACATCATTGGCACGACAGGCATGTATAAGTTGTTTCATGTCATAGTTTCCTCTATTCATCCTCTGAGAATTTGGAAATATCAAACGCAATTCTTTCGCAAACATTTTTAATCTGGAACTTGGATCACGAGAGGTTGTTAACACAATCTTTGGGTTTTCAACTCCAGCCCATCTGTATTCATCATCTTCATGAGAGCCTGTTCCTCCTGTTCCCCCCATTTCTGTCCCAATAGCCACAGCCATTTCTGGTCCAGCATCTTCCCAAGCTAACCTTTTTTGTATGTTTAAAGCATCTTTCCTTAGATCGGGGTGTATCGGTACATTTTCTTCCAAACTGCGTTTTAGTTTTTCCTTCTTTTCTTGAATATTTTTTATTTTATCCTGAACTGATTTTCTGTAGAGATATTCTCTACGAAGTCTTGCTTGCCTTCGCAACATTTTAATATTTTAATATATATGTTTACTTCACAAATTTTTATATTATCTTATAACGATGGGGGCACATCTACAAGTTACACGAAGCACACACGTGCCTGCATCATTGACATCAGTATGCACGCTCGTAACCTACAGAATGAAACAGTTGACAATAGGACATGATAATTTTTGGTTGTTAATTTTCTGTGAATATTATTTAATAAAGTAACTATTACATAAATTAATAAATTATTTAATAAAATAATTATCAAGTAATCTATCGTAAATTAAGTTGTCTCTTATGTATCTCCTAAGTATATCGTTCCTGAAACGTGATTGGTTTGTTTGTCCACTAGTGGCCAATCACATCGCTCGAGCAGTTGGTGTTATAGTTGGTAAACATATCGACAAATAACTCTGCCAGTGCAGTTTGTGCTCACAGTTGGTATTTCCAGCAGTCGATAACAAATTATCGACGTAACGGAAACTTCTCTTTCAGATAGAAATCTCAGCAGTCGATAATAAGTTACCAATGTAACTAGTAATTAGTTTCTAAAATTCGCGTCAGATATCATCCACGCTAATTTAAAGTGGACGCTCTAATTCGAATTTTCATTCGAATTTCATGTAAAAGAAAGAAAAAAGAAATCGGGTAAAAAGGTTCGTTTAGATTTTCTAAAAACTCAGAGCTCGTTCGTTCGCGTTTTACAGCCAGACCAGTCGACCTTACAGCTGTTTTTTCTCATGCCTCAAGTTAATTGCATCCAGCTTGCAATTTCTCTTCATGCTTTGATATCCAGCCGCCGCGGCCGGCGCGCCGGTTCTTCTTCGGGGAACGTGATTTTTCAGCGGTTGCATTCAGTTCTAATCGCAGGGGTGGTAAAATTCTCGTTAAAATTTTCCCGAAATAATCGTGTTTCTCGTCGAACACTCGAGGGGACACACGAGTCCCGAAAACAGTCGAATGCCCCCCGGGCATCCCGGGCGCGGCGGGGGGG
>NW_017100193.1:176910-221657 GCF_001263275.1 Habropoda laboriosa | reverse complement strand
GCGCCTCGTAATTCATTTAGAGACGGTGGCTCGACGAGACAGGCTCAATTACAGTCGTGGCAAAAAACCGCAGCTTCCTCGTACGACGTGCGTGGTCCCGTGCGCCGCTTCCCGTCCCTTAAGGGAGGAAAGAAGCGCCGCGGGCTCGTGTCCTGCGTCACTCAATGTTGTTAAGGCCTCTTTGTCTCACTGTCATTAGGCGTTCCTCGCCTCTTAGGAGGTCTCCAAATTTCTCTCGTGTCCTTGCTTGGCCCCCCTTCACTTATACGTCCCTACATAAATACAGTACAATCCGAAAAGGGGTGGACCCGCATGGAGAAATAATTCAAAAACGTAGAGTAACACTTTTTGTCGTGCGAAGCTTCGTCTCTGAACAAATCTAACGTCGAGGTACGTTTAGACCAAACGAACGAATACTCGTTCGCTCCCCACTTTCAAACATTCTTCGCATATACAGCATTTATGCTCGTTTGGTCTAAACGCGCCTTAAAAGACACCGTTGCAAGCTGCCTGCACTAGATAGCGAAGGATAAACAACGAAATGAGAGTACGAGAAAATTTAAAAGGAGGAGAGAATTATTTTTGCATTCGAACGTTGGAAAACAGGAATGGAAAACCCGATGGATCTTCAATATCGACGAAGCTTCCTACGAGATAACGTTCGACTATATTTTCGAATTATCTTTTCACGCAGATTCCCCATCGGTTCGAAAACACTCTGTGGAGAGAAAAAGAGAAAAGACAGTAATAGAAGAGAAGTGTGGAAAAGAAAACAGTAAATAACAAGAAATAATTACAATAACATCATACACAGATTTTCACAAACCTATCCGTACAAAAGTCGTCACAGTCTATAACGACAAACACGCTTGCATTCTCTCACGTTATTATCAGTCAGATACAACGAAATAATATAATAAAAACAATATACATGTATGTAGGGATGATCGAGTGTGAGTGCGTTGTCTGTGTGAATGCGTGAGGGTCTATGGCGTGAGCGGTAAGGACCGGCATGCCAGGTCGAGTGTTTGGGATAGCGCGAAAGATATTGAACGAATGTTTAGTTTTAGTAATCAGGCGAGGAGTGCGTGAGTGCGTGTGTGTTTTCTTCCAACGAAAAGTGTGCATGTATGCAAGATGACATTAGGGCGAATGCGAGGGAGCGAAAGGCAGTGTGAATCCAGCGATTGATTGAGCGACATCCCTAGCGTAGCGATATAAACTATTAATAAATATATTATAGTCAAAAGTCCGTTCGAGTTTACTATCCCTCCACACAAAAATCCCCTACATGTATTGTGGGATTTGCGAACCAGTCGAGTTTACGTCGAGATTCTACGCGATTAACAAACAGGCCATTCGAGATGGTGAATTGACAATCGTAAAAATGATGATCAAAAGGAAACGCAAAGCTGTAAAGCTCTGTATGGGAATATTATCATTCTTAACCCTTTGCACCACGTCACCAGATACTTACATATAAAAACAAAGAAATAAAAACTACATGTCTAAATAACCACGAGCTACTTCTCTTCGTACACCTAAGACGATTTAGCCGAGAGCAAATCTAAGGAAGTAATTAAGGGTGCAAAGGTTCAATCATCAGAGTGGAATACTGCAGACGGAATATTGCAAGCTCAATTATACTTCTGCACTTCACATTTCCCCGGTTACTTCTAATGGAGAACTCGTAGTTGTTCTACGAGCACATTCTCGAGAAGCTTCTAGCAGCGGGTTTTTGCGCGAGGCAAAGAAAACGCGGCACTGTTCTCAGGGGGGGGAGCAGGAGTGGGGCAGGGTTAATCGTCCGGTTAGGCTCGGAGACAATGGAGCTCGGTGTTGATGGCAATATTTGAACGAAGTTAACAAATTCCCGGTAGCGCGGCACGCCGCGGCGTCGCGATTCCAGGAGCGCGAGAGGAGCCCTTAAAGGGCGGAGGCGCCACCCATCTACTGATTTCCACTTAGCGATATCGCGCCACAAAGCTGCCTTCATCTGCTCCAGAACCTACGCGCCGCTTTTATTCGACCCGATTTCAACTCGATACACCGCAGTTTCTTCCATCGAAAATTCCTCCCGTACTTCGCGTCCTCTCACCCTAGCGTCGTGCAAACTCTCCGACTAATAGGATATAGGTATTTGCGATAGGATTTCGAGTCCTCCATCATTCTCACGCTTTGCATACGCCAGGATTAATCTGATCGATCTGGCATCCAAAACCGTTCATCCTCCGCTCACTTTCCGTCAAAGCGGTTCCAATACGGTCCGCTCGTTTCTTAATTAGCCGGGTAATTAACGCAAGCCAGAGACTGTGAAGATAATTCGATCGGTCCCCCTCCTCGGACCATACTTATTACTGTTATTATCATCGTTATTATTATGTGTACACAAAAGAAACAGATTCGTCGTGCGTTTAGGCTATCATTAGGGAGAAATCAGCAGAGAGAGAGGGAGAGAGAGAGAGAGAGAGAGAGAGACGTTCGACTCGGCCCGTAAACTTTCGCAGATTCTAATCGAGCGCGCGTAATTAGAGCGGGAGCAATTGTCGGTAATTAATTGGCGGTAAATTAATTAGCTCAGATCGAATAGAAAGTGGAAAATTACAAGGTATTCGGCGCAGTTCGGCTCTGTCTCTCGATTCACAGCGTTAAACGGTGTCGTTTTCGCCTCTTCGTTCCCTCTTCGAAATGTAAATCACGAGGGACATGTATGTACGCACGTAGGTATATATATATATATATATATGGTCAGGCTGAAATTCGGGGTTTTCACGAGATCTCCGGTGATAGCGCGAGGCTAACCGGCGCGGCGTTTGTGAGTAGCAAAGAGGGTTATCCGATCTGTGGGCCCACCTCTCCCGAAATTGCCGCATCGATTTCTTCACTGGAGACTCTCGATGGTAGCAATTCGGAGTATTAAACGCGCTTTACGAGCCCTGGCTCCCGGAGGAGCGGCGGTTTTTCGGAGTTTTCAGCGGAATAGGGACCAGGGGTGGTTGTTCCTCTCTCGTCAAACTGGCCTTCCTCGGGATAAGGGGTAAGTTTACGAGGGACCACGTGGTTTACGAGTTCCACCGATTTCCTCGATCTTTCCTTCAATTTTACGAGCTTCCTCCTTCTCCTTCTTTTCTTCTTCGATCTTATTTTCTAGTTTCTCCGTCTTCAAGTAGATACCTACCATTTAGAGACACGAGAATACCAGTTGATATCTTCAATTTTCAACAATTACCTTAATTAAGAAAACTGATAAAACACCTTCTAATTACCATCCTGTGTTGTATCGTGTTTAATTCGCCGGATAGTCTGTAACCCGAGCAAGAGGGTGTGAAAATTTCGTTCCTCCGGGGTGAATGACGTGCGACAGCCCGAAGGCTGGTTCCGTTTCTCGAGATTGAAAAAAAAATCTGTACAGTTTGGTCGTAACGAGGGAAAGTTTGTCCATTGTTCGAGTCGTTAGCGGGGAGATGGTATCGTATAAATACCGAATTAATTCCGTCCTTTTCCCTTAATTCCGAAAAGTTTACCGGGTGTAAATTGTTTCGACGATATCTCCGGTGATAGAGCAGAGAGCAGAAACAGAGGAGATCGGGCCTGGAGGGCAGGTTTTTGCGAATAACGTTAATAATAACGGCCGAGAGGGTAGATAATTTCGGCACCGCGCTGACACTAGCAAATTAAATTGCCCGGAAGAAACGAAGTCGATAGCGGGAACGAATCGGCCGGAAGCTCGCTGTCGAACCTATCCCGATAACTTTCCATTATTTCAACGTTTCCACTTAAAATCCATGCGGATCGATACGCTTAAACAGATCACGGAACATCCAACAACCTTTACTCTTCCTATTACCTACAGGTATACACCTACCAACATCTTTCACCCGGACTTGTTAAAGCTAATTTTCTAAAAGAAGAGTGATTTTTACAATTGACCGAGCATCTTCGAAATTTCGTTTCATTCAAGTGTCTATCGTTATCGAAATCAGCAATGCCTCGTCAGTGGCCATTTGCTAGGAAATTTGCAGGCCGATTTAGCGCGAGAGGCATCGATTTTCCCGCGGCTTTTCCGCGCTGGCGGATGCTTTCCACCCACAGCAGCAGCACTAGCAGCAGCAGCAGCAGGGTTTTGTAAGGAATGGGCAATCTCTGTCTGCGTTAGATAACGCTGACAACGCCGGGGGTGGCTTTTCATCTTAGTAAATCGCCCCCTGACTCCGCCATCCTGTTCTTCCTGCCTAAACAAGAAGCTCCGTCGCGTTAACTAGACCCTTGGAAATTTTACTGACCCCCATACTATGCGTTTCCACCTTGGAAATACTTTCTTCCATGGATCACGATCGACGTCGTTCTTTCAGTCGCGTGAAATATCCATTTCCCGATTTCTATTATTTACGCAAAAATTAATACGTAGTCTCGCGTTTATAAGTAGATAATAGGACACTTACTGCGGAGCAAACGTGAACAGTCGTGACAAGATTCTTAAATTTCTGAGAAAAATTGTTCAGTCTGAAATCTCGTAGTATGACAAGTAATTCTAGGTGTGATAAAAATATACCGGGACTAGTGTCATAAAACTTCGTTGATAAAAAATTACTCTGAATAAAAATGGCTTTTTTTTTAAATAGCTTCATGTAGCTAGTGTATATCGTTATCAATGTCCTTTGCAATTCTGAAGACACCGAATCGAGTTATTTTTGTAGTCCTTTTTTGTTCTCAGAATTTGGTTCAATACTTTCACGGATCAAACATTTCTTTCTTATTTCTCATCGCTTCTTTTTGTCTTTCTGAGTGTTGGCTCGATGGTTTTCAATTTTGGAACTTTTTTTTCGAGTGGAACGAATTTTTATGATACACTTAAAGATTACTTTCCGAAAATCACGCACTTGTAAACGAAGATAGAAGAAATATAATTCGAAGCCGAAGATTCTAAAGTTGTTTCGAAGGAGGGATGGGAGAATTTCGAATTTTTGAAGACAGAAATTTTCAGAGTAAATTTTAGCAGTCGAAACATCGACGTGGAGGCAGAAAACTTCGAAGAAGCTATAGGTATACACTCGCTACTACCTCTAACGTAGAAAACGTTTGGAAAGAGTCTCGGAAAACATAGAAATGTCCACTTGGTTCAACTTAACCGACCAGAATTTTTTGAATATTCCAAAATATTACAATAAGTTGCTACATGGAACGATATGAACGTAATTACTTATAAAATTCGGAATATTGATAAATTCAAGATTATAAAAATATTTGAAAGCAGCAATTATCCCAATTTCTCACCGAAGTATTATTCACTATTTTACGTAAACTTCATTCGTTACAAAATATGTTCTAAGTGCTCTAGACGTAAGTAAAGCACACTTCTCTTTTATAGGGTATAATCACAACAATAATAACTGTACATTATGTCATCAGCCACTTACGTCGTCTCTTCACTCGCGAGATATCAAGATACGCGAACAATCCGTGTATTTTTTTTAGATCAAACCTCCTAAACATTGTCGTAGAAATCGTACGATACTTTTCATGCGAACATAACGAGTACCCTAATACCTACGAACAACACTACCGGCCAAATGTTTGTAATCACTGTGCATTGCAAGTTACACAAAAGTTTCCAGAAAAAAGTCAGCGACTTTGAGAACTTTTTAACGAATTTTTTATAATTTACATTAATCGAAATGGATTCAATATTTTATTTATTTATTTGATTGTTAATCAACGGGTTTGAGAACCCTTTAGTATACAGGCGTTGAAGTTCACACAGAGCGGTAGTATAACGTACAGTACAAAATAAAGAAGAAAATCAAAGAAGAGAAAAAGAGAAAGAAAAGTAAACGAAATAAAATAGAATAAAATGAGAAAACAGAAAAATAACAGAATTAGTTAGAACAGAGTGTTTAAACGATAGATAAGAAATCCCGAGAAAATTAAGATTATTGCAAAATTTGTTCGCGTTGGTGCATAAGCGATTTAAGGAGTTAAATTTCCCATAAAGAGTCCGGTGAGTCTTTGCGTAGAATATGGTATGTATTCTTGGGGGAGAGGTGGGGACGTGGAATTGTAATTCTGATAGAATGTCGGGGCAGGTAATCAGCTGATTGATAACTTTATAAATAAAGAGTAGATCAGCTGTGAGACGCCGTTGCTGAAGGGTTGATATCCTGACGCGAGAAAGATAAGGCAGAAAGGTGTAAATTGACAAGTGATTCCAAATTTCTGGCCGGTAGCGTATATATACCTACACGTTGAGCACGTCTTCATTTTTTCACCGTTTGAGTGCCAAGCGGCGCGATCGCGCTTCTTCTATCCTGTCCTAAAAGCGCCAGCGCTCTAGGCTGCGAAGCCCATAATCACAGATTTTTTTCGATGCACGACTTTACGGTTACCCTCGAGTCTTAAGTAAAAAAAGATAAAATTAATATTAATATTTATTACATGTCAGCTGAAAACAGCGCAATCGCGCTCTTTGGCATTATTGGACGCGGAATATAACAAGCGCTATCGCGCTCTTTGGCATTTTTGGACACGGAATATGACGAGCGCTATCTAATTTTCGATCGGGAAATAAGAAAGGCTCGTGGCACTCAAACGGTTAAAGTTCAGTCTCGCTTTCTTCACAACTAATTCAAATTTCTTCTTATCCGCTCCAGTACCTACCCTATTAACAGATTATGTCACCATAAAATTCCACGCGTGTACCTACTACTGCCTACGTGGACTTTCGTGACCTGTGAGAGCCTGGAAAGAAACATGTACCTATCGACAAAGACTGTAAATCGAAGCGTATAGGTGATGAGGGTACGTGTGTAGAGAGAGTGGGAAAATAGGAAGTCGAGAGTCATTTCCTCTAGCGGGGAGAGCGAGTTAGTGCAGCGAGAGATCGCGGCGGTGGCGAGTCCTCAGCGGAGGGTAATAAAGCCATCTTGGCAACGGGGGTGGTTTCGCCTCTTCCACCCTCGCAGCCCGCCCCTGAGGAGCTGGGCTGGATAGCGATCTATACTGCCAGGCGCCCCTCTCGTCGTTGCTTGGCAACCGTCCCTCCCTCCCACCCCCTCTCTCCCTCACTCTGTCTCTTTCGACCCCTTCTGCGCCGCGGGTTCTTCCACCCTCGCTCTGGATACACCGAACAACCAGGGAGAGGGAGGTTCTTTCCTCTGTTTCCACATTTTTTATTTTTCCATTTTTTTTTTTTTCGCATTCGAAGAAATTCTCCAACGACGAGAGAAAAAAGACGCGAGGAACGTTGGGAGCAATTCTTTAGTTAGATAGACTCCGAACGGAGGATTTCGTTTCGAGGTTTTCCACGGAGGATTCTTCCAACGCCGGGATCATTTTTCTCCGGGTAAAATTTCGAAGGATAGCTGAGAAAGAATGTTAAATAGGTGAAGAAAAATTTGTCACTTTCGTTTGGAATATTTGAAAATAGGAAGACATTGTTTCTGCGCCGAGATCCCTTTTCCGTAGGAAGAACCCCGTACTCGGAGGAGAGACTGAAGGATTCGTTGAAGGAGAAAAGGGTAGCGTAGAGTGGGGGAAAATTTGATCTCTCTTGGGAGGAAGGGAGGTAGACAGGGAGCAGAGATTGCGCCCTTATCTCGTCAGATACCGACCGCCTTCGGCTTCCGTTTCGTCCTCCCCCTCGTCGCAGCCTTTTCCTGGGGGAGGATTGACAAGCGGCGAGGGCTGGGATGCAACGTCCGATTCGATCTGCCGCAATAAAATTAGAACCGGCCTCTTCTCCCTTGGAAACGCTTAGTTTGCCCTTTAACCTGTTAACCGGGGACTTCATCTATCCGAAAGGGCTCTAGCTGCAATCTCTACGGTTAATTCGTCTTTCTAATGCTGTTAGAGCAACGATGAAATTGAAGATAGTGTTTTCAAGAAGCATTATAAATAGAGACGATTTAATTGGTATTATCACTGGCACTCGATTCACGACTGAGAATTATTTCCTTTCTTCTCAGTACGACAACTGATTCTTGCAAGGGATTCAACGCTGAAACTACCGGCCGAGTCCAAATGACCCATTAGCAACTTTCGAAAATATGCGAATGTTCGTTACGGGTAAGTGCCGTTATTTGTAACTTTTCGAATTTATTTTCTGCATACGAATCTAACTTTTCAATCATGTTTTACTTACATAAAAATCCACTTTTCGAAAGTCGCTAATAGATCATTTTGACACGGCTGGTAGTTCTAGTGTTAAATGAAATACCTACCTAACACGAGAAAATATTCGACAGTCAATATCTGAAATTAAATGTTTGGCAAGTGTGTTTAATATGCTGCTCCTTTTTGTAACAGGCTACAATTGGAATAATTACGTTTGTTGGGCATAATACATACGCGTATCAGAAGTATTACGACACTTAGCGAATAGTGAACTAAATCGAAACATTCGTGAGAAAATGATTAAGATCAAAAAAGAAAATTATTCAATTTGGAATCTTGTAGTGTAACGAACACACAGGTTTGTACTGATTTATCGTCATTTTAATATCATCACTAGATAATTCATACCTACTTCATTCATAAATCCATTCCTAGGTTCTGAAAGAAAGGCAATAATTAAATTTTGCTTTTTTCCTTGCACCTTCTTCCCTAATTTTTTTTTTAAATTCAATGGTGCATCAAAAGTCATATTTTCCTTGCAGCTGTGTTCTATAGCAGTAGGTAGTTGGAAATATTAAAAGGGAACAAGTTTCAAAGCAACTCCGCGTTGAATGCTAAAACTCGCTAATGAACTCGTTCGATTCACTAATCAGTTCAATATGTCTAAATAGTTGCAGTGTTAAGGGAACGATATGACACTAACTTGGACGATGAAATGTAATTTAAATGGTATAATACTTTCTGTACTAAGTGTAATAGGTGTCTTGATACTTACAAACGGCAGTGTACGTAAATTCATCGACTACGTTGATAGTTTTCGGTTCGCTAAACTGAAAGGGTTGAAATTTTCACGAAACGTGAACTTATCACCCTGGTTAACAGGTTAATACACTGGTTTCGGATTAGGGAACCGAACAATGCTCCCTGGGTCCACTCTTTCTCCATTTTCCAGTCTCTCCAGGCCTCCCTTCGAAGAAGGAAGGGAAGCGAGCTGATAACGAGTTGATGTATGACCCAGTGACGTCACCGACGAGACAACCCCCTCCTCTCTAACAGACTAGATTACAAAAATCGATAGCGACTCGCGGACCAGGACCAAATCCTCCCTCGAAACTCAAATAATCCCTCGTTTCGTACTCGTTAGGGGGTAGCATTTACAAAAAATCATCTGCCTCCTCTTTTTTTTAAGGGAAACATTTCAAGAGTTACATTGCAAACGTAAGAAATAATCGTCAGATTTGTTCGAAATTTGGATAGAATAGAAATAGTTCCAAAAGTCGGTCTCATCTTTTCTACAGCTAAAGGAAACGATTCAGTTATCGTCTAAAGCAGTGGTTCTAAAACTGGGTGCCGCGAAATTTTGAATTGTCTATATGTAAAAAGCCAAATATTTATACTTTATAATAACGTTTGTTTTAAATAACTTTTATTTCTTTCAAATACACTACCGGCCAAAAGTTTGGAATCACTGTGCATTGCAAGTTACACAAAAATTCCCAGAAAAAGGTCACCGTCTTTAAGAATCTTTTACCGAATTTCGTATCATTCGAATCAATCGAATCTCCACAATATCAATATCAAGTCCATGAAAAATTAGTATCAGATTCAGTTCTGATGAAAATTAGGAGGTGATTCCAAACTTTTGGCCGGTAGTGTACGTCTCATCCTTCATATCTTTACTAACTGTAGAAAGCATAAAAAAGATAATAATAGTAATAGGGGTGTCGTGAATTTTGTTTAACGATTTCAGTGTGCCGCCAGAGAAAAAAGTTTGAGAACCACTGGTCTAAAATGAAAAATTAACTTATCCTTTCCGTTTACTTATCTTTCCGAACAATGTTCGCTAGAACCTCGTTTCCACGATAACGAACAGTTTCCAATGTTGACTTTTTTCATCAACGAATGTGTGTTACTTTCTTACAAACAAAATTTTCATTTAATTTCCATTTGTACTTCCTTAGCCCTTTCAGTGTGACAGCTTGTAGTAGGTAACTAATTATTAGTTACTACATAAACAATATTACATACGTACGGCGCGTGGCGGATGATAGATATTCAACTACAGTCTCAGAATCTTCTGTTCTGCGAAATTAATTTTATTAACACTAAAACTACCGACCGGGTCAAAATGACCCATTAGCAACTTTCGAAAAAAACGTGAATGTTCTATATTGGTAAGTATTATCGCTTGTAACTTTCCGAATTTATATTCTACATGTATGCTTCCGTTTGTATCGGTATGAATCGAATTTTCCAATCACGGTTTACTTGCATAAAAATTCACATTTGGAAAGTCGCTAATGGGTCATTTCGACCCGGTCGGTAGTTTTAGTGTTAAGTTAGGGTGGAAGTGCGTCACAGGGCATCAGCAACGCAATGCGAACAAATTTTCAAACCGTCTACAGGCGCAAACAGCAATCAAAGGGTTGAAAAAAAATTTCACGTCTTCCCAGGAAAAATTCTCGGTAAGTAGGTACATCAACCATTTTATTTCCATTTTAACGCGGAGTCGTCGAATTTCCATAGTGTTTTCGGGGTCGAACTCGAGCCAGATGCAACCGCTTAATCGACGAAAACCGATAGAGCACTCTCGTGTCTCTCCCTCTCTCTGTCTGTCTCTCCTTCTGTCTCACCCCTTTCCCTCCCCCAATCTCGTTTCGTCATTACAACAACGGAGCAAAAGGAAGAGGAAGGGGGGAGGGGTGGCGGTGGTGGAGGCCTGGAAGTTTAATAACTGCTCGAAAGCGACGCCTCTGCTCGCGCCGCGTTTTCTCACGGAGAATTCCGGCAAGACTCTCCGCGCAACACCGGAGATGGAAGCCCAGACGTAATTTCCGGTTTCGCCGCGGCGCTGCCGCGTTAGCCGAACCAAAAGACGATCGCTCAGCGAGCGAGATAGCCCGAGATAACTCACTCCCTCGAGTTTCCTCGCCTCGATCGATCGACCACGAATATTCCTCTCCAAGAGGAATCTTACTCTCACTCTATGGAACACTGCTAGGTATAACGCATATGCACGCTCCGATCCCTTTGCAAATATCGGATTCGTCGAAAACTTGCGGCTCTTTCGTTGAAAAAAAAAAAAAAGAAAGAAGAAAAACAAAGAACAGAAAAAGGATGGTAAAGAAACGATTATCTCTAACCGTAGCATTTTCAACGTACAGGTATTACAGTAATTACTACTCCTCGTTTACTCAACAATTTATATATTCTCTCAATTGTTCAAGTTCCTTTTTTCTTCTTCTTTCTATTAAGCAATTCCATATAAAGTAGAGACGAGTTATTGTTCCCTGCGCTGCTGGTTCACTTAACTTGCGCCGAGCGCGCGCAGAGATAGAGAGATGCCAAAGATACACTTTATCACGGGACAATGAGCGTACGCTTGAAATTAGCTGTGATTTATGAAAATGCTGAAAACCGACGACAGAACAGAATTCCGATCGCGGACTTTAATACACACGTTTCAACCCCTTTCGAAATAGTTTCGCAAAGGCGGACTCTATGTATGTGGCGATCGTACGGAGCATGTGATTTCTCGCGGTGATTTGCACACAAACGATGCTTTCGATTTCGCTTTCAATTCATTCCTAATTCAATTACGCAACAACGACGGGGGTCTAGAACGACGCGAGAGGAGCTCTCATGAGAACGGGAGCTTTCCTCCCGTGGAAACGGTCTAAATCAACGGAGAACCGTTGCCAGCGGGCCATCATGAATAATAAACGGAAATATCCTCCGTGAAAGATGTTACTCCTCGGTGTAGCGCCAGCAGCAAGTGGTTCCAACTTTTTTTTCCCGTTTCTTTTTTTTTTTTTTTTGCCATATATTTTCTTTTTTTTTTTTTTTTTTGGCACTTTATATCCCACACCTTCCCTAGTCGATTATTACCGGATCAATTTTTCAGAATGACGTATGTATGTCCGTCAGTTCGGTTAAAGTCGAGAGGACACGCAAGGATTAACATAATCTCACCTGGTACAGTGTATCAAGCGGAGTTCTTCACTTCCGTTTAGACGTTTCCATAAGGATTTCCGCTCGTCGTACGCGCGCGCGGAATTTTTTGCACGACGAACTTGCTGCTTGTTCGTTTTTTCCCCCCTTCTCCTCTTCATTCCTCTCCGCGCCATGTCTTCTTTGCTTCCCTCCGACGCCAGGCCACTTGAAATCTCTCCGTTTACGTTTGAACGCGGGGTCACGCGCGATACCATCGCTCGATTCGAGCACGAAGGCCAGAACGTAGCTGTCCGTGCTTGTTAGAGGGAAACAATGGCACGGTTTTGTTCCGACGAGCCAGTTCCCCGGGAAGTCCTAGCTCGCCGGACTGAATTTTCCCCCGTCGTTTTCCCTCGACCACCCGAAAATACCCCCTTATCTCCGCGACTACTTCTCCTTTTTCCTCCTCTTCTTTCCCTCTCGCGAGTATCATCGTTCGTGAAATGCTGAGAAATAACCGAGACGCGGAGTCTTTCTCGGGCAAAAAATTAATTGATTTTTCGAATGGAACGTGGTGCGCGAGGTAGAGTTCATTTGCAAGATTCAGTGCGATGACACGACGAGTGCCTCCTCTTCGTTAACCCTTTCGCGTATGAGACGTTATACACTACCGGCCAAAAGTTTGTAATCACCGAGTATTGCAATTTACACAAAAGTTTCCAGAAAAAAGTCAGCGACTTTGAGAATTTTTTATCATTCGAATCAATTGATATGAGATAAATTGATAAAAGCAGGATTGAGATAAATTTCAAATCTATAAAAAATTAGCAGCTGATATAATATTGATGAAAAGTGGGAGGTGATTCGAAACTTTTGGCCGGTAGTGTATGTCTCGCTTAAGTAGGGGAGAGTAGGGGAATTACGAACACCTAAGGAAAAAATTGAATGAAACGAAATACTACAAAGGTAATAACATTTTTATCGTTCATATACAAACACGTATTATCTGTTTGTATATTTTTATGATCAACTTTAACAGAATTTGAAAGTAAAACCGATTTTTAATAGGAAAGCCAAACCGTTGCTGTTCGTGATTTCCTAACTGTCGTGGGGCAATCACGAACGTTACTTACTTTTTACAAAAGTCGCAGAAATAGCCTTTAGCTGTGCTCTGTCCATCGTTGCAATTTTCGTGTGCCCATTCGCAGGAATCGTAACACGTAATCCATTAGCATTAAACATTGGTATTAAGATAATTATACATGCAAAAGCTATACTGTAAATTCTCTACTAGAGTCAGTAAGTTTGGATTCTACAAGTGACAGTATAGATGGTCCTACGCCTAGGTTTGCATCATTGCAGCGCCCATGTTATCTGGCTCGCAGTCAGTCAAGCGTGTAACGCTACACCAGTCGATTTCCTTTACGAGATTACACGGCTCGACAAATCATAATAGAAAAATATAATTTCTTTAATTTTACTTTTTTTCATCTGGAATTTTTTTTAACATGTTGGTGAGATTTTTCTGATGAAAATGATATCAAACACGATATAATTTGAACAACATTTACTTATTAACACGTTCACTGTCATGTCAGATTTACAGGTTGCTGTCAGGCGGCCACAAGAAAATACATTTTAAGCATAGGATTATAGTATTATGCTTTATAATTTTTTTTTTTCAATTGAAAATAATGTCTAGCTAGCTATGACGTTCAAAATTTTTAGTTGACAACATTTATTTTATTTTAATTATTCTAAACATTTGAGGCACTCCAGTCACTGATGACCACCATGGCCATGTCGAGGAAACAATCTAATGTTAATACTTATTGAGTGATTAATTTAATTTCATAATATATTGCTTTGGATGAATTACAAAAACAAATTGCTAAGAAATTACATTAAATACCTGTACACATTGTCCCTCGAATGTAGAGGAAGAGCCACCGTTTGGTTGCCAATTGTTTATCACATAGAGTCGGCCTACCTCCACGTAAAAAAAAAATGTAGGGTCGATTCCACAAGTGTCAGTAAAATGTAGGGTCGATTCGACAAGTGTCAGTAAAATGTAGAGGCGATTCGACAAGTGTCAGTAAAATGTAGAGGCGATTCGACAAGTGTCAGTAAAATGTAGGGTCGGTTCGACAAGTGTCAGTAAAATGTAGGGTCGATTCCACAAGTGTCAGTAAAAAGTAGGGTCGATAGCAGCAGAAAAGCTGCTAAACAATTAGAATTAAATGTAACGATAGAAATTATTGCAATAATGCGTAATGCAATTGAAAAATTGAAAGAATCAAAAGAAAAAACGCGAATTCATATCTTTTTCGATTCTAGAATACAAGAAAATTTGAATAAAATACGCGACGAGAATTGGGGAGAAGTATAAGTTAAACGCGTAAGAATATTCAATAATAAACGAACTAGGGATGAAGCTATTATTTCAATACGCGATGCACTGACTCTAGTATTTACTAAAATTCAAAAATTCTCGTATAAATTCCGAAAATAGATTATTAATTACGGTAAACTACTGAGACGGTTTAATTAAGGGTGGGCATGGTGCTGCTTTAGTTTGAAATGATTTATAAACACATAATTAACAGAGGAAAAACCGTGAAACGGCAAAACGTCTACATTCTAATTGTTATAACATGTAAACAGAACTTTAAATTTAGTGTAAACAGAAAAAATATATAATACAATTTATTTCACGGTATTGCAACAAATAAACGTTGAATAAATATTTAATTCGTATAAAAACAATTATTTAACGTAATAATTTTACCTTCACCATGGCTATTTTTAATCTACGACCACAGGTCAACCTGATTTCTAATCCTTACGAACTTTAAATTCAGTCTAAACTGAGAAAATATATAATACAATTTATTTCACGGTATTGCAACAAACAAACGTTGAATAGATTCTTAATTCGTATAGAAACATTTATTTAAAATAATAATTTCACCTTCACTATGGCTATTTTAAATTTACGACCAAGGGTCAACCTGATTTTTAATCCTCCGAACTTGATTTCACAACGAGAAAGTAATAAGATCGTTGAAACGTACTTATTTGTCAAAGAAACTTGCAAAAATGTATAAATAATAATATGTAATGTTTTAACAAATTTTTGGAAATTGAAAGAATCAAAAGAAAAATCGCGAATTCGTATCTTTTTCGATTCTAGAATATAAGAAAATTTGAATAAAATACGCGACGAGAATTGGGGAGAAGCATAAGTTAAACGCGTAAAAATATTCAATAATAAACGAACTAGGGATGAAGCTATTATTTCAATACGCGATGCACTGACTCTAGTATTTACTAAAATTCAAAAATTCTCGTATAAATTCCGAAAATAGATTATTAATTACGGTAAACTACTGAGACGGTTTAATTTAGGGTGGGCATAGTGCACTCGTTCCAAATCAGCTCACAATATACAATAATAAATCAACTAACTACTTAACATGCAATTCATGCAAATTCCTTGGATGGTAAATTATTAGTAAACAAAATAGCAAGTCATAAAATAAATTCAATATCAGAGAAATTATATGAAAAATTTCAAATTAATTTCAATTGCTGGAAGAAAAGTACATATTGATTGTTATGCTGTAACGAAAAAGCAACCTCTCAAAGTCACTTCAATATTCTATTCGACAAGTCTGAAGAACAAGGATGACTAAAATTCAAATGTTTATTTCCCTAAACCTTCAAAATAATTTCGTAATATTTTATTCGAAGCGGAGTATTCCAAGTCAGTATCGATAATTGAAGAAATTATTTGATTGTATTTAAAAGAACCGAAAGGAGAATATTTAAAGTCTGATATTAAATGTCTAGCAAGTACCAGTAATTGGTAAAATGATTTATATTTGTTTTAAAAGGAAAATTTCTAATAGGTATTAGTTAAAATGAATTGTTATTCAGTCTATTGTATTGAAATTCTAATTGATTCTAATGTATACAAGTGTTACAAGAAGGCTGAGTGTGTACAGTGTGGACATAGGCTAGCTGGTAGCCCCCGACCACTCTATTCACATCTCAGAACCTTCAGGTCAAAATACGCCGCGAAGTGTCTAGGGCCCAGTATAAAGGGTGAATAAGTTGGCGGGACATCGGCGGGTCCTTATATACCTGCGGTACCCTCTCCCCAAAGTCATTAGCAAAATCGTCCGTTAGGTCAGGCGGGAAATTTTCGCGGGAGATTTTCGCGGGAGATTTCCGATATCGTAACACGGTATAATTTATCAATTTTCACAATTTTGTTATAAATTTATACTTCCGACAATTTGTTATAACATTGCATATAACAATTTATACGTTTTTACAATATTCTTCAATGGAAACATAGGTTTTAGCGTTCTCGTTACTTACTCGTGGTTAAATTAATTTCGTAGGGATTAAAAATCAGGTTGACCTGTGGTCGTAAATTAAAAATAGCCATAGTACAGCTAAAATTATCGTGTTAAATAATTCTTTTCCTACGAATCAAAAATGTATTCAACGTTTGTTTGTTATAATATCGTGAAATGAATTATATTACACATTTTCTCTATTCACACTGAATTTAAAGATTATAACGATTAAAAATCAAGTTGACCTGTGGTCATTTATCAAGAATAATCATAATAAAGCTGAAATTATTGTGTTAAATAATTTTTTTAATACGAATTAGGAATTTATTCAACGTTTGCTTGTTACTACTTGTTACAGTATACTGTCTCGCAATGTAAATTTAAGTAAATTAGGTTGAACTGCACAGAAAATGCACAGAACTGCACAAATAATTCATTTCACGATATTATAACAAACAAACGTTGAATACATTTTTCATTCGTGTAAGAAGAATTATTTAACACGATAAATTTAGCTGTACTATGGTTATTTTTAATCTACGACCACAGGTCAACCTGATTTTTAATCCCTACGAAATTAATTTAACCACGAGTAAGTAACGAGAACGCTAAAACCTATGTTTCCATTGAAGAATATTGTAAAAACGTATAAATTGTTATATGCAATGTTATAACAAATTGTCGGAAGTATAAATTTTTAATAAAATTGTGAAAATTGATAAATTATACCGTGTTACGATATCGGAAATCTCCCGCGAAAATCTCCCGCGAAAATTTCCCGCCTGACCTAACCGACGATTTTGCTAATGACTTTGGGGAGAGGGTACCGCAGGTATATAAGGACCCGCCGATGTCCCGCGAAATCATTTACCCTTTATACTGGGCCCTAGACACTTCGCGGCGTATTTTGACCTGAAGGTTCTGAGATGTGAATAGAGTGGTCGGGGGCTACTAGCTAGTCTATGTCCACCCTGTACACACTCAGCCTTCTTGTAACACTTGTATACATTAGAATCAATTAGAATTTCTATTACTAATTATTAAACAAATTTTAACAATTACCGGCACTCGCTAGGCACGTAATATCAGACTTTAAATACTCGACTTCGAACTTCGGTTTAGTCATAATTCTATTAATGTTATAATAACGTATAATTTATTAATTTTCACAATTTTATTATTAATTTATACTTCCAAAAATTTGTTAAAACATTACATATTATTATTTATACATTTTTGCAAGTTTCTTTGACAAATAAGTACGTTTCAACGATCTTATTACTTTCTCGTTGTGAAATCAAGTTCGGAGGATTAAAAATCAGGTTGACCCTTGGTCGTAAATTTAAAATAGCCATAGTGAAGGTGAAATTATTACGTTAAATAATTGTTTTTGTACGAATTAAATATTTATTCAACGTTTATTTGTTGCAATACCGTGAAATAAATTGTATTATATATTTTCTCAGTTTAGACTGAATTTAAAGTTTGTAAGGATTAGAAATCAGGTTGACCTGTGGTCGTAGATTAAAAATAGCCATAGTGAAGGTAAAATTGTTACGTTAAATAATTGTTTTTATACGAATTAAATATTTATTCAACGTTTATTTGTTGTAATACCGTGAAATAAATTGTATTATATATTTTCTCAGTTTAGACTGAATTTAAAGTTCGTAAGGATTAGATATCAGGTTGACCTGTGGTCGTAGATTTAAAATAGCCATAGTGAAGGTAAAATTATTACGTTAAATATTTGTTTTTATACGAATTAAATATTGATTCAACGTTTATTTGTTGCAATACCGTGAAATAAATTGTATTATATATTTTCTCAGTTTCGACTGAATTTAAAGTTCGTAAGGATTAGAAATCAGGTTGACCTGTGGTCGTAGATTAAAAATAGCCGTAGTGAAGGTAAAATTATTACGTTAAATAATTGTTTTTGTACGAATTAAATATTTATTCAACGTTTATTTGTTGCAATGCCGTGAAATAAATTGTATTATATATTTTCTCAGTTTAGACTGAATTTAAAGTTCGTAAGGATTAGAAATCAGGTTGACCTGTGGTCGTAGATTAAAAATAGCCATAGTGAAGGTGAAATTATTACGTTAAATAAATGTTTCTATACGAATTAAGAATCTATTCAACGTTTGTTTGGTGCAATACCGTGAAATTAATTGTATTATATATTTTCTCAGTTTAGACTGAATTTAAAGTTCGTAAGGATTAGAAATCAGGTTGACCCTTGGTCGTAAATTTAAAATAGCCATAGTGAAGGTGAAATTATTATTTTAAATAAATGTTTCTATACGAATTAAATATTGATTCAACGTTTATTTGTTGCAATACCGTGAAATAAATTGTATTATATATTTTTTCTGTTTACACTAAATTTAAAGTTCTGTTTACATGTTATAACAATTAGAATGTAGACGTTTTGCCGTTTCACGGTTTTTCCTCTGTTAATTATGTGTTTATAAATCATTTCAAACTAAAGCAGCACCATGCCCACCCTTAATTAAACCGTCTCAGTAGTTTACCGTAATTAATAATCTATTTTCGGAATTTATACGAGAATTTTTGAATTTTAGTAAATACTAGAGTCAGTGCATCGCGTATTGAAATAATAGCTTATACAGATAATCTTTTGAAATTACTCTTAATTAGGGAAAATCTTGAATCTTGTATGGAAGATGAAGATTTTCAGGAAATATTTATTTTTCAACAATGAATTTTTGTTTTATCGATTAATAACGTACGAAATGATTTTTGGAAAATTTTCTTCGTTTGAACGTTCGTTTAAGGTTCGACTATGATTATCAAATCTCTCGAAACACCGTAGAATGTTCAATTTTAAAAGTAACTTCTTCAATTTTTGGATAATCTGGGTAACGTGTTAGTGTTGACGATACACTTTCGAGTATAGACGTTAAAGTTCATAGAGTGGTCGGGGGCTACTAGCTAGCCTATGTCCACCCTGTACACACTCAGCCTTCTTGTAACACTTGTATACATTAGAATCAATTAGAATTTCAATACAATAGACTGAATAACAATTCATTTTAACTAATACCTATTAGAAATTTTCCTTTTAAAACAAATATAAATCATTTTACCAATTACTGGTACTTGCTAGACATTTAATATCAGACTTTAAATATTCTCCTTTCGGTTCTTTTAAATACAATCAAATAATTTCTTCAATTATCGATACTGACTTGGAATACTCCGCTTCGAATAAAATATTTCGAAATTATTTTGAAGGTTTAGGGAAATAAACATTTGAATTTTAGTCATCGTTGTTCTTCAGACTTGTCGAATAGGATATTGAAATGACTTTGAGAGGTTGCCTTTTCGTTACTTTTCTTCCAGCAATTGAAATTAATTTGAAATTTTTCATATATTTTCTCTGATATTGAATTTTGTTTACTAATAATTTACCATCCAACGAATTTGCATGAATTGCATGTTAAGTAGTTAGTTGATTTATTATTGTATATTGTGAGCTGATTTGGAACGAGTGCACTATGCCCACCCTAAATTAAACCGTCTCAGTAGTTTACCGTAATTAATAATCTATTTTCGGAATTTATACGAGAATTTTTGAATTTTAGTAAATACTAGAGTCAGTGCATCGCGTATTGAAACAATAGCTTCATCCCTAGTTCGTTTATTATTGAATATTTATACGCGTTTAAGTTATGCTTCTCCTCAATTCTCGTCGCGTATTTTATTCAAATATTCTTATATTCGAGTATCGAAAAAGATATGAATTCGCGTTTTTTCTTTTGATTCTTTCAATTTTTCAATTGCATTACGCATTATTGCAATAATTTCTATCGTTACATTTAATTCTAATCGTTTAGCAGCTTTTCTGCTGCTGTCGACCCTACATTTTACTGACACTTGTCGAACCGACCCTACATTTTACTGACACTTGTGGAATCGACCCTACATTTTACGTGGAGGTAGGCCGACTCTATGTGATAAACAATTGGCAACCAAACGGTGGCTCGCTAAAGCGATATATTATGAAATTAAATTAATCACTCAATAAGTATTAACATTAGACTGTTTCCTCGATATGGCCATGGTGGTCATCAGTGACTGGAGTGCCTCAAATATTTAGAATAATTAAAATAAAATAAATGTTGTCAACTAAAAATTTTGAACGTCATAGCTAGCTAGACATTATTTTCAATTGAAAAAAAAAATTATAAAGCATAATACTATAATCCTATGCTTAAAATGTATTTTCTTGTGGCCGCCTGACAGCAACCTGTAAATCTGGCGCGACAGTGAACGTGTTAATAAGTAAATGTTGTTCAAATTATGTCGTGTTTTATGTCATTTTCATCAGAAAAATCTCACCAACATGTTAAGAAATATTTCGGGATAAAAAAACGTAAAATTAAAAAAGTTGATATTTAAATCGCTTGGTTGCCTCGACTGACGTTTCATGCGTATCTTTTATTCGCTGTTCTTGGCTATGTTCGGCAAACTACAAAGGCGGGCGCGAGGCTCGAAAACGTAGTCCCTGACTCTACGAGTGTCAGGTTTAGCTTCCTTGCGGTCTGACACTTGTGGAGAATATACAGTACTTACTTTACTTTCTTCGAAAAACTAGACGAAGACGAGCGAAAATCTTGGATAGTTTTTACCTCGATCAGTGTGCGTGGCAACTGTTTTGCATCGGTGATTTAGCATTGCATTCGGTACTAACACTATATACATACATGCGAATTCGCAATTACCCCACGTTCGTGTTTCCCTTACTCGAGAAAAAATTGATTGTAATTTAGTAGCCATTAAAGACGTGATGTTCGGTAGGAGAATAAGAAGTCGTTAATAAATTCTTTAAGGTTTGCTATAGTTTCTCGTTCAGCTCTAGGACAGTCATTCCAAGAGATCTTACTTAGGTTGATACACACACGAAATTTTTCAGCTCTTTTTCAACGTATCGATACACTTCGCAAATTTGTAGAACACACAGTTATCTGTCGAATTCTCCTCTTCTCCTGCCGTCTTACTAGAATTTCACGGAGTAAGGAGCCCGTCCCCCGCGTGAAATTTCCATTTTCCCTGGTCGATTCTCGACGCAGCTCAGACACAAAAGGCCGGCCAGATAGAGAAGTCGTAAAAACAGGCCTCGTAAAGCGTAGTTGAAGTTTTAAAGGGCAGTTAAATTTCGAGGGAGTTAAGCCGAGGCATTATGGCGGCGCGTGCCGTGCCTCGACGAAGGGGTTGTTCTGGCCGTCTCCGTTGGAAAATGATGGATGGAGAAATTTCGTAGGTAACCCCTTCGTTCGTGGGGCTTTAAAGTGGGCGTAGTGGGAAATGTGTAGCTTTTTCGCATTTAGACCACGGTGTTCCTTCCATCGGCGACGTTTCAGCGGCGAGCAAACTTGGTCATCGACAGGATTCTCATGGGTATCGGGTGCTACGGTTACAGTTGTCACTGTCAGCGTCGATTGGAGCATTGAAATGGTAAAGAGGGGCGGCTGGCGAGCACGCCTCCTGTCATTCCGTCGCCGACGCCGCTCTTTCACTCGTTTTTTTGCCCCGCTTTCTTTCTCTTCCTGTTCGATTTGAGCATGTTTTCGCAGAATTGAAAATTTTAATCACTCCCGGCTATCTTACGGCGTTTATCGAGAAAATTCATTTTATCCTAACCGAAGATGAGGGATAAGGTAAACTGAAGCACGAGTTACGGTTACACACAGGGTGTCCCTTGGGTTTCCTTATAAATTCGTAATGTTAAGCGTTGAAGCTTAGTCGTACGATGTAAACTTTGGGGATTCGAAGTTCCGCCAGTTAGTCTGGGTGTCGCAAATTCTCCCCGTCCGAACCATATTGTCCCCGTCAACGAGCGTTTCACACGCGTCGAACCACCCCTCCTCCTCTCCAACCCCGACGTTTGAAAATTTTAAACTGGTAAAGGGTTGCGGGTCCGGTTACTTATTTATTAGGCCATTAGCTTGTTATCGTTATTGCACGAGGCGGTCGCGGTTGGTTCGAGGTCCGCGCGATTTATCGCCGCGATCTCGTTCCCAGCGGCGAACGCACGGTTTCCTACGCCGAGCGATATTCGCTTAGTTTTCGAGCGAAAGCAAATAGTAAGGAGTGTAAGAAAGAAAGAGAGAGAGAGAGAGGGAGAGAAAGAGAAAGATGATCGATTCTCCGTTCGTTATCTGGTTAATGGAGCGAGCGGAGATGCTCGTTTCCCGTGTCGAGCGACGAAAAGGAACGGACTCGTCAATAGGGGGCTGCTGAACGCGCCACGAGCTCCGATTAATCGCGTTTGCGACCGCTGGACTGTGAACAAAGCGACTCTGAGTGACGTCTGCTGGTTTGCTGCACTTGTGAGATTCGTACGAGACCGTTGAGGATTTTTCTTGAAATTTCTTCGAGTAGGTACACCCACTCTTCAAGATTACCTACCACCGTACCGAGCTATACCTACGTTTCGTCTAGAATACCTGTACACATGACAAAGAAGGTAAATTACCGGTTCACGTACAGCTCATAATTGGCAAGAGTATCAGTTATCAGCAATGTATCGATAGGTTGCCACAGAGTTACGTGGTAGCCGCGCATTGCCAAACCGTGAGGCACAATACAGCGACGGTATCTCTATCCGCGATCGAACACGAATAAAACGGCACGCAACACGAGCTTCTTCCTTCGTGGCCCGTCACATCGAACCGTGTCCAGGCGCGTTACGACACAGCGACGAGCAACGCGTGACTCCTTCCTACACGAACGAAGAGGCGTCCCGCGTCCATCGAAAGCCGGTTTCATTCGATATTCACCGGACGTTGCGTATCACCTGCTCGAATTCTAATTTTCAACGGCGAAAATTCGCCGCGGAACTGCGCGAGGAACGGAGCAGAGAGTAGTAGGGGATTCCCTGATCGGGCCAGGCCTCCAGTCGTATCGTTAATTCCAGGTTGTAAGCGCATAATGTATGCGGCCATTAACCGTAATGAACACGGCCGTGCTTTCTTCCGAGGAACCATATTCCGGGGAGTTTGTAGCCGGGGATTTACGAGCCACGACACGCTAAGAGGACGTGAATTACGTCACCGTGGAGCCAAGCCTGGACTACGTCGTTCGACGTCACTTCCGAGATACTCGCGGATTTACGGATTAATCGCGAAGAACTCGACGGTCTGTTAAAGGAGTGAGTGGTGGGGATCTCGTTGAAATATTCATGAGGCATGCGGCCGAAAATTGGCGGGAATTCTCGTCAGTGTCCGACAAATCGCCGGTGATTTTCTTAATGTTATAATCGTTATCTGTTTGATTGGCGCGGGATAATTTTTCCATTTGTCAACCAAGTGACAGGACCATGGGAACCTTTTCAGATACCTACTGTTTGCGATCAGATTATCGCGAAAGGGGACCAGTCAATCCTGTACTCCAATTGGATTATACTTTCATTCCTGTCACTACTTGTAGATCTAATTATGGATTTTTACTACGTTAGATTTTGATCATTCAATCAACTTGATGCTGTGATTATTTCTCTCTGATGGAATCTACTGTATTAGAGGTATCTAGGAGTTAGAACAGAAGGTTGTCGCCAGGTTTTTTTCTTCAGCTAAACGTGTCAGGAGCAGTAAGAACCTCTCTAACTTTACTATCTTTCTAATTATAGGTGCAATACTACAGATACACGACATTAGGCTCACACGATTCTGCGGACTACTCGTTCCGCAAATTGCCACAGTTTCTTGATCCCCGGCGTTAAAAGGGCGGTTGACTCCGCGTTGCCTGTTATTTAATCTCTAATCCGGACACTCGAGGGTGACACCGTCATCGATAGCCCGGATTTGCTCGCCCTACGCCATTCGGAGAGGGTTCCACCCTTGCTCACCGAAGCCTCGGTGTAATAGTTTATCCCTTCTAATATCAAACACGCATAGAGGATTTTTTGTCGATCGCACGAGAGAGGTACAGAGAGAGGGAGAGATCGTCGAGCCAGGGATCGAGAAAGTGTGACTGGCCTACGGGCGAAAGTCGTGCATAGCCAAATAACAGCTCTTGCGCCGGTCAGCTCTTTCTGGCGTGTTATTAAATCCTGAGTTGCGACTCGCGAATGACACGTAGCCGAGATTTACGAGGATACTCCCTCTGTGATTAGTTCTCTTTCCTCCTGCGCGCAGGATTTACACACGCTAGCCTCTAGTGTAGCGTAGACGCTTGCTAGCTTTTTCTTCTTCTTCTTCTTCGTCTTCTTCTTCTTCTGGTTGTGCTGGTGTTACTTGGTGGAAGGAAGCAGCTCGTGCACGAGCACCGAGGAAATGGTTTATTATACTTTCCAGACCGACAGCGATTTATAATGAAAGAGAAACCGTGAAACAGGATCCGTCGAATGAATATTCACCTGGGAAAAACAGGAGCCTCCTCTTCTGGCGCCCTGTCTACGTAAAGGCCCGTAGGAAAGCCGTAGATTTTCCGGAATAATTCGATTTACGAGCCGCGTCAGCGGTTATGAAAGAGCCACGAGAGATAAAAATATAGCCGGAGAATCGTTTACAATGGCCTCGAACGAGCATTTTCTCAGCCGGCGGCTTGCGCAAGAATTTTTCATCGAGGCGCAGTTTCATCGTTCCTTTAATTAGCCTGACGTAACCCCCGTCAGACAGACACGTGAGAAAACGAAAGTCCTTTTTAACGACCTCGTTCCAGGCCTCTTGGACTCTGCCTGCCGTTTTTCCAACTTGCTTCCCGAAATAACGAACCAGACAGATTCGCCTCACTCTAATTACCTGAGAAATTATCGTATATGCGTTTATTCGTTAAAAGCGACAAGTCGATTCTCACAGAGATCAGAGTATAATCGGATGTGTCTGGTGGCTGGAGCGAAGAAAAGACGAGCAACATATTGTCCCTGTTGGGGATTCGCTCTATGGGGGACCCCCCATGGGAACATTTCACACCGGTAACCACCGCAACACCCTACCCGCCTACCACCCTCCCCGCTCGCTTTTGGTTACGCAAAGTCGATTTAGTTAGGGATGGTTTACCGGCTGATTTATAACGAGCCGGCTCTTGCACGGTCCAGGCTTCCTTCCACCCTTTATCGCGACTCGGCATCGTTCTTCCCCCGCGGAACAGGTCAAGGTGCCGCGTCGATAAACACACTCTAAGCGTATTTGCCTTTCGCCATCCTACGGACACTTGTTTTTCCAATCTCGCCCAACTTCTCCACCTCGCGGAAACTTAGTATTTATCTTTGTTACTTTAGTCGGAGGCGAACTTGTGCATCTCCTGATATAGGTACCGTTTCTCCAAACTCTCGCCACTTTTCAACAAATTTCTATCTGACGATAAACTCTCAGCATCCTCGAATCTTCTACTTCCTCCTTCCTTGGTTCGATTTTAGATTCGATCGTCCGTTGCGTGCGACGAAATTTTCACGCGGTAAAGGAAAATTCTGTGCGCGCAGTTCGTTGATTGGAGGTTCCGCGGAACAATTTATCGAACTCTGAATGGAATTGCCCGATGAAAAACTCGGAGCAGTCGCTGGTTTTGCAGCCCGTTCGCCGGGCCCGCGGCCGAGATGAAGATACTAGAAGTGGGCGTACTCCTCTGCACATAAATCGTGGCTCTAGCGAGAGGCCGAGGTGCTAGCTGAACGCACCGCGGCGTGTAGAACCGCATTGTTAAACTTTGCACCTTGGACGTGCCCGCCTCAGGCTCCCTTGCACCCTTTCCTCCTCGCGTCCACCATTCCTCCTCTCCACATTTCTCGTCGATCTTCGAAATTTTCCTTCGAGTTGAAACGCTCGTATTTCTTCCGGGGCAAAAAAAAAAAAAGAAAGAAAAAGTGAAGAAAAATGGGAACGATCGATGGTGGTTTAAAGTTACCAGGGTGCAGGGGAAGGTGGATAGGTTCACGGTAGATTTGATCCCGACGCCCTGCCCTAAATGATCCCACAGAGATCGGCACGTGGCCGTCGCACCCTCTGACACGAGAATCGGGGGTTTCCAGCCCCCTTCGGCTCACGGATTCATAGGGTAAACGGATGCTAAGTCACCGACGTCAACAGGGAATCAGGCCTTTCGAGTATTTGCCCAGGGAGCTACGTTTGTTTCCTTAGGATTTGCTCGCGCTACTCGAAACTGTCTGCAAACGCATCACCAGCCCCTTGTTCTCGCTATTGTCGCTGTTCAACGAAACACGGGAGAAGTGGGACTGATTAACTGCATAGAGGAACCTATTTATCACCGTGTAGAAAATATCGAAAATACGGAACGACGGAGTTGACAATGGAATTTTCGAAATTTTCTTGCAAGAAAATGAGCGAAGATCGGTTCCCATGACGTAATTCTCTCTAGTTCCCATATCAGGGATGCAAAGCTTGATGTATCGAGGCTCGAGGACGCCCACCCCCGAGAAAAGTCACCCTAATGGTCGGATTAGCTTCCAATAGGTGTGCGGAGCGAGCCAAAACTACGCTAAACGGGATCCGCATTCATGAACGACGTGTCCCCCTCGTGTTATTAATTATTCATCCACGTCCTGTACGCGCTGTCACATTCCTCATGGTCGATTTTCTTTCCTCCGCTGGGCCTGGAATTCGGAGACCGTGACAGACACTCGCAGACTAATAGCTCGAAACGTTGACCAGACCCTGGTCAATATCTCAATATCGTTATCTGTCCCACAAAGGAAGAAGTAGAAGAAGAAGGAGAAGAAGAATATAAGGAGATAGTCTAGGGAGAGGCCAGCAGGTATCCGTTTGGAGGCAACGAAATGGAATCATCGATCGATAAGCGATCCGAGCCTTTCAATCATGCGACACCTATCAAGCCAGAAGGCTTCCAGTGTTCCAAATGAGGCCCTCCGCTCGCTCGCTCGGCTCTCTAAACCGAAACGCGCGCGCGGGACCAAAGATGGTATCAGTGATTCATGGCCAATGGCCGCGTATTTATTCGGATCACCGTTTCACCGGTTCCTCTGCGAAACGGTGACACGGATAGAGAGAGAGAGAGAGAGAGAGAGAGAGAAGGAGAAGATAGGGAGAAAGAGAGAGAGTTGGCTTTATGATCGATTTATTGAACGCGGTGTTGCGTCGATCGCAGCTGCTCCTGCTCTCTCTGTGCGTGGGGAATGGACTCGCGATTGAATATTCGCTCTTTCGCCTCTCTGCTGCGCGAGCTAATTACCAAGCGTCCAGGCAATTAAGGACCGCGTGCCGATTAATTAATTCGTGGCATCTAGGTAGTTACAAGGTGGTGCGTGAAATTTTTGACGCGTTACATGAAATGTCGCACAGTGTATTATCGTAAACCGATGGAAATATCGTTGGTTCAAGAAGAGGTCAGAGATCGATCAGAATTGGAGGTGCGCGTGAAGCAGAATAGATAGTCCCTAATTAAAGACTCCTCAGCCCGTGTTCCCCGTTTTATTCCCGGCGAATCTTGAGGCAAAATGGCGGGTGAAAAAAGGTATAAAGAAAGAAAAGAGGTGAGAGGTAAGCGAAAATGGTGGCTGGGAATATTGTCACCGGTCACGAGAGCTCGTCCGGCGTGCGTGCGCGGGGGCGTTCACGATCTTCGCGGAAAGGAGAGCCAATGGGAGCGGAGAACACGTTGCGTGACACGGGATGGTCCGTTTTTCACACTCCGGAGCGCGCTCCACCCGCCTGGCCTCGGAGGAACAGCCTCGAGGACGCGACGAAATCGCCGCGTCGCGGCGTATCCCCGAGACAGAGAGGCAACTATACCCGGCTCCATTAGCAATTTCGGCGATTAATTATCGTCGCGTCGAATATCACTCGAGCACCATGGTATATCTTGGTGGGCCATAAATTCGAGACGATATTGCGCGGCTCGCGCGAGATTATGCCGCTTTAGCCTGCGCGTGTCACAACGCTTGAGGAATTTATGCTTAGGCTGATATCTGGCGACCGCGTTTTGCATCGCCCTCCGCCGCCCTGCGCTAAGATCGCGACGCGAGATTGCACGGGAAATTTACTACGATCCCGAAGACGAATAATCTTTGCGGCACCCTCTTTTCCAATCTGTAACATCGGGGAAAAGTCTGCCTAACCGAAAGGCAGAGGGACACGGTTCACGAGAACAGAATAGTTTGGAAACGGAAATCTTCTAGGTGAACGTTAGAGGCTCGTTCCGAGAGAAATCTGTGGTAGGTATCGATCCTGAGCGGAGTAGAGGAAGAAGGAATTGTAAAATAAATTGGAAGATAGTA
Source organism: Habropoda laboriosa (assembly GCF_001263275.1). Taxonomy (NCBI): domain Eukaryota; kingdom Metazoa; phylum Arthropoda; class Insecta; order Hymenoptera; family Apidae; genus Habropoda; species Habropoda laboriosa. Next base: position 193,025 of record NW_017100193.1, on the reverse strand, counting down.
GATGGTTGGAGGGTGCGTTGTGTGGTCCCGTGGAGTGGTAACGACGAAACAACCGGAGAGAAGAGTGCTCGAGGCGAGGAGTGCGCATTGTGGGGCACGCGCAGCCACTACAGATGCCATGAGCACTCCTCTGGCTCTCGAGTGCGGCGCATATGTTTCGAATCAGTTGCGAAACCTAAACTTCCTCTTTCGCAGCCGAGGAATCCTTGCGAAATTCGATTCACAGCTCGCCGAGCATGTCGCAGATTACATGGGTAACCGAGCGTGGAAGGACACACGCGCGCCGTGTGTGTTTGGAAATGGCCAACATAGTCGCCTTTTTTTCCTTTTTTTCTGTTCCAATGCCTTTTCTTCGTAATCCACCGGAAGATGGGCTTTACCTGGTATATACGTGTAATAAGTACATATGCGTATATTCGCAAAATCTCAAGTCCTTAGTCTACATCTCGCCTGTGCGTGTGTGTGTGTGTGTGCAGCGATAGATACGAAAAATTCATATAAACGTGTATAAACGAAGTAACGATACACTGTGGAAACGTGTGGACTGTGTACGCGCTTTCACGGAGGCCGAATCCGGCGTTTCAAGCAGATCCAAGATCTGTTTCCACGGGAGCAGGGGTAACAATGGAGGCGTCCGTGGTTATATTATTGGACGAGGGAGTTTGCTGGCTGAAATTGAAAGCATTGTCGTCGGACGCGGACGCGGTGGCCTCTATAAGTTGAAACAATAAAGCTTAACTACCACCACGACGGCACTCGAGTCATCCCTGAAGTGTTCTTTGTGAGGGCACGCGCCCCTGTCACGCGGAAGGGCTGACGGTGTGTGCTCTCGTTGCTGGGGGTCGATTTCCACCAACAGAGAGAGCCTCTACCTCTGCCTCCCTCTATCTTCCTCTTTCCCCCCCCCCCCCTCTCTCTCTGTCGTGTTTTTCCTCTTTTCGAAATCGCACGCTATGTTATTCGGTGAATCATTAGTTGCGTCGTCGTGTATGATTTAATGAAGTTATTTGCAAGTTTCCACCTCCGGTTAGTTTTCTTAATTATCGCTGGCTTAGAGTTGTCTGACACGCTTCGCGGGGCCGACTCGCGAAATTAACGAGAATTAATATTCCGTTTCTTCGGCTGACACACGCGCGCGCGCCTGGAAATTCGGTGATGCGAAGCGCGACGGCCGGATTAATTAATGCGCTCTTCCTGCGGTGCACGCGTTGCAATTAATTCGAGTGGAAACGACGCCCGGGGAATCTCACGTTTCACTTTCGAGCCGAGCGATTTTTTATTTCACGGAACATCGCCGTCGAACGGTGAATTCGAACTGTGCGGCGGTAAGGAGGTGAAAACAAAAGGAACAAGAAAAACAAACAGGGAGATCTCAAGGGACTCTGTGCGGGGACTTTTGTCCACGGCCATTTCTCGAAGCATCGACGGATGCTTTTGAGCTTTGACTGCTGCTGCTCTGCAGCTCGAAACTCGGGAGTAATCTCGTTAATTTGCGTGCTACTGCGGGCCAGCGCAGAGGAGCCCTTGCCAGGAGGAGACCTCTGCTAGCGAGAGAGGGTTGGAAAAGCCAGCCGGGGTGCGGCTATAGAGGAGCGATAACGGAGGGCCTCGGTTGTCTGATGGCAAGATGGCGTCCCACGATAGTGACGTCACTAGGACGGGGGGATGGAAGGCGGAAAGAGGGTGGAACGGGGAGGACAGGATGCGAGAAAGACGCCCGGAGTAGCGATGGGTACTGCGAAGGGTTGCTCTCTGACTCCACGCGAAATTTACACATTCTTTCTCCATTCTAATGTAACCTACCATGTCCTCTTAATTACCTGTATCGAGGAAATCAACAATGTTTCAGTATCAACCAAGTGGCAATTTTGTTAAAACAGAAGAACCGATTTTTCGTAAGGGGAGGTTCCTTTCTGAGGCACTAAATGAAAAGCAGCGAAGATAAAGTGAACACTGTTGCGGTTCATACGATAGCTAAACCATACACAAATATCCTCGCCAAATTTCAGATGAATTTTTTTACCATGTTTCGAGATATTCACGTTGGGAGATTGAGAAGTTGAATGTTAACACGAACGTCCTCTTCAAACTCTCGCAACTCCTTCAATTTTCCGAGTTTCCAAAGAATTCTTTGACCATGTTATTCTATACGCTTCGATCTATTACCAACGGGAAAAATTTTCACCATAGCAATCTACCTGTTAGAAATCGGTTTGCAACCACAAAGTATGGAAATCATCCCTTGAAATATGATGGAAAGTTTCGCGATGAAAATTTCTCGAAAGGAGACGCGTTTTGAGGCCATCGCTAGCACGCATGGAGGGGGAAGAGAGAGAGAGAGAAAGCGAGAAACGGGGGACTGGTCCACGAGGAGGAAGCAGAATAATCGGAGGGACCGAGGAGCCAGGGGGAAAGAGGGAGATTACGAGGGTGGAAGAGGCCGCGAGGAGAGAGAGGCGTAATATTGATCGCATCTCCGTGGCTACAGACAGCATCTCTACCCTCTGTTGACGGGGTTGTTACTTGGAGGATTTAACTTTGATTCGTCGCCGGCGAGGATCATAGGCGTGACTGCTCCCGCCACCAATATGGCGTACATATATATGGATTTTCCCCTGGCGAATAATCTTTACTGGTAGCATTCGATTGACTCTGGACACATTTGTACAGACACGGTTCTGTGACTGTCTACCTACTGTATCTCTACCTCGAAACTTCCTCTAAACGACTGTTCCATAATTTCGAAACAAAGAGGAGTGTCGTGAAATCTTCGCGGGGGATCAAGGTAGACCGAAGGAAGGAACACGTTTATTCTGAGGAAGCTTGGTGCGTTCCGAGAGATCATCGCGATTATCCTATTGTAGGTACGTTCGCGTGGTAGGTAGATTTTTCAGGTGTCAGAACGCGTGCAAGGAAGCGATTTTCGTGAATCAGTTGATCGAGGTTCGTTGGAAAGGTGTCTCGTTTGGAATTAAGCGGCTTATCCGATGGCGGCGCGGCGCGGTGCGGCAGCTGTTTTCGCGACACACCCGTTTAATTCGGCTCTCGACGCATCGGCCTTAACTCACCCGTTGGAGAGAAGTGTCGCGAAGGAAGCGAGCAGGCCTGTCGCGAAGGGGAGACCGGTAATCGAGCCTGGTATCTGGCCTGGCGAGCACAGGCTGCGAGTTCGAGCGCAGCCCGGCCATTTACATACGCGCGTCTCGAGCCGCGTCCGTGCATGACGGCCCGATATTCCGCCGATGGATCGAGATAGAAAAGAACGTTGTATGTACGCCAGGCCACTGCCTCGGTGTATATGGATAGGATCGAAATTCGAACGGTGATGGGATTGGCACTTGTTGCGGTCGACGTCTTTATTGCCCATCGGGACATCTGTTTCTAAGTGTACCAAAAGCGTTGCCAATGTCATTATCGAGCACTTTTTCCTATTATTCTTGGTTCGTTGCTCGCTCAGGCGATGAATACCTAATTCGGAAATTTTCTAGCAGAGTAAAGTTGAGGGGAAGATTTCGGTAACGAGAGAAATCCGACAATTTTGTGTAACGTAGAAAAGAAAGAGGGCTTTTCACTTTTGAAATTTTGCTCACGGATAAAAAAATAATTCTTCCCAGGTATTTATTTAGGATGGAGGATTTATTTTGGTCGTCAGGCGGCACGCGAGCTGCAGAGCTCGCGCTCGCGGATAACGAAGCGCGAGGGCCGCTAATGAAAGGGCCTGTAGCAATAGGACCGCTAATTAACAGCTTCTCGGGGAGTTAATTTGAATACAAGCTGGCCGGGGCAGCTTACACGCGCGTCGATGTGTGCGCGCGAATACGTGCAGACGCGCGCGGCTCGATATTCCTGCAGAGCTACCAACCGTAGTAGGAGCGACTAATTTAAATACACATGTCGATGCGTGCGAAGATTGCACCTATGCCGCATCCCTGCCGTGCCACGATGCCAGCCAGAAGATACACCTAATGCCATGCAAGTACTTGGCCGTGTAATACACCTTCAAATGGATTTCGAGAAAAAATTAGGGACCTGCTTATGGCCCGTTAAAGATCTCTGCACTCTCGCGCGTTGAAAAGTGGAGCAATAATCGAGAAAGAAAATGACCAGAGAGGATCCACAAGTGGTAGTGACAGAAAAATACGAGGAACGAGTCGATGACCAGTGCAATTATTCGCTATTTTCATCCTAGTGAAGTTTGAAAGGATTTATGGTGCGATTCAGGTTCCCAGTGGGAGAGAGAAAGAAAGAGAAAGAGAGAGAGAGAGAGAGAGAGGGACAAAGCGGCAACCGGTTCCTCCCGGTAGCGAAATATCCCGAACGTCCGCGAGTTTGATTCGTTTCATCGAAATCGACGTTCGATCGATCCGGAATCCGTATCCTTCGCGTGCAGAGATAACGAACGAGAGAAGCACGGCTCTGAGAGAGGCATTCGCGAAAGCCGCGTCTGTCAGTCACACGTCAGCCGGCAACAATATCCATTGTACCGTAGTGAATCGTAATACCTCGCGGGATATGGACTCGTATATCTGATACGATGGCCCGATATCGAGATGACATCGACTACCATGGAAGCCCTGGCCAATGACGAGTGATAATCGCGGCCCTTCTCAATGCTATCTGTCAGTCTGGCCGCGTGTCAGAGGGGTAATTAGTCGTTTCGCGATTAGATTCCCTCGTAACGCGTCTTTGAATTCTCCCTTTCGCGATCACCATCGTTTCTTTCTCGCGTTTGCCGCGATCGCGCGAGTGTGAAACAGTCGAATCTAACCGTGTGTCTCTGTCAAACGCCCCCCAGGAACACATCGCATCGGTGGTGCGCGCGATTCAAACAGGATCGAAACTGCCGCTGGACACGAGACGAGAGAACTCCTTTTTTCCCTCTGCAGACCCGGGTCTTTTTTCACCGGGCAATTAATTAACGGATAGTATCGCGGCACGTACGGCCGCGCGATAAAAGTAATGCCCCGGAAAAATGTTTCTCTTTGCCGGTCGGCCGGCGGTGAGGAACGAAAACGAACGCTAGCGGCTGGAAGGATCGCGGAACGGAGAGGAAGCAGAGCGGCCACGCCACAGGCGTAATATCCGCGCGCCTCGAGCTACGTGGTCGGTGCATGCAAACCTCTGAGAGGGAGGGCCGGGGGGTTGATGGGGGAGGCAGGAACGGGGGTTGCTCGGTGTATACGCTATAAAATATAAAGTATAACGTATATAAGAGCATAAAGCCCGATAAGAGAGTCGGGCATAGATATACGGCCGGGCTGCGGCGCGCACGCGAAAAAGGGTTCGCGAAATTAGAATTTTTACGGTGGACTGCCGGGAGAATAATAAAAGGAGAGATGAGCCTGTAACCTTTGTCGCGATACCGTTTACCTCCACCGTTCTCCTCCTCCTCGAATGAGTTAATGGGAAATTTTTCGGGCGTGGCCGGAAAATTCCTCTCCACCACACTTTGTCCATTTTCCCTCGCAAATAGTCACTCCTGATTTTACAGATACTTTCCCGGAATACCTACACGATGTCTCTACCGTTACCGTTAAAATCGTCGCCCTAGTTAGTAGTCGCCCAGTATATCTATACGGTTTTGTGTATTTCACGTAAATCGTATCGGAGAATTTTCACACGTATTAGCTGACCAGCGTGAAATACCTACCTCTTACATCCAATTTAACGACGCACCCGGCAACTTGGAATCAACGTTGTAATAGAGCGAGTGTCTTAAAAAAAAAAGAAAAGTAGCCGAAACCTAGTAGAATTCAGAAGCCCGACGGAGGCCACCCTCGTGAGCAAGTATCGCGGCAGTAAAGCGAAACGAGCGGCGTATAAAAGCGTTTTCGTCCGGGGCTTGATGGGAGTGACGTTGAAACCGCGATGTCTACCCTCCGTCCCCAGTTAGGGGATGAACAGATCTTATCCGTTAACTGCAAGCCGCGCCGTGCGGTGGCTCCTGCCCCTTCTTCTCCTGCCCGATACCAGCAGAAAATCCGCGTTGTCGATGGGTATCTCCGCGCAGATCGAATCGCCGCCGCATGCACATTGTTGTGTCCGGCAATTCCATTTGCTTTGTGCTCGCCTACCTGTGCTCGATCGCGCACATATTAATTCAGTCTCGAACTGGGCTACTTACCTTAATTGTCACGTGTTTCGACAAATCGCCAGGAAAGGAATCGGAAAGGTTGCGAGAAATGTGCCGGTGACGAAAATAGCAGCGTATTCGGAACGGAATCTAATGCGGGCCCGTTGAGAAATCTGTGCAGCAACAGCATGGAGTGAATAGGCAGAGGATGCGACAAAAGACACGGTTTTCCGGGCACTTGTCGCGTATTTCGAGGAACAGGGCGCAAAAGCTCGTTTAGAAGATGACATCTCGTGACAACCCCGGAATAACAAATGAAAGCGAACGTTTCAATTAGGGGGTTCTCGTCTCTCGCAGCGTGGTTCCAGCGCGAGGACCACCTCCAACGGGCCCATATTATGCGCGGAAGAAAGAAGCGCGCTGATGACGAATGGGGACGACATTCGTATGCCCGGGGCCAGCGTTAGGTGTCTGCTCCTAGTTAGAAGAAACTTAGACCCCCACCGGCCATTCACCGCGACTTCCTGGGATTCTCTGTCGATCTTTCCAATCGATCGCACCGTACACGGCCAACCTAACGCGTTACACCTCTTCCTGCTTCTTCGTGAACAGAACCCCGTTCGGAGCACGTTCGTTCCTCCTCCACCTCCTCCGCGTCCCGTTGCAACGAGCCCCTTATTATTCGTTTTGCGCGACTATTTTTCACTCGTCCAGTTTTTAATGGCCGGGATTAATATCAGAGAAGTAACAAGACACTTTTCCAAAGGGGCGCGCGCGCGAGACACAAAAGATTACGGATGCGATGCATCCGTTCACCGGCAATAAGTCCGATTGTGCTCCGGGAGAAGGACAAATCGCCTGGTATTATGCCAACGTCTCAGTCTATCAATTATAAGACGCCGCCTCCCGGTTTTCGTGCACGCCTTAGGCCTATTTCATTGATCATCCTCGGACGCTTCCAGGTACACCGCGTGGCTAGGATTCGATTTCGTTTGCCCCTCGCCACCTACTTTTCCATCTCTCGAGTCTGTTTCAAGCTTCCTTTTGAAATGAACAATAGGTACACCTCTCCGCCGTCTTCTTTCGTACTTGATTATTACTGAAGCGGAGAGTTGTTTGGGCACCTACGGGCCCCGTTTTCCCTCTCCATGCCAGATTGAGACGGTAAAAAGACGCGTCTGGCGTGATTTATCAAAAATTTTAATGCACTCCTGCCACATAATAATGGACTCCCGGGCATAATGCACTCCCTCCCTCAAACCTTTTCCCAGGCTCCTCTCTATAGACCCCCCCTAAGAATAAGAATAAGACGTTGACACATGGCGGGCCCAGCCACGCGGGCACAATGTCCGCGATATAATGTATACGACGGTGTAACTATGCTTTTTCTGAGGAGATCCGTTACGGATTACAGGGCCTCGTCCCATCGACTGCCATATATCATCGCAGGAGCGTGACTCGGGAAAGGATGAAGCATCGTTTCACGAAACGAAACGTCTCGGGGAAAAAGGAGCCTGGGACACACACACACACAGATACTCCTGGTGTATAAACGATTTCATCTCAGCCTGATCGCTGGTCGAAAGTAGTGCAGAGTGGCGATAAGGAACGTAATCCGATGCGCGTGCCAGATAAGTGGCCGATGCTCCGAGGGGTAGTCGCAGTCGTAGTCGTCGTCGTCTTCGCCGTCGTCATAACACCCCCAAAAGCTGCTGGGGCGGATCGAATCGGTGGTGAGGGGACGAGAGGTCGTTGGCGAACCAAATGGCTGGATTAACCGAGCCCCGGGTCATTAATTGCTCGGATCGTGTGAAAGCCCCTTGGCTCTATCTTTCTTTCGAATTAGTTATTCGTCGTTTCGATAGACCGCCGAACGAGAAAATGTAACGATTGGCAATCGCAGATTCGGCGTGGATAATATCTCGGGATGGTGTAGGAAAAATAAGGCGTAGCCAAAAGGTGAGGTACTGTGGTCAGAGCACAACGGGCAAGAAAACGATCTCTTTAGAAAAAAGAGCGAGCGAAGTGGCCTGACCCGAAGCTCGCAGGAGTCAAGTGCGCCGGTGAACAATGGCAGCGCGGCGACAATGGCGCAATCCGTAGTTTAGGGGAACAATGAGTGCGAAACGCGAAAGAATTACGCGTTTATATCTGCCAGGTCGAGTCGAGCCCCCGCTGTCACGGCACGAAGGACTCTATCCGTTTCTTCCCGAGTGCTGTCCCAGCTGAATGCCCCGGCAGCGTCCCCAGAAACCCATGGGTGGGCCAACCTGCCCATGGGAACCCACGGGGAGCGAACACCCCCGTCGCTCTGCGCACCTTACCGATCCTCCTCGTCTTTTTCGCGACCATCCCACGATTTGATTGATTTCACGGCTTCCTGGAACTCGGATCAGGCGTTTTTTCCCCGACTTTCTAACCAAAGAGTTTCTCATGCCGGGGCGCCGCTCGGGCTGGTTTTTCCAATTAACACCCGCCATCTGATAAAACCGCATGGAGGCGCGTGTACGCGGAAATTTAACAAGTTTCGACGCGAAAACGCAAAGTTGGAAGCAACACGCCCGGCCATTCATCCTCCCTTACACGGTTAAGACACACGGCCGAAGAAGTTGGTAACATGCAACCCCCGGAAAGTTGGAATTGGAAATGTTTAAGAAATATGGCCTCTGGCTGGAACACGTTATCACACACATGCATTACTCCGCCTTTATCTTCATTTTCTTCTCTGAAATTCGCGTTCATCTTGTTCCGGCGAAGGATCGCGTGTTCCGGTGAATCATAAAACGCGTCGTCGAGTGATTACCCGATGATAATGAGTCCTTTAGAGGCGGTACGGGACAACGTGTAATTTAGCTAATGCAGTTACGATACCGTGCAATCTCGCGGACTTGTGTTGCCCCGATCTTCAGGATCGAAGGGGCTTTTATGGCCCAGAGGAGACATACAGTTCACACGATTGATATAATTGAAATAGTCCATGATGCTCGGCTAAAGTGGGCATCGAACAATGTCGGTAGTGTATCATAATGTGGTACCTTGGATAATTGGTACTGGCTAGGATAGAAAATAGGCATTATATTAGCCGTGCCGAATCTGTATACAAAACAGGCGTAACCTGATGGTGTCACGGTCTCCTGCCAGACTTTTCAGCCCCTCCAACTGAACGGGGAACCCTCTGGGACACGCGTTGCAAGGATCCAGCGGGTAGGTGGGGCTGTTTTGACTATCCTCGCCCGAGGATTCTCCTGGAGGGATGAAAAATTGAAAGGTGGCTTGGCCGTGAAATTGTCTTTCAGAGGAATAGCTCTGGTGGCACTCTTAATGCTTGCTCGTTCTTCGGGGAAATTTATCGGTCAGAGTAGGGCGATGGAAACAAAAAGCCCGAAGAGGAGCTGGTAATGGCGATCGATGCAGGGAGATTTTCACGGACAACGTGTCAGGAATCACTTAGGCCCTCGGTTGGGCAACAATGACACACTAGCTCTCGGCCCTCTTCTTCCTACGGGCTTCCTCGCACCTGCTGCCACGGCCACAATACGGAGACTAATCGAATCTCGCGTTCTCTGCGACTCTGCATTCACGTACAGCCTCAGATAAAACCTCCAACCCTTTCGAGCGATGCTCTTCCACTTCGGAAGCAAGAACAGAAGGTGGAAATAGCTATCAGTGGTCTATAGAAATTTCAATTGTGCAAGTAAGTAATAATAGAAAAGGAGAATTAGTAAGGATTCTCGGAGGATTCTGTGCTCGAGTGGCCATTTAGGTACCTATACGTAAGGCAACACTTGACGAAGAAAAAATAATAGTTAAGCCAAAGAGATATTTTACTAAAAAATGCAAGAAGGAACATTTCAGTTTTGCTTGGTACAGACTCCTCTTACTTTAATTATTCGTGATCTCTCTAAAGGTACATCTATCGATATCGGTCAGTCTAACGATGAAAAGAATTTTCAACGTATCTAGAAGCTTGATAATTGGGATAAGAAACTTTTGGTGGGTGTTGTATGCATCAGAATGTGTAACGTATGGTCACGAGCTGATCCGTGTGCGTGTACATCGATTAGTATCGATACCAAGCCAGAGAGAGACTGTCTTCATTGTCCGGCTGACGAACATTGTGCCGCTGCTCTCCCTTTCTATCCTTTTTTCCCTCTGGCCCTCTGTGTTTCTGTCATTCCAGCCATTCGAACGTCCGCCCCGATGATGCTTCTCCTCGTGGAGAAAAGAAGACCGGGAACACGGTGACACGTGGAATTTCTGGCCGGCTAATCTCGTGACTAAGTGGCTGACCGGAGCTTCGAATCGATCGGTTCAACTGAACGATCGTTTCTTCGAATCCGTTGCCTCTCGACCCAATATTTTCTTACAAATTTTCTGCACTGTTCTACAATCGTGGTATGTTTTTTCGAACGAATAAAAAATTGTTAGGTCCACCATTATGCCTATACCTCTCTGCGTTTGGTGGATCCTGCGAGGGTTGACAGTGATCAAAGGAAACCCATCGGTGAAAAAGGTCCGGCGGGGAAGAATGATGCGTCAAAATATGTCGAAAAACCGTCAAAACGTCTGGAATTTCTCGGAACGAGGGGCACAAAGTGCCAGAGCCCTGTCGAATCATAAAGTTACTCCCAAGGAACGGGGGTGAAGAAGTTTCACTTGGAGATCGGGGGAGATCCTAATTCCCCTGGAAATGAGTCTGTCACTCCGGTAGGAATTTCTTCCGCGGAACAGTGCATTTATGCGTCATCTTCGAGCTTTCGCCAGGCTATTGGAATTAATTTCCAAACGACCCTCAGTCTGAACGTAGATGAAATGTAGCCACCGTTTGGCAAGCTCGATCATCTTTTCCACGTCCCTCGGAGTAAAGGACACGACGCATCGAGGCGATAGGACGCGGACGTTAAGAAAGATCGAAAGTTATACGGGAGAAGAACACCCTGTAGAGGCATGGGCGATCCACATTCTACAGGGTGGATCCGTATGCAAATAAGGCCTCCGTTTCCTCGAGCCGGGGCTCCACCCCCGTCCTCGGGCGTCCATTGTGCTACGGGCACGTACGAACGCATACTACGCGGCTCGAAACTCGAGTACTGGAACGTGTTACACATACGACCGGTCCCAGAGTAAGTATATTAATAATAATATACGCGGTGGCTGCTCGGGGATCCGATATAATTATAGTCCGTGGCCAGGCAGAGAGATAGCATCGACTCGAAGATTACGCTGGCTGGCTACTTCGAGAGGCGAGAGGGACAAAACCGTCCCCTGGGCAGCTTTATACTTAGCTGCTACGCCGAAAAATTCCCCTGGAACTTCCTGGCCACTTTCCATTCGCCAGAAATACCGTGCGCACACTGTTTTTCTCTTTGCTGTTTCTTTTGCCTCCCTCTCTCTCTCCCACTTTTTTCCCTTTTTCGAGGAGAGAGATAGAGAGAAGAAGGAAGAAAATGAAGGAGACGAGGTTTATCGACGCGACGGTATAGAGCTACTCGCCGTCCCGATACAATATTTACGAGGCGATGCATCACGGCCAACAATGGCTCATAACACCCTCGAAGAGAGAGGAGAAGGCGCAAAGGAGGGTGAAACTGCCCCTGGAGCGTGCATGCGCTCGCTCGCGCACGCACACGCGAAAGGGGAACAGCCCGGGGCTCTATCGTATCGGAGCTGGCCAGATAACTCTTATCTACGCGAGGCAGTATTCTTACGGGCCGCAGGAGAATGCCGGGGCTCAACCGCGTATATATATATATATATATACACACACATGCTTTCTAGGAGCTTCTTTTCGGAATCGATGAACTTTTAGGTTAGCTGGAATCTGGAATTTCTTGCACGGAGGTTAGATGTCGGTGATATTCAAAGTATTCGGAGAAGTTGCCAGAAAGTACGTATCCTCCAAGTGCATTAAAGAAGAAAAAAAAAACGAACAATTGGTAATTGAATGGAACGCGTAGAATTCCTGAAGAAACACGTGCTCGATGTTCGATGATTTCTTTTCCTTCGAAAGAAATATTCGACGAAATATCAGGGTTCCACGAGTGTCTATACGGTCCTGGGCAGAGTGACGATCGAGCTTTCTGAAAATTCGGTATAAATAACCAGCAGCGAGGGACGACACCCCTGCGCGAGGGGTCGCAACTCCGCAACTCCCCGGGGTGTGAGTAAATCGACTAAACATATACCTTCCGCTTCGTTTAACCAACGAATATGTTTTAGATTTAGTCTAGGCCCTCCAAGTCGGCCAATTAGGTTCGCCGCTAGTTCGATTACCCTTTCCCTCGTTCGTCGCACTTTGCATCTTTAACACGATTTACTTATTATACGAACTTCTCCTTCAGGAATTTTTCAAATTTTTTTTTACAATTCCAAGCGACGGTAATTTTAAGAAAGGTCTCGGTTCGAAGAGATTTTCTCGGAGGGAATTTTCGAAAATTAACGAAACTCTGTAGCGCCGATATATCGCGCGTATATTTATCGATATTTCGACTACTTGCTCACGGAAAGAGGTAGAGAAAAGGCAGGCAGAGGGGGCCGGAATTTCGAAGGGCCAGCGAAAGTGGACGCCCAGCACTTTATTCGATAAACGCCCATCCACGGAATCTGAATACATTAACCGTGTGACCTTCTTGCTCTCTCGAGCAGCTCGGCTCGCTGCAACGATGATGACGCGGCACGTTCGCCCCGTCCTCCCCTGTTATTAGACCACTACGTTGTTTCAACTTGCTGATCGACCAATTACATCATACTCCTCGTTTCCTGTACTCTTATTCTCCGCATCCTCCTTTTCTTTTTCTTCTTCCTTCACTTCGAGCTCTCTGCGCCTAAGGACCCATTACGTTGCCCCGCAAAAAAATTTAGGCGCTTTTTATAGTAGATTCGAAAGGGGTTGCTCTGTCGCATCATCTGTTCGAAAGATGTATGCACGTAGGTAAGTGGTTGTGAGTCTTTAAATTAGATCATTCCAATTGTTTTGTCGCAACAACTGTGTGTGTCCGTGTGTAACGGAGGAATCGATTTAGCGTGGCGGCCAAGTGTACAAAGTACGGCAATTTCTTCCACCCACGGAACAACGTTATCGCCGATCCGAGCGGAGTATCGAGATTAACCGATCCGGATTAGGCCTCGGTGGCAGGTTGCCGTTTAATAGTCCCTGGTAAACTATCGACGCGCGATACAGGGTCAGCCTGTCCCCATTAAGAAACCCCTTAACGAGGGTTACGTGGCTGGAGCATAATGTGGAAACCCCCGTGGCGATGGTGTAATTCGCGCCAGCGCATCTGCCTTCGCTTCCATTCTAGCATATGTTCTTCCATCCAGCGGCTGGAACTGTAAATTTGGAAACTCGTGGAAGACGATTTAATTAAATGGAAGAAAAAAGGAAGATCCAGTAGCGAAAAAGAACGAGAGAGAGAGAGAGAGAGAGAGGGAGAGGAGAGGGTGCGTTGACGTGAATTCGAGGGGTGCCACGAGGGTCCGTCCATTTCGAGCGAATGAATGGAATTAGTGAGGAGGCTAGCTGAATAATATCGCTTCTATCTGTGGGGGCTAGACCGGGAGCTGAAACGTATCAGGGCAGCGTATCTGCATAGACGAGGACCAGAGGACCCGTCATAGGAGGCCAGCTTTTCTCCTCTGCCTTAATCCAACCTCCTCTCCTCCACTCTCTGCCCCCCCCGCCCATCATCCTCTTTCTTTCTTCCTATCTCGCGACGCTTTTCCCCTTGGACTCTCTCCTCTCTTTTTCTCTTGCGCCAACGGATTTCCAGTTTCCTGTCCGACACGCTTTGACGTGTTTGCACAAACATGTACAGATACACACATATAGAGGAGTCCATCGAGTGAAAAGAGACGAGTCGTGTTCATCCTGCTTTTCTTCTAATTAGTCGACTTTTACACTGCTTGCTTATGCTTGCCTATGCTTACTTGGGAAATTACTTCTCGGGCCAATTATAATTAATTATAATTAATGTATGTCTTTGGTGGGTTCCTTTCACGTGAAAGAGAGAGAGAGAGAAAGCTAGTTTCTTGGAATGGCCTGATCCTCTTTGGATTCAAATCCTTCTGCATCGACTACCGTTCCGAGTATTAAAAATGCTAATGTATCGAGTGTCCGTGGACAAGGGAGCAATCAGAGGACATCCTGTTATCCCGTGGGGAACAGGCTGATTCGGCTACCGCGCGGAGCCACACCCTGGTGGACCACCGTTAACTTTGGAAAAACCTGAGTTACGTTTAAATTAACGCGTGGGAGGGAGATAAATTGCTGCTGGGAGTGACTTGCGTTCGTAGGGAAATCAGTCTGGCCAGGTGTCGGGGAAACAGGACCTCCTACAGCTAGCCATCATGCTACCAGACCGTCATTTACCCCCGGACCTTCCACAGAATCCCTGATTGCTTCGATTGTTTGCCATTTCTTACGCTTAATCCACCACAGACTATCGAAATACTCGAAAATGTACCTACCGATGGATTTTTTTCCTTCACGGAAGCCCGACAATGCTGAACAGAGGATCTTGACTGAGTTGCTAGCAACAACAACCGCAAACAGGAATTCTCGAGGGGTTGCTGTGTGTCACATGGAGGAGATCCTTTCATATGAAGACGTCCACCATTTTTCTCGGCACAATGCTCGGCAAATTACGGCGAGTCCTAGTCAAAATATATCCCCCGACCCCTCTGAAGCGCGTAATCGTCGCTGGGAATCTAGGCGCGACCGCAAACTGCAGCTGTATTTTCGGTTATCGCCGATCGCCGATCTGCGGATTTTCGGTTTTTACGAGCGACACCGGGGAGAGGGTGAGGCTTTCACGTGCCGTTTTCTTCGTACGGTCGGATATGAAGCTGTAAATCGTTCGAGCTTCGTTAAAAAAATTGTAACGAGCCGGGATATTCACTTTTATTCACTTAAGAAACAAGCAGTCGAGATTGACTCCTCGTTGAAAAGTGAACGAAGGAAGGTGCGGAGTAAAGTTCTCCATGGAAATCTTCTTTTCCGAGGAAACGGACTGAAAAATGGTCCTCTGCCATTTTATCCTGCAATTTCCCAACGACCGTATACTATTCCAAGGCGATTCTCTCGAAAACGAAGTCAGTTACCGAAAAATTTCTTTCTACACTTTCGGTCTGCTTTTACACGAGGAATCGCTGTAACGTCGGCATCATTTGATTCCTCTGCAATGTTCAGATTAATTCTCACTGCTGTCCTTCGCGTGGTCCACTAGAATTTCTCTGAAGTTGTTAGCAGTTCTTTCCATCGGGAGAAAGAGAGGAGAGTCGTGTCAGGCAGCTGTCGCCCATTCTGCGCCATTGTCGCGCGATGTTTTGAGTGTTCCCGAACACCGGAGAACACCCGGTATTGTCCTGCTCCTGGAGATCCGACGATTACGCCGCCACGATACGATCTCATCTGCATCCCTCTCTCCTCCTTTTACTCCCCCTTCGCCCCATGGTTTTCTGGTTTGCGCCCGTGTACAAGCGTCCATATTCACGTGCTGTCGGTGAGGGAATATCATTCGACGCGAATTTAGATGACGAGATTGCTCTCGCCTGCCCACGCTCGTCCATATTCGCCTCGCCGAGGAAATCTGCCTGACAAATTGAATTTTCTTCTTTTTCTCTTTCATACTCGAACGTGAAAAAAAAAGTTCTCCCGACGCGTTAACGGACCCTTGCACCGTTTCCAAAAAGAATCCGAGAAATGTCGCAAAAGGACATTTACCTTCTAATTCTCTGCGTTCGAGGATTTCTCAAGTCTAAATAGGTACACAGGGAAATTTCGCATGGAACGGTTTGTTCCTGTTGAAAAAAATTCTTTCAGAGGGATATTGAAAATACAATATATACATGTATATTCTTTTTTTTCCGCAGCCAGTGTGTGTAGCGGTCGTTGAAACGACGTCGATGGCGGGGTATCGTTGCACGTATCGATACCGATCCGATAGGTTATCGGCATTATGCAGCGGCTTATAAAAACTCGACTGTCGTCGAACGGCACCGCGGAATTAATCTCGATCGTGCTCCCCCGTGTTTTTTCCCCGGG
>NW_017100193.1:153254-176874 GCF_001263275.1 Habropoda laboriosa | reverse complement strand
TTGTTTTGTGGCCGCTCGAACTAATACTGATTTATGGGCCGCGTTAATTCGAGATCATCTGCCGATTGTAAATATACGAAGTGTAAAAAATGTATTTTTGAAAGGGCCGCCAGATAACACGGCCACGGATTTATCTGATTTACAGTCGGCCACGCGAGAACTTATTGTGAAATTTTTTTCTACCGGCTCCGAGCACTGTGCTGATTTATATTTCTTCTCGTTCATCGTTTACCTATTCCCTTGCACACGAGCGATGTGAATAGGTGCCTACGAACCTGAAGAATCAGGAAAGCTTTCCCTGAAACTGACCAGGCACAATGTGGCCTATGCAAGCAAGTCGGAAAGTCGAAAAGTGTAATTGATTTACGAGCTTGGATACCGTTAATGATGTAATTGGCCGGCGCCGAGGCGCCTATGCGCCGTTTAATCCGCCTTGGTCCGTCTAGACGACGCCAGGTTCTTCCTTCTCCGACCAATTCGAAATTCTGAGTAAAAGCTTGCATTTTTTCTATTACGGCTTGATCACTTAAGGTGTGTAGAATAAGGTACTAAATGAATTTTCTTTTAAACTCGAGAAATAAAGAAAGTTATGCAGGTTTGAAGACCATGGCGCCACGTAACTGTAGGGTGCTTTGACTGACTTCAAATTTCTCAGAATTCTGATAAGAGTGGGGGAGACTGGGGTGAAAAGTTCCGATTTTGAGAAAATATGAAAAATGACAGAAAAGTAATATAGTTATTCTCTCCACTATTATCACCGTTTTTCATAAGGAGTCGTTTATTTGCAACTCGGCGAAGCAGAATTTCAGCAGAAAAATAAGAGTTGCCTTTCAGTGAAATATTTCATTTTCTAATGGAATAAGACACAATTTTATTAATAATACTTATTTATTAAGATTCGGATCAACAAAAGTATAAGTGTATTATCTTTAAAAGAAAACCAAAACAATACAGTGTGATTCACCTAACTTGACGACCTGATTGCTCGTAAATTGTTCGCTGTACGAAATAGTGTATGAAGCAAAAGTTGCAGAATTTCAAGGGAGACGTGTATTGCAATAATTGTTTTTGCACGTAAAGTTTTGTAGGTCACCGTGATTCTTTTAAACGGAATACCCTGTATTTCTTTCCGGAAATTAAGGGAGCATTAAAAGCTGAGTAAATAAGTATGTAGGTGTGATACATCTAAAATGTGTATTTACTGATTATTTTGCCTCTCCGGCGAAATACTCTATTGCTCACAGTTGAAGAGTAACAACCTGCCCCAAGTCAGAAGAATAATTAGCCCCCATCGACACACGTGGTAATTGATACGAACATTCTGCTTGTTAGATTTATCAGTCAGTTAGATATAACGAAAATTAATCTAACGCCTTACTAGGAAGTACTTTTGCATACGTTCGGAGAAATCCGTTTATCCTTGCCACCTCTGTTTAGTAAAGATCTAAATGTTTATGATACGTGCCAAAGGGCCTTCGGTCCCAAGCGGGGTCTTAGACCAATATTAGGGCGTTGCGTAGGAGCATTCTCAGTTGGTAGACAGTGCTCTTACCATCAAATAGAAAAGCGAACCTTCCTTGTGTCTAATAAAAGTTTACAGTTTAAAATAAGGATTATTAATTATTCAACAACAAATAACTCCCATAATCCAATACTGCTTATATATTGAACTAGTCTGATTCGATCCGTAAGGACGAAACAATGAATAATTTCGACGTTAAGTAATCGAAACAGATTCAAAAGTAATTAACCACAAATTGGTGTTTACTTTTCTGATACGTGACTATATAAATAGGTGTTTGTTTGTAACCATAACATTCGCTGTCGCGGACGCTATTAAAGTGGATGACAGAGTGGGGTGATCGACTCACGCGGCGAAAACAATTGAAAGCGCAATCTTATCTCTTTTCATTTCAAAGATATAACCATCGGAACAACTTACTCGGGGAACTTTTGGCCCCGATCTCCCCTACCACGGAAATTAATCGTACAACTGATCTGAAGTTTTACGGCAATCATTTTATGCAGGGTGGGCCACGTGAAATAGGCCACCTAGTCGTCTTTTGTAATTATGGTGGTACGAGAAAATTTTTATACGTAATTTAAATCGTTTCAAAGTGTGAATAAGATGGAAGAAAAATTCTTTTCACCGATGCCACTTGTTTTTGTCTCTTTCAAGAACACCTTATGTTTCTTTGCATACTTTCTTCTACTGCGTGTTGGAGCAGACAATGTTGTGTACTTAACCGTTTGAATGCCACGGGTCTTTGCTGTTTCCTAATCCAAATGTGCCAAGCGGCGCGATCGCGCTTCGTTCATTTGATGTCGAAAAATTGCAAAAATTTTTTCTTGGACATTTTCCTGAATACGACTATTTGGAAATAACACGAAACAAAGGAAAAATTGATTATGTGCAATTTTTTATAAAAAAATTGAATAAAATTTACACTTCGTGGCCCGATGCGGTGACACTTTTGATGTCGAATACGAAGAGCGCGACCGCGCTCCTTGGCACTCAAACGGTTAAACATGCGCAATAATGTGACCTCAGGATGACGTTGGACTCTAAAATTTTCAATCAAACGCGAAACTTCCTTTCATCCTTTGCCATTTCTTCCATGAAAAAGATTTTCTCGTACAATCATAGTTGACGAAGATAATTAGGCGGCCTGTTTCACGTGGCTCGCCCTGTATAGTCATATCTACTGCATAAATCACTAGGCTAACTTTATTTCGGCTATTTTTCGCTTTTGCCTCTTACGAGAAGCGAAGAAAAATTCTGAAAAAAAATGGCTACATTCTCCGATCCGTTTAAACTGCCTAAAAGATACCTCCCACGATACTAACGGGTGCAGAAAAAAAGGACAAGTGTTCCGGGAACGCGTGCAAAGGAAGCTGAAAAAGAACTCAACGCGCAATTGGCATCGAGCGAGCCGGAAAGAATCGCTGACAGGACGTCGATGAAGTGTCGCGACTCGCTGCCCCGTAATTAATTACCAGAATCGAGATTCCTGGGCCTGATTCGCAGAGTGGCTGTGCCTTCTTGGAATTTCGACCCACTCGAGAAGGGACCCGGCTCCGCTTCTTCCTTTTTTCACGGACGTTTCTCGCGATTGGAATTGAAAATTACCGTGGTCTACTTTGTATATGGGCCATTCTGTCTTCTTTTCCTTCTTTCTTTCTTTCCTTTCTCAGCAAAACGAAAAGAGCTGTCCGCCAGGTTTATCGAGTTTATGGAAATCCGAATTGGAATAATTTGCAAGAAACTCAGGCAGGTCGAAATCAAAGGGACAGGATGAGATTCGTTTGAATGCTATCTATATTATCCGTTGGCAGGGCGGTGTTTGGCGTAGATCGAGATAATCTGCAGCGGTATCTGAGAGCAAAGAGCCGTCGAGAGGGTTGAAAAGAGAGGACACAGGGAGAGATTATCACGCGATACGTTTGTTAGCGCGCACGTTTGCTCTCCGAATCTAATGTGACGTCTGCGTCACGTACCCCTATGTGATCGTGAATGCCTGGTTCGGGGACGTCGAACCTCCACGAATTAACCCTTTGCGGTCTTACGTCGGGTTTAACCCTTTCTTTCCGGCTCTTTTGCGCTCTAACCCTTTGCCTACCGATTTAACTCGAAGAAATTCCATTAGTACACCGAACGCATGAATTATTTATCCACGTGTAAAAAGCGATAAAGTTGTAAAGCAACCTTATCGGTAGATGATAAAAATACATTTTACGAAATGTACACTACCGGCCAAAAGTTTGGAATCACTACGTAAAATAAGAGAAACAGGATATGTCTAAGAAAAATTGAACGCCCAGAAAGTAATCGAGGAAGTTTTATTTGTCAAAATACTTATAAGTAGAATATTTTACATTTTGTATTATTTTTTCTACGAAGAAATAGATATTTTTCTTTAAATTGCCTTCTCATCGAAAAAACCGCCCTAACTTCTAACGACAGCCTGACATATTTTGGGCATCCTGGAAATTAGTTTTTCGAGTATTTCTAACTTTCAATTTTTCCATGCTTCTTGTAGTTGTTGCCAAAGGTGTCCTTTCGATGTTGGACTCTTCTTACAATAGGAACTTCCGAGGGTCTCATATTCGGAAACAGTAAGTAGCTATTTAACGATACGCAACTAGTAAGCCTTAAACTCCATTGCATGCACTATACAACGGTATTTATGAAAATGTTTATAAACTTACTATTTTCGAGGTATTTGTAATTTAATCGAACCACTTGAAAAACTTTCTGCAACGTACTGCACAGATATGCTTGTTGAAGACGCTTGATTGATCTCAATCAAATTTCATATTTAATTTGATAATTAACGCGGTTAATCACGAAACGAGACAGCATCGCTGCGACATTCGAGAGTTCTGTAACGGAGATGTGCTGGGGTCTCATATTAAGCTACTTTACCCTATACCCAAGTGGTTAATACAAACGTATCATAATACACCTTACGGTTCGAAAATAGGCAGAGATTAGCGGATCTACGAGTTCCAATGAAACTCATCAAACATGGACCATTCGAAGGGAAGCTAATGTTGAGAAGATTACACGAGCTTCCGGAACTGTTAAATGAAACATCCGGGCTCCGCTAATCCCGGCATTGTTTTCATCCATCTAGAAACGATCCTGGACAAAGTGGAACGATGATTAGTCCCTTTAATCGCGGTCAAATCCGGGCCCGTTACCTGAAAGTAGAGCGGATTTTCGAGCCCACGAGTAGATCTGCACCTGACTACCTAGCCCCGTTCACCATCCTCGCCGATGAAAGACGGAACAAATTACGTTAACGACCCGGCCTCCGACATTTTCTCGTTCCCTCGCTAATTGATTCGTCAGACGACTGCTCGCTAGGAAGACGCGTTCGTATCGTTGGAAATCCGGCGTTAGGAAGCCTGTACGATACACTGATTCGCGTCACCGTCTCTAGGAATTAGTCTATTAATCCAGCTCGATTTAATTAGCGCGATATTGACCCTAGTCGCCTTGCGGACGTCTCGAGAACAGGGTAATTGATTTACCCGGGGGCTGTGATCGGCGTTGAAAGTAATCTTCTAATGGAAACCTTTCGTTTGTTGGGTTGGGTTTGAAAATTCGTGGGTGTCGAAGAATAGTTTGGTTCGTTTAGATTCTTTGAAATTCGAAGTTTAACACGTTCGTCGCCACGTCACCCATATCTGGGTGACGGGTATGCTTCCGTGGGGGGCCAGATATGGGTGACGTTCTTCTTCGTCAAGTTAAATAGGATTTTACGGAAATCAAGAATTTAATAGAACATCACACTATATTATACTATACATTAATTTATATTTAAAATAAAATACAACATTATACTACGTAGCATGGTATTCGTTAAAACAGTTCGAACACATTTTTGGTGATTTTGGACAATTGGGACAATATGTTGTCGTCTTTTTTACATTTTTTCTCGCTTCCTGGCGTTCGAGAATTTGTCTCTTCTTCTGGTAACATAGAACGCAAATTCCAGCTAATCGCTCTGTTTACGTCCTTGCGCTCCGACTATCGGATTTGGGCCCCGCGAGAAACTCGACCGATTGGTGAAGAGTTTTCTGTGTACCATCGTAAGATAGAGAATACCGTGAAATTACTGTTCCATTCGCCGTATATAAGGGGGTTTTAATGATTTCCACATGAACTGGGTGTTTCCTTGTTCAGGCATGAGTTATTCACCTCGAAAAAGTCTCGATCGCCGGTAGCCGCGGCCGCCTCGTCGCGATAACTCGAAATTAAAGCGGCCGCTGATAAGGGATTTACGAGCGTCGCGCCCAAGGCGCGCTGTTCGCGCGTTGTACCGTGGAATCCACTGTGAGCTTCGTTATAAAATGAGATCGTCGTAAAAACACCGTCGAGACAATTTTTTTCTTTTCCTTTAATTCTTTATGTCTCCCTTCGAGGATCGATATCGGAGGTTTTTCCAGAGCGTGGCGAGCATGTTCGAAGGCTCTGTATCTACTGTGGAAAGGGAATTTCACGGTCCGTGCGTCTCGGTGATAATACGAAGAAGTGAATCGGAAATGGCCGTGAACGCGGCGGATAAATTGTTCGTGGTAGATTTTACTAAATTACGCGGAACGGCCTGTTAAACCACCAACACTTTTCTCACCGTACTTAACCGCGTAACAACAATAAAAAATCAATTTTCCTTTATATCTCTTCGATGTTTTCTCACGGAGCACATTGTGGATTTGGTTTTACTAATATGTTGTGAGTGACGGCGTGAATGTCGTGTGTTTGTTTTGAATTTGTGTGAACATTCTGGGATAGACACGATCTATGGCCGATGCTCGAAACGACTCGAGTTTGGCGAAACGGTCAGTGTCTTAGAGAGAAGCAGAGAGTAAACAGTAGAGCTGCGTGGTTAGTGAAAACAAAGTGAGCGAGTATAATATATTCAGTATCAAACTTTCAAGCTTTCTTCTAATTCATTTTCCTTTTTATCCTACTGCACTTCCGTACATATTTTTCGCACGCTTATTTTCTCGAGGTAGGATTTCCTATTTCTCTTCCGTTAATCAATTTACCTACTCTGTAAGAATAAATACCGGTGAAGCCCTCCATTTGGAGAAGTTTGCGTATTTTTCGCGCCTCTATTTTCGATTAGTGAAAAGTGACGAAAAATTTACAACGATCCACCGTGCTCCAGAGCCTTGGTCCACGTCTGTTATTGAATAAATTTTTTCAACGAAATATCCAAGCTCTGTACGATAAAATAAAAAAAGAAGGCGAAGTGGAAGAAAGAAAGAAGACGTTGGATCTACGGTACAAATCTGCCGGTTCACGGACGGCGCTCTATAATTATTCTTTTACACATATCTTTATAAGGAAGGGCTCGCTCGCGTGCAGCCTCGGTATATCCAACCACGGTATCTTTATAGCTTATTGCAACGCTTTGGGCAATTTCGTGATCGACGTGAGGAGCACAGAGGAGTGAAGAGGGGGGAGAGGACGATAACAGGATGCAACTCGAGGCTCCGTGCTAGGGTTTTCCTTTTCGCGGATGCGTCTATTCTCCAGATAGCTACGTAGATACATAGGTAGTCCAGATCGCGATGCATTGCCTCCCCTGTCGTCATTTTTCCAAATTCTTCCATATCGACAGAAACACGAAGCATCGCGAGATTACCTGAGAATTTTCCTGCAGAGAGAGAGAGAGAGAGAGAGAAAAAATATTAGCAATGTTTTATTATTCGAACGTCAATTGGTTAACGAACGAACGAACCAGACGGTTTCCGCGAGTCGAGACGATATTCAAATGATACCGCGGCCGCGTATGTAATAGCATTCGGTGTCGTTTGCTCGCAGATGCCGATCACCGAGCCGTGATACCTATGTCGTGCAGGTGCAACAGCCCGATTCGGAGACACCTGAGCTACGGCGAGTCGCTTATCGATACTTTGTCCAATCGAGTTTAACACTTGGTGGACCTGAGAACGTCAACCATTGGTATCCTTATCGCACTCGTCTTCCGAGACATTTATCGAGTGTTTGAAATATTTAAAGTGTACTTAAATTATATAGAGTGAGGTAGGACATGTGGTAGAACCGGACAAAGGGTGATTCTACATGCAGAGGTAAACCGAAGAGAAGGAATTAAATTTTCTTTCGTAAGAAGCTCAGTTTTTAAGAAAATTCTAGATAAAATTATAAGATACCGTGAAAATTATTAAGACAAGGGCTTGATATCGGATTTACACTACCGGCCAAAAGTTTCGAATCACCGAGCATTGCAATTTACACAAAAGTTTCCAGAAAAAAGTCAGCGACTTTGAGAATTTTTTATCGTTCGAATCAGTTGATATGAGATAAATTGATAAATGTAGAATTGAGATAAACTTCAAATCTATAAAAAGTTAGCAGCAGATTTGATATTGATGAAAAGTGGGAGGTGATTCGAAACTTTTGGCCGGTAGTGTATACTGAACAACAGTGCATGTGAAAGAGAATAATTTCTTTGTTAACCAACGTCCTCGTAAACTAACCGAAATGATTACTCGAACTAGTTAATAAATGCAATTAAATTACTCGTATATTATGTTCTTATAAATTTTTAATTTTTTCTAATATAAATAATTTGTAAATTGTCCTCCCATTGTTAATCTAGGGGCGTGCGAATGATAGAGTAAGAATTAGAATAGTGCTACAAATTTTCAACAGAAATCGTCATCATATTTCTCATTCTTTCTTTATCTCCGGGCTTTACGGTTGTAGCTAATAAGCGGTAGGTACCTACCACTATCGTGACAAGTATAATTACGAATGATTCCATTAATTTACATTTATATTACTGAACGCATTGCTGAATGTGACGTCATTGTTGACGCATACAAATCCTCGCTCCACGAATCAGTGTTTTGACGTTTTAATTGTTCGAATGCCTCTACGGTTCTTTTCTTCTCCCCGAGAAAGATTTACGTTATTTCGTTGCGAAATGACATTACCACTGTATGTCAATGTAAAGGTGTAAACGATGGTTCGTGACGAATCTTTAACACATTAAGGACCGCTAAGAAATCTATAAGACATACGCCAAGGACCGCACGTTTTTGGGCAAGCTTGCACGTTACTAAAATCCTCATTACTTTTTTATTTATGAAGCAATTTTTGCGAAACTTTCAGAAATTGTAAAATAGGATGCATCTTAGGTATTATTGAAAAAAAATTGTTTTTTAATAATTATCATAACCTTTTTACTTAAAAAATAAATTTTTACGAAATTTTTAGAAATTGTAAAATAGGATGTATTTTAGGCAATTATTAAAAAAAATTGGTTTTACCAAAATGCAATGCAACGTGTCGAATTTTCTCTGAGACTAAGCTGTTTTTATTTCGGGTTCGAAATAAATTTTATGTCCATTTACATATATATCTTGATTCGCTTCGAAGACGAAGAACTATTCGAATCACCAAAATGCAATCCAACGTGTCGAATTTTCTCTGAGACTAAGCTGTGTTTATTTCGGGTTCGTGCATTTATACAGTCTTTCATAGCTTGACCTGTACGGTTTCCACCAATGGGATTGATCTCTTCGGTGTGGATGAGACGAAAACGGTTAACACATTGACTATTGATGTAAACACTTAAATGGACAAAGTAGTTACAATGTATCAAAGTAATTGACATCTAAAGACAACGTGTAGAAAACACGGGTTTGTCTCGTGATCCGTCCGTAACAGACGGGGCGTGCAGCACGAGAAAACTCGTGAGCGGTCCTTAATGTGTTAACCCTTTGACAGTCTGATAATATTGTGAATTACGGTAAAAAACATTTGGCGTCGAGTATGCTGATTTTTAAAGCAAGGAATACATAACCCTACGTCATAGTTGTGACAACAATATCTCGTTTCTTATCAACCTTCTTTCTAAGAGTCTCTCTTGTGTGTTAAACAGTTAACCCTCTGCACTCTACTGGCGCCGGTAATATATATCACAGCTTTTCTCAAGTCTCATTTATACCGAAACAAAGTGAACGAACAGAAGGAATTGAAATAAACAGTTTCACGAAGATTTCAAATTTTCTCACCTCGAAAGAAAATTCTCGATTTTCGAAAGTTTCACTGCCAAAGTGAGAAGCGAAAAAACTGCTCGGAGTGCGAAGGGTTAAATATTGGACGCTTTGACCGAGTTTTACACGGGAGAAACTGTCGATGGGTTAAATTGAATTTTCTCGAAAACTAGGTTTCTCGTGAAAAAATTTTACTTCTTATTTCCGCTTTAGTTTTACACCCTTGCCTCGCCCTGTACAGTGAAATATGTTCAAAGTTCTCGAAGATGAACGTGAAAACGAAAATTCGACAGGGTGGAAAGAGCAGAACTTTAGAGAAAAATAAACGAAGACAGGGGTGGTTGAAGGCATCGATGTTTACGAGGCTTAGCTTGAGTAGCATTGTTAGAACAGGTTGCCGACAATGCGCTCGCATTACGCGGCTCTCATTATATCGGCGCCAACTCTTTTTGTCCGCGTGGATTAAGGCCTAGCCCTCGCAGCGGGGGCACGCACCCCTGTCTCTCTCTCTCTCTCTCTTTCTGTGTCTGTCGAGTCCTCCGGCTTCAAACCAGCAAAAGTGGAGCCGCCCACTGCTTTTCTCTTCACAATGTTTGAGA
This sequence comes from Habropoda laboriosa, assembly GCF_001263275.1. Taxonomy (NCBI): domain Eukaryota; kingdom Metazoa; phylum Arthropoda; class Insecta; order Hymenoptera; family Apidae; genus Habropoda; species Habropoda laboriosa. Next base: position 166,735 of record NW_017100193.1, on the reverse strand, counting down.
CAATGGCGGGATTTCGCGGACGATCTTTATTTTTTTTTTCTTTTCGCGGAGGGTTTTGACACAATTATCTGTTGGGTCGCTTCCTTAGAGGAACGGAAGTTACGTACTGATAAAATGGAAGTTTAGGGACGTTCTATTAATTTACTTCAGTCCGCGAGTGTCAAACGATGAAACGCGAGGCGTATATAGTACCTACATTCGTTTCTACGTGTACGGTTAGAGTAGGTGTCGAGATAATCTCGAAAGGCACGGGAAAAGCTGTCAAACATAGTAGGTACACACTTCCTTTGATCTCGTCACGCGAGCAAAGGGACAGGAATTCAAAGGATCCTCGAAATACCTGCCCTCCTTTTATCCGGCAACAGAAGAAAACAAATTCACGCAAATGTTCCAGCGTGGAAAGAAAAAAAGAGAAGAAACATTGCCTGCCGCAGAAGGGTAAAGCTCGATATTCTTGAATTAAATCAGTGCTTCTCGGGCTAGAAACGAATTTCATTAAAACCGAGTGAGTTAAAAAGAGGAGGTTGGACGTCGAGTCGTACAATTACTGGCGATCGGATTCAGACCAGGATGGCGAAAGGGGGAGCGTAGTGGAGCGTGCAGGCCGCAATCGGCGAACGCTTTAATGGAGACATCGGTTATCCGTGTCTATTCTCTTTGTACTTCCAATTACCCCTTCCCAAGCGCGGCCAGTCACGTTCCTGTCCCCACATACGCGACTCCCTCCCTTTTCTCTCCAGGGGTTGTTGGATAGACTCTCGACTATCGGTGGCCGTGGTGCACGGCGAAAAAACGGCGAAAAACGTGGAAAGAGCCAGGAGACCGGGAGGGAATTAGAGGGAAATTTAGTGGCGAGGAGGAGGAGAAGGACGGAGGGACTTGCGAAATCGAAAGGAGGAGAGGGCTCGTTTAATTTCGCGGTTTAATTATTTTCTGAATTAAAGCCGCTCGTTCAAGCGTGTCTTTTTTGTTTCTTTCTTTCTCCTCGCTTCTTGCCGAGATAGGTACGGTTTGAACGTGAAATACGACGGGGAGGAAAAGCATGTAAAACGTGCATGACACTCTGTACCTACCTATAGTAGATACACACACGGTTTATTGTACTTTCGACGGGGGGGGAGCGAAAGGATGGAGTTTTCGAACGTTTAGAATATTTTTTTCTCCAGGAAAAAAATATGAACGGTCTAAAGTGTAATACAGCCTTAATTAAAAAGCAGCGACGGAACGGGGGAATAAAATAATGGAATCGTTATCTCCGGTTAAAATATTTCACACAGGAGGATGACTGTTTTGGCCGGCGAATAGGATATATTGCCCGGTATTTGCACGCATATCCCGCAGGCTCCTCGTAAAAATGTCTTTCCGGCCGCGTCCTCCTGCCGAAGTATACGAGTCCGATATATCTGGCCGCAGATAACGCCGATATCTCTGATATACATATATCGCCGCCTCTATATGGCCGCCGTCCTGCCTGGGACCCTCTCCAGGACTCCTCCTCCTCCTCCTCCTGACGCTCGTATATTTCCGGGAAACGGTGGAGGAATCGAAAAAAAAAAAGAAAGAACGGAGTGACACAGGAAATTCCCATAAAGTGTCCAGAAACCTGGATGGGTAGCAAAGGGATGTGAAATTTTGACTGAAACTCTTCCTCTAGCTTCCACCATGTATGTCCTTTGACTTTGAAAATTCACATGCCTGTTTCCTTTCGAATTGTGCGTTTCGTTCTTCTGTAGAGACGAGAAGCTTGGAATTGAAAATTTGTCGAGATTCGCGACAGACAATTAACTCTTTGTTCTCCAGAATTTCTCTCCCCCGTCCGGAGGCTTAATTCCTCTGTCGCCACGGTGTCGTTAGGTAACAGAGAAAGAGAGGGACTCGTTGCTTTTCCATCAGAGGGCGGGGAGGTGGTAGATAACCGAGGTAGGACTAGAGGGGTTGAGACGAGAAGGTGTATTTTTTCACCCCTTTCTTGCAATAAATCTGGTCGCGGGGAATTAGTTTCGAGATAAAGTATAATATCGGGCCCTCGGCCGGTGACGTCAGAGGCTGCTCCCCAGTATTTATGGCCGCGATAGCGTCAGTCCCGCGCGCCACTAGCACCAGTAGCCGGAAAACCACCCCCGCCCTCTCCTCCCTTCACCACCCCCGCGGGGTAAATTATTGGAAAATAGTCGGCCGCTCTGAGATCCTCGAGGGGAGGGTGGCTGCTACGTTCTCGATTCTTCTTCTGTTTTGTATTCCACGGGTAGGTACTAGCTTCGTCTGATTTATGCCTCGAATTTCGTTTGGAAAGTCGCGAGAGACCTTTTATCTCTTCGCCTTCCTTTTCTTCTTCTTCGTCTCCTACTTCTGGCGACTTTTCTCGAAGGAAAAGTTCAGCTTGGAAGTTGCTCGTGTAGATTCTTTGCGCCCGATAACAGGGAGTAATTGGCGTGTCTCCACGCACTTGGAGACAGGATGTGTGCAGAGATCCGAAAGATAGAGCGAGTGTTTCACCTGTTCGACGAGCATAAATTCGTTGAACGACTCTTCTGTGGTTTGAGAATGGCTGTTAGGGGGCAGATTCACCCCCGTGACGGGGGCCCACCCGTCGGGCTTGATCGTCCATGGAGAAGCATTCGGTGCATCTGTTCGCGAATGTGTAAATGGAGACGCGGAATCGTCGTGTTGATGTTTAGGATTGTTTAATTGAGACTCTGGGGTGCTGTTTGGCCATCTGGACGAACAGCGATCAAGCTTCTACTATCTGCGTCTTTATTCCGTGTTTACTGGCGGTTTGCCCTAAATTGGACGTGAAAAGATTCTGTGAAAATCGTGGCAATACCGTCGCGACACGCGGAGGGTACGCGAAATTAAATACCGGTGTCTAATGGAAATTTTTCATCGTGCCTCGGTTCTAGGGTCTTCCGAATGCTTCGAATGGGCGAGATAACAGTTCAGAAAGGAGCGGTAGCATCGCGGTGACGTATAGAGACCGGGCTGGGTATCTGTGAAATTAATTTCAGCTTGACGTACGACGCCTCATAATATTGTCTCATAACTCTCCGTCGCAATCGGGCTTATCGGGCGCACAGTGGCGTTTCAATTAGCCGCGGGCCTGGCCGAAAGTCTTATCCCTCGGCGTGTCGCATAATGCACGCATAAATACTCTGTTCAATTAATTCGCCAACTAGCCTCCCACCTCTCTGATCCTCGGATCTCGCTAGTCTCGACCTGGGATAATCTCGAATGCGAGGAAGAAGGAAGGAAGCGTGACGATAGTGACGTCAGAGCTAGGAAACATTTAACAGTGTAGAAAATTTTGTCTGAATAGGGAGAAAAATAGTGGAGTTGTTTGGTGAAAGTTGGTAAGCGGAAAACGGGGAAGTTATCGCGCGCAGGATTCTCAAATTTTTCTGAATTTTCATGGAATATTTTTCGCTCACCTTTCCCTTACCAGGCGGTTCATGTTCTTCTTCATCGCTTTGTACCAGAATCCATGTCCAGAGATAAGGAAGATCATACGCGGCATAGGAAAGCCATTAGCAGCGAGCGTTAATCCGACGTACGGTCCGCGGCGCATTAAGCCGCATTTCCAGCGTCCGCGTGTCGCTCGTTAGGCTGATTTGTCGCTTTATTAGATCTTAGTTCTGCACGGAGACATTAGCGCGTTACGCGACGTAGAACGGGGGCCAGATTCGCAATTTGCGTAAATTAGACGATTGCACATCGAGCCATCCACCGGTAACTCCTGTTCCTCCCGCCTAGCTTCTCTCTGTTTCGCTCGAGCTCTCCTCCCGAGCCTCTAATGGCACGTGTAATTGGCCGATAATTCGCGGCAGGTGTTTTGACTCGGCGTTAATTGGGCCCTGTGTCGGCAATTAACTCTCACTACCATCACGCCTAACTTCACAACAGATTTTCCCATTTCTTTCCTCGTTCGCTCTTCCTCCCGTCTCGATCTCGAGCACTTCCGGGCGTCATCGTCCTTCGTGACACGACAATGAAAAGGCTCCGCACTCGACTCAAGTCTGGCTAAGGTAACTCGAGTTACCTTTTTCACCCCTGCACGCGGGGCGACGTCGAGTGGACGTCTTGAGGAGGGCCACGATCTGCCCTATCGACATCTATGGGCTGTGGAGGGCGCTAAAGCGTTTAATACCTCGAGTGTTCACCCCTTTCCTCCACCGCCTCCTCGCGCAACCAATCATCCAGCCGTTTTTACTCCAGAGTCATTTTTACCCTATTGTTCTCGACTTTTTGCGAATTAAGCTGAGCCGGAGGAGGTCGTGTCGAGGTAGGCGTGCCCCTCGGACCTTGAGCACCCAGGATTTCTGCCTTTCCATCTCTCTGTGTGTGTGCCTCTAGAAGGTTTCCCCCTTTTGCCATTTCTCGCGGGAATTTCTTTCGAAACTTTGATTTACACGTGTTGTTCCTCGGTCTGTCCGCACGTGTTGTAGGTATTTCTGGTTTTGGGAGGAGATACATACCTCGTGGAGAAGTCAGGCAAATAACAGTCTCCGGGATTCCGGGGGACGGAGGCCACAATTACGAGGGTGGGACGGAACGTGGAAAATATCGAGAGGCGGTAATAACAGAAATTAGGCGGCCTCGGCTTCCGGTGTTGGACTGTTACGATTGTTAGGCTACCGTATAACCACAGATCTCACCGAATCGGAAGAAGGAGAGACGAGGGTTAGCAGGACCTGTTATTAGAGAAGAACGTGTCGCGATTAGAGAACTTTCTTCCCGATGGTTTCTTTCCTGTTTATTTCGACGCACCTGTGCTACAGGAGCAGGAGTACAGTTAGCAATTGGACCAAAGGGAAAATAACGAGGGTAAAATTGCTACAGCGGTTTTGTAGATATTGTGTGAAATTTTCAAGACAACAAGGCACTTGGTTTTCGAGAAAAATATTGTAGGAACGTTTACGAGAATATTGGGGAAACGTTTAACAGAATATTTTACTTTTCTTCACTCGACGTAACCAACGTAACTCTCATTCGTTCAATTACCACTCGCAATAAAGAAATAATAACCAAATAGTGATAACACAATTCCTACAGTATTATACTCGAAGTTCGCTCGAATGTACTATAGCCACTTGGCGCCGCGAAGCTTAAAACCATTTATTAACGGGTGACAAAAAATTTTCGAGTTTCACACGAATGCACCGCACAGTAGTATACTCTTGGAATGCTCGTAGTTCTCTTAGTTTTTCGAGGATCGTAAAAATTCTTTTGAAATATCACTCGACACGCTCGAAGCTACAAGTTAATGAAGAAAAATTTGTAGAAAAAGGTTAGCCCGTTAACCTGATTACCAAGACGAAGGAAAATTCGCGTGGAAAGGGTTCCATAAAACGCTCGTAAACGGGACTTGTCCGTTCAGTGGTGGCGAAAAAAGGCGGAAAAAAAATAATGGTCGTGGAGGAAAGCGGTAGAGGTCGGGCCAGTGGACGTGCCATAAAATTGGAGGGCAACGTGCCTGCGCTAGCCTAATCCTCAGGAAGAATACGGAACAACCCGAGTCACAAGGACACCCCGCATCGAAGGGTGGGATCGTTATTTACGACCGCTGAAATCGATACCCCTGCGGATCAATTATGACAATATAGCCTCTCCCTACAACCATAACCTAACCTGAACGACCTAGCGATTTTCCAAATTTTAAACTTCACGGAGAATTCACCAGGATTATTCCAATTTCTTCCGTTCATCCACCAATTCTCTCGGTTTCGCTTCACGCGTTCGAGAGAGAGAAATCTTCATCTCGCGGTGGTAGGAAGAGAAAAACAAGGAAACCCGTTAATGAAAAAGATGGCGGAATAAATCTAGTGTTAGCAAGAGGGTGGGCAGGCTGACGTGAGAGCACGAGGCGGTTTTTACATTTTACGGGGTTCGCACCGTCCATAAATCAGCCAAGACCGACCATAAAATCATGGTATCCGTCTCGTTGTGCCTCTGGGACCGTTCCAAGCGCAGGCAGGGTGCCCCAAACAGGACAATGGGACTTAGATGCGTAAGACATTGCGACATTTTGGGGCGACGAGCTTGTACCTGAGCGCTCTAAGCTGGATGAGAAGCTGCTCCAGCAACCTAATCGGCTGCCACCCCCGCGAGAAATTGAACTATGTAGGTTGGGTGTTGACGGTGTTAGTGGAAGGTCTTCCGGAAGGGGAAGATAGGATAGGTTTCGAGGGTTTGGAAATATTTTCTGGAGCACACAGGTGATCCAGGTAAAATGTCTCACTAGGCTTCGACGAGGACACCTTGCTCTGGACCCCCTGGCGTCATCGTAAATATCGGTAATGCGAAACTGGGTCACTCCTGCGAACGTGGCGTAGCAGAGAATTTCCATTCAGAGCCAGGTAAACAATGGTTATTGTGCCGGATCTCGAAGAATTTCTCAAACGAGTCGAACCTCGGGACCTCTAAGTCCTCGAGTCTCGACGAACTTTTTCCATCTTCGAGTCTTGAAATTTCCGAATTCTCGAACCTGCAAATTTCTCGATTTCCAAACTTGTAAATTCCTATTATTAAGGGCGCGAATTGTTATAAATATTCCGTAGATTGGAAATTGCGAGAACTTGAAACTTTGAACCGATCAATCCCCCGCATGCCATCTTTCGTGCTCTCAAGCATCGAGGCAAAGTTCCGACCATCGAATACACACGTACTAAATTCGATCAGACTTGAGAAATATAAATTATTCCCGGTCACGTAGACGAGTGTGGCCAGCACAAAGCGGCCTCGTGAAACGTGAATACATAAAGACGTCGTAAACGACACGGGCCAGAGGCTGAAAAGGAGTGTCGCGGCGCAAGACGAAGCCATCGAGGCTTCTCTGGCTCCCCGGGCGAGATGAGGAGGGAAGAAAGGGGCCGCGGGCGAGAAAGGAAAAGGGAGACGGTATTTAGAGGTTACAAGGCCTGGCGCCTGGTTTACAATGTACCCAAAAGCATCCCCTTTCACCCTCGAACCGTTCCCGAGAGCGTCCCTTCCAAGGATATTTGCATGAAAATACGAGATGTCCTCGCCACCAAACTTTTTCCGATAAAATTCAATGTTTTAAACTACCCTCTTATTTTATTCCAAGAATAACCTTACACACACACACACACACACAGTGTAGCTTTTGTCCCTTCTAACCAAATTCTCTAAACAGAATTACCACATTTTTCCCCCAAAATGGTTTAATCGCACACTCGTCAGCCTCGATCTCTCTAATCTGACGAAATACCAAACGAATAACTCTGACAGTGTAATCGTTTCGCACCTGAGACCCACCCTCGGAAGATCGAACAGGCTCTGACGATTGTCAATCGCCACTGGCCGAGGATCGATCGCTATCCACGGTGTAGATAACCGGTTTCCTCGTGAGAAACCGCTAGAAAATGAATACGATAAGCCTGGCCGGGCCGTGGATGGACGGGCTGACGTTCGTATCCGAAGGAGATCGAGCGTGGCTTGCCACTTATCTGCCGCTGGCCCCGGCCAGATAACCGTAGCGCGTGGTTTTACACGGTGTCGGGGCGTGTCCCGGCCTCTTTCCTCGTTTGTTCGAAATTGAAGTTTATCGATGCGCCTGCTGTTGTCCGTCGCCCTTATCTCCGAGGCGTGGCACCGGGGCCCTTCTGCCGGAAACACGTGTAATCTCGCCGATTCGAAAGGGTTTCCCCAATAGAGAACCACCGGTGACATGGAAAATGGCCCATCGTTAGGCCCATCTTCGGGAATTTGTTGTTTTTTCCCTAGAAGAACCGATAACGCTGTAACATTGGAATTTTCTATACGCATACACGTCGATACGTTTTTCACTGCACCAGCGTCGATATCCTTCAGGTATTCTTCGAACAAACACGGTCGTCGATTTTTCAAACTTGGCGAAAATGGGCATTGGAAAGTTTGTTTTCGGAACGATAATTTTTCGAGAAAGTTACGACGCCTGTGAAAGCTCGTCGGAGGTCCTACTTTGGAAAATTCGCAAGGATGATTTATGCCCGCGCGTGCCCGCGAGCCCTTCCTCCGCCCTCAGACGACGTCGGTCAGCCATCCTCGCCGCAGCGTAATTGTCCAACCCCGTTGACTTCCTTCCTGGGTCGGCTTAAGCCTCTGGATCGTTAATTACTCCTATCCAGCCTACTCGAAACCTGGCTACCAGGTGTGCTCTAAGAGCCTCTTCTATCCCGTCCCACGAGTAAAACCGAAGAAAGAAAAAGAGGTTTGGACAGTCGTGTTTGCTGAATTTCACCTCGGTGTAGGTATTCGATGAAAGTTTCTTCGTCAAATAATGGCGCACGAGATTTTCGCAAAATTGCTCGCTGGTATGAAAGTGCAGAAGCAATAGCTCGGTCGGAGAGTGGTAGGAAAAAGAGTAGCAATGAAGAATGCCGTCCCCTTATCATCGTGGCATCGACAACCGTGAAAGATCTCTTTTCCAAGGTGGACGCTGGTTCCTTTTTACCTTCCTCGTCCACCTTCGCCTTTCCTTGCCGCCCCCTTTCCCGTACACTGCGCGACCGGGCCTATCTCTCCTCCAAATAGGTCTTGTAGTACTTAGGGTTCATCAAGATAACTCCACGGGCTGGCTTTGTGTTTCTTCCAAGAGAACGCTGTCGACTCTCTCTCTCTCTTTTTCTCTTTCTTCATGGAGGTGGAACGCTCGAGGGGCGAGCGTCCGCGAGGAACATATTGTACGGCGGTGCGCGTGCTTTATGTTTTGCCCTTTTCGAGATCTCCAGGCCAGCAACGGAGAGCAGAGTTCCTCCGCGTTTCTCGCCGTCGAAACTCGTGCTCGAATTTTTTTTCCCTCGAGAAACACTGTTGGATTTTTCTCTATTGTCGCATAACAGGGACAAAGGGAAGTGCCATTTTCGTGATCGATTGTAGAAAATCGGTGTCTCGGAACGAAGGAGACGCTTCGAGTCTTTCCTGGGACAATTTTTTTCTTTTTCTTTTCGAGGGCGTTTTGTTTGGCAGATTTTTCGAAGTATCTTCGAAGAAGAAGAAGGTGGTTTTTTATTCGACGGGCAGGTGGAGGGAGTGGAAGCGGTGCATTAGCGTAATCACAGGGACGAGGCTGGAGAACCGCTCGTTTTCCGGGTGCCTTCCAGCCTGACACGCGTCCGTGGATCACGATCGGTCCACCTACTCGATTCTGCTGCGTCGCCGCGCCGAAATTCTACAGTGTCCTCTCCAAAATTCATCTCTCGAAAGATAATTCGCTGATTTTACGCGTACAGTCTCGTTTACGAAATATTCAAGGTTGAAAGTTCGAATGATTGGATTCGTGAGTTAGAAATTCGTGGGTTAGTCTAGGCGATATTAGTTAAAGGCAGGACGAGCCTCGAAGACCACTTTGGAAGCGGTCTGTACGCAGAGGCGAGCTATGACTCTGCAAGTATTCGATTTTGTGAGCTGAAAGCCGGCATCGCTCCCCTATCTGGCCGATTATCGAGACGATCGCCGCTCCAGAAGCCGCTATCGTTTTCAGCTCGACAAATCAGACCTCCTCCTTTGCTCCCTGGATCGATGAACCGGACATCTAATTGCGAAAAAGATACATTATCACGGTTCTTCCATAAAAGAAAGGACAAAAAGCAGCGATAAATCTGCCAGGAAGTTCTGAGCAAGTGCTAAAGTTACCGAAAGATGGAATCGATTCTCTCTACCTCCACCTTGAACCGGCCAGTTTTTCGAAATTTAACTACTCCGGCGAAAAGAACCGGTTGGAATTTTGTCAATTTTCCAAATCTCGCCGAAATACCTCGTAGAAAGTTTGCAACGGAAACTTGGAAAATCGATCTTTTCACCCCGTTGGACCATAATACCCCGTTAATTAACCACCCTGTACCAGTCTAAATCCGTGAAACAAAGGGTTCCCCGTAACCGGAGGTCCTAAATCAGAAAAACTCCTTTCGAATCCCGCGAAAAACAAAAGGCTCCAGCGGTATCTTCTCTTCTTTTTTTTCTTCTCCTTGCTCTCCCCGAGCGGTTACCTGAGACACACTGTTGTCTTCTGTGAGGGGTAGTATCGATGTCCTTCTAACGAGGAAGGTGTCCGTGTTTTACGAGTCCAGGTTACACAATGTAGAGAGACTGCGGGGAAGTCGAGAGTGGTAAAGCAAACGTCGTAAATTAGACAGGACCGGAGGAAAGCCTGGTCTCGTTGTTTTTTCCTGGACCTTTCTCCCGGGGGACAGGCACCTTTCTCCCGGCCTCGTGGCCATTGTTTGTTTTCCAGGCTCTCCTGCTCTCGACTCCTTGGGAACGATATCTTTGCTTTTCTTGCGGATTACATCCTCGGAGACGTTGTTTCTTTCGAAGGAGAGAAGAAACAAAATTGTAAAAGTGTAGGTGTCTTGCTGGTTTTACTGGCTTGTTGATAACGGGAGAAAGGGGTGGAACGTTCGAAAAATTGGTACACAGAAGCTTGTTGGGGAATTTTCGTGTTTATACCGGAGACCATAAACGCCGGTAAAATGGACATTAGAAAGCTACGGTTTAAGGTGTACCGTGATTTCGCTAATGACGCTTAATGGGGAGAGTCGGTGAGTCATTGGAGCGATTAGGCTGAACTCGTTATGCGTAGAATTCTTCGACTTTTCGAACAGTGCCTCTCAAATCGATTTTTGAACACGTCCATTAACGTTTCGGCGAACAAGACGTGTATATTTTCCTCGAGAGAAGGAAAGAAATTGCTTTACGACGTCTTTGTACCTGAGTCGCGGACAAACGAGGCGGCGATTCCTCTCCGCCGCAAGTTCACGAGCCGGACCGATTAGCAAAATACTGGCGTTCTCGTGAGAAAAATTTCTCTTTTCACGACTTTCCGAGTGAACGGGAAGCAGAGCACACCTACAAGCAGCCTTCGCTCTGTAAGAAGCGATTATATGGTGGAAAAATGAACTTTTGAATTCCATTTCATTAACGTTTAACCTTCGAAAAATCGAATTCACTCTGTCGAAAATTCTCCACCGAGTTTCTACCGGAAAGTTATCGCGCGCGGCGGTCGTTAGAGGAGTCAATAGAGCGATCGTTAGAGATTTAATCGAGAACGAACTCTCGTGCCGGACAAATAATTCGAGCGAACTTTATTCGAGTGTTCGAAGCACATTTAACGATAATGAGCTTCGACCCCGGACAGGGAGCGGTAGGAGGGGGATTATTTCGCGCGCCGCTTATTCCAAGGCTGCTTTCGCTAAATCTGGATAAACGGGGGTGGGTGAAATACGCGACGGTGAAAGTGCAAGTAGCCGTGATAACGGGCCAGCGATGAACCTAAGGTCACGCGCGCGTACGGCCACAGAAAATTATCGGCGGATTGGCTGATAAACTCTCGAAGATTGTCTCGTTCTATATCCTGCTTGTTTAACCCTTTCAATAGCTGTACCTATACTTCGGTCGTGCAAATTTCACGTTAAATTCCAAAAAAGGTATTCCGCTGTTGCTTGGAAATTTCCGAATTTCAAATTTTTCCCACGTCTGAATATTTTCCGTGTAACAGAGAGTACTACGAATATGAAATTTTTTCACCGTCGCGAAAGCCGGTTGCAATTAATCTACGTTGAAAAGAAGAAAGATCGGACGGGGTGAATTTTCGAGTGAAGAATTCGAAAACAGCGAGTACCAGGACCGAGGATTGTCCTCGGGTAGATCCAGAAGGAAGGAACCTCCGCAGGAGCGGCGAGATGATGGGCGAGAGGGGCAGGGGGTACGGTGAACAAGAGCGGTAAAAATGAATCGATAGGCGGAGTTTTTCAGGACGCGGCGCTAGTGGCGGCCGGGGGTGGGGGCCGCGATAGGCGGAGTCTGTCTGATTTAGGGCCGCCATTTTGTGACAATGGACGAGAGGGGGTATGCCTATCTGATTGGCTGATCTACGGACTTCTCTCGTCCCGAACAAGCTTCTACAGATTGTTCGGTTGTACTCTCCGTCGGGCCGCTCCAGCCACCCGGCGACCCGGCAACGCCGCCAACCCTTCCCCCCACTATTCAACCACACGCACACACCGCGCCACGTTCCTCTATCACTCCCCCCTCCTGAAGCGGCGCCGCGGAAGCGAGACACGCGTCTTTTACCCTTCTTCTTCCTTCTCCTCTTCTTCTGAGGCTACCTTTGTCTTCTATACCATCTCCTCCCACCTCACCCTCTGCAGAATGATGAATTTTGCAACACTTGGGGGAGGGATTACATTTCGAATTTGAACAGGCTTATCGATGGGATGAGATACACGGAAATCAGATTTTCCGCGAAGGAAGCGACGGTTGGTGAAAGAAATGTTGAAACTAATTTAACGAATGTTAATGAAATTTACTGGGACATAATGGAATACCTTTTGTCATATTTTACATGAGAAATACAGTTTTTACGTATTTCATTTGGTGAAAAGTTAGCGTTACACGGGCATTTTTAAGAAGAATTCAAGTGAGTGTATGCAGAAGGTAATATACTTAGGGCATTTTTTATAACCTAGCGTCGATTCTCACGAGCATCAGTTGTGTAGTGACAATCTTTGACGAGGTATCAAAAACAGTTCGAACTTAATCGTACGGCCCGATCGTGGCTTCCTCGTGTATCTTAATCGTCGTATCTCATCTAGATAGAGACCGCAACATCAAGATCGTACGGCGTGACGATTTTTCGCCCTGATTTCTTCGATTTCCAGCACGGAAACAGCAATTATCGGTGAATACCCGCGCCAGCGGAAAATTCAATGTTAACCATCGAATTTAATGCAGTTCTCACCACCGATTGGCAGATACTGCGGCTCGACGCTGCCAAATCGTTCCATCAGCCCATGCGGCCACCATGCTGCTTTGAATACATTAATAACCCCCGGCGACTCGGGATATTTGCACGACAAATTTGCCCAGATTCTCGATAACACGTCTAACCTGACGCGAGGAGAATTTACAAATGCTCGACAAATTTAAAATTCGCCAGATAAATAATTTCTAGACGTTCCAAGCTCCGTAAGAATATAATTTCACACGTCTAGATTAGAATTGCAAGTGTAGATAAAAAGAGAGGAAAACGATGCGATTCGGTCTAAATGAAGGGTAGACGAAATATCATCGAGCATCATCCAGACCGATCGTCAGAGAGGTGTTGAATAATTCCGTCGGATCAGCGCGCTGATTCGATCAGGCCAGAGTCGCGATTGTGTGCGAGCGCGTGCCGGCACGCAGGTGTGTGCGCTCTAAGCGGTGAAAGAGATGCCTTCCGCGATCGGCCGGGGCCGAATTTAGATCGGATCGAGGAAAACGGGCGGCGGTGGCGCGTGCCCGCTCGCGTAGATCGCCACCGCGATAGACTTTAGCTTTCACCGTCGAATATCACCGTCGAAAACCTAAAACGAAACCTTATTAACCTCCAAATCCCCGAAATTCTCTCTCTCTCTCTTCTTCTATCTACACGCGTTAAGGAATAAAAGAAGAAAAAAAGGGAAAGAACCGAAGGAAAGAGAAAAAGAAGATAGACTGGGAAAAACAAGGGG
>NW_017100193.1:148998-153222 GCF_001263275.1 Habropoda laboriosa | reverse complement strand
AGAGGGCCAGTGTTGACAGGAGAAGCATCGCGAGCGAGGGGTGGGGGGACGAGTGAACGCCCGCTAGTAGGACGGTCCGTGGCTGTAGGCGTGGCCTGTGAGAGCCGAACGGCGGCGAGCAGCGTCGAGCGGAGCCGAGTGACGGTGAACGCGAGGGGAACGCCGCGGCCGGTGTTTTCGTTCGCCTTAGTTCCGCGCCGGGTGCCACGACAGTCGCATCGACTCGAGTTTACGTGCGCGCGCGCGCGTGCTTCCGATATCTCTTCTCTCTCTTTCTCTCTCTCTCCCTCTCTGTCTCCCCTCCCTCCGCGGACAGCACACGACCGAGAGAATATATCGAAACGGAGGCGACAGAAGGAAAGCAGCAGGGGAGTTCGACGTTATCGTATTTTCATTTTCCGGGACGTTTCTTGGAGAACAGCGTGATTCCGTATTACGGCGTTTTGGTTATACACTGGTTAATTGAACGTGACTCTGTTTATCTTGGCGTATTATTGGTCGAGGGGAAGACGCCACGGAACGCCACGATGTGCTGTGTGTGTGTACAGTGCAGTGTCTTCATGGTGCTAACTTAGTGATAACGATTCCGTTTGAAAACACGCCCACCTGCCGGACAGACGCCGCAGCGCGGCGATATTCGCGCGCCACTTGGGATTGACTCGGGAACGAGGTAAGCGTGCTCACGGTGCCGACGACGCGCGCCGGAACGCCACTCCGACGCCACTTTTGCTCTAGTGCCGCTTAAACCCTTTTACCGTGAATATTACTCATTCGCGAGTGAAATAGATAGAGAATTGAAAAATTGGACAGTTTCTACTCCTCCGGCAAATTTCACGTCTTTTTCTTAACTTTGAAGGAAGGCTTACATGAAATTCTAGAGTGGAAGTTTGATGACTCTAGAGCAAACTTTGCATCGGAGCTTCGTTCGCGGTCGAGATTAGATCTTCCTCGAGTAAATATCACGTCAGGAAGTATCAAAGTCAGGAAAATCGTAATCAGAGTGACGGTAGTGATCCTTAGAAATACTATTAGAGGCAATACAGCGTCAGATTTCAAGATATATCGTATCATACTCTGTCCTCGGAGCAAAAAGTTCCAAGTTCTTCGTGGTACAATTTTTTCACACCCGCATGTGCAATAGTAGAGTGTCGTAGGTGAAACAGGTACTTGAACGGTTAACAAACCGAAATTTCTTAAATTACGTGGTAAAAGTTGTGTTTCTTTGTTGGGAGAGGTCGTTGACACGCGAAGAAATTCGTCGATGGCAAAGATGGCGCCGACGGTCGCCAAACTCTTTCGTACTCCGTCACGCGTCACATTTCCAAAATTACGACGCAAGTTTCGATCATTCTGTACGATTCCTTTGATCCTTTCGGCAAATAAGAACAGTGAAAACGTTTCCAATAATATTTCATAGAACCGCTTGGCCTCACAGAAGAGTCGCGTTTTTCCAAGGGAAATCGATCGAGTTACCGGCTTTCCATCGTGGAAACTGAACACCGATGCACGAATAATAACTCGTTACGGTCGATTGCGTAACCACGTCGATTTCCACGAAGTCGGGGGAGAGACCGGGAGTCGATCGGATTCCGACGGCGCAGGTAGATCCGCTCTGAGTCAGGATTTTCTCCCCGCGAGCCAGGATTTTCCTTTGTTCTTCCTCGTCGAGTCCCTTGCCTGTCTCCAGTCCATCCACGTGGAAACTGAAATTAGGAGTCACACAGGTGTTCGCAGAGAAACGAGTTTCCTTGAATTCTCACCTTTGTATATATTTCATTACGCGGTGAAGCACTGTGGATTCATCGGTGACGTCAGTCGAATGAGTCAGAGTGGTTACGATAATCCCTTCAGGGGTAGAACTGTGGCTCTGTTTTGCAATTATAGCGTTGGTAATTTTATTTCGAGGAAAGTAGGCTCCCGGAACTCCTTAGAATAGCGCGCACTAATTTCAGGCAACACAGGATCTGTGCTTTTCGTCTAAGTACGCCATTTGAAGTTGTAAAATTTGACTTCCGGAGGCGACAGTAAATATTTTGATGAATGTAATTGCTCTAGGAGTAGAGTGGCGTTAATTCTTTCCAAAAATACTCGAAATTTGATGTTTCTCTTCGGTAGTTAACTTCAGAGTGCGGCATAAGGTCAACGCACGTCTTCACTTAAATATCTATTATCAATTTATTATCGAATTAACGAGTAATCTGAGTGAACAGTGGTTATTCGTCGAGATGTTCAGCTTTCGAATGGTAAAGGAATCCACCCTTGCTTCTTCTCACAGAAATATTCGAAATAGAATTTCCAGAGGTGATAAGAAATTTCTAGTATAAAATTAACGAGGAATACGAGAATACGGTGGTCAGTGGTCGAGAAACTCGGTTTTCGAAGGGAAAAGCCGCGGGGCGCCCTCCGTGCAAAGGGGAGGGAATATCGGGCGGCGGTTTGCGCGGCCTATAATTGGTAATTTGCAAGTATAATAAACGGCCTGCGGTTTCTGTTTTCATTTATTAGCCGCGAAATGCCTCCGCTTATTAGCGCAACGATGCATTCAAAGCAACTCGCCCGTTTCTTCGCGATAAACATTCTTTTCCCCGGCGAAATTCCTCCGACGACCGCACTCCCTTCGACATGTTTCGTTTTCTCCCACCTTGCAATTATTCCATTATCATTGTCCACTATGAATCGAATGAATTTCTTCGTACCATCCCTCCGGTTCGATTTTTCCTTTACTCGGCCCGCTCGAACCTGTACAAAATGGCGTCTGATCGTCGACGCACGTTAATTGCGAAGGAAAAGATGCAATCTTCCATTGTTTCTATCGTGAATAATCAAGTTATCGGTTAGGGAGGTATCGAGTAGGATCTCTGCGTAGCTTTGAATCATCGATCCCAGGTATTTCCCGTTTATTAGATCATTTGAAACGCTTACCACGGTTAAAAGGATTGTCGTAATTGGAAAATTCACCTTCGGTGGGTGACTTTCGGTTTCTTCGCTTCTTTTTCTATATTATTCTACTCTCGAAGATCGTCAGACTTGTGTGTTCCACGGGGAGCTTGATCCGACGGCAGAAGCCGACACGTCCATCGACGTCCAGCCGACACGGCTGATTTCGAATTATTCGAGGATTATTCCTTGGGAGAAATACGTTCTTTTTGAGCGTGATTGGACTTTGCTCGAAGCCCTCCGGCCATACGTGTCACGGATCGGGCGCACGTGCGTCGCGACGCCCGTTTCGTGCGGAACAAGATTAACGAATCTCGATAAGATTAGTAGCAGCGATACGTGATCGCCAGCCTCGCCTCGATGGACGTGTTTTTTTTTCGCCTGAATGACGTAACATGGTCAATCGGTGAGACACCCGGGCGAAATTCGCGACACCGTGGCGCACCGTGAACTTTCCCGGCAACGAGCAATCTTATCTTCGAAAATTGATAAGCGCCAATAAATCTCTAACGACTTATTGAAATATTGTTGTTGCACGAAATCAACCGATAACCATCTCTCACCGGTGATAATGCCAAGGTGGGGAGGAGACAGGACTCTGAACCGTGAACCTTCAAATTTTTGACAGTTGAGATTCTTTCGAGATTTTCTGCCCGCGGTGGTTCCGTGAAAATTTCTGACCGAAAGGTTCGTGTATGTGTTATAATCGTCGTGGGACAGAAAGTCGAACGATAATTTCGCTTATCGGTGCCTTATCGTTACGTACAGGCCCACCTCACGATTTCGAGGAGTGATCGACCAAAAACATGGACGGTAATCTCTGTCGTCTTTTTTGTTGATCTGTGATCTGACACTTTTTTGGGGAGGAGATGGGGACGTTTCAGTTCGAGAATTAAGTCTTCCCTCGTAAATGGAAGAAGAAGGACATTTTTGATAGGTACAGGTAGAACGTTGATCGATATTGTCGGTAGGTTTGAACGTGGAAAGAACGTGTAATTTTTGTAAACCAATCGGGGCTGTTTTAATGCACCGTTCAAGCGATTTGATGGATATCCCACAGTGTTAGATTCTGTGTAATTGCCTTCGGAAAGAGATTAGAGGAATCTGGTTCTACGTAGTTCTGTTTATTTGTTTTGGTAATATAGTCAAGGATAGGGAATTAACTCTGTTCTTTTTCTTCTGCTTTAAATGACCGTTAGAGCCATAAGAGGTGTAATTATAATCGTGGTAATTGCGATAGAAAGTGGCGAGAGATGCCGAGGTGTGAAAAATTAGTCGATTCCGTGG
>NW_017100193.1:107291-148863 GCF_001263275.1 Habropoda laboriosa | reverse complement strand
CATTTAAAAGAAAGTGCGTATCTGGAATAATTAGAAAAATGTAGATATTCGGCGACAGTAGGAAGTTCTACAAGTAATCTCTGAAATAATTAGAATCGCTCAAAAATTCAACGATACAAAAAAAAAGAAAATTGCAGAAATTAGTTACAATTTCTCAAAAGAGTGTTTACAACCTCTTGAAACAGCGCACTCGTATAGATCTACAGTTAGAAACGTTAAAAATCGATCTGTACATTGGAATCCGGCGAAAATCCACTAGAAATCTCTCGGACGGTAAGAAAGATTGTCAAAATGGCGGCGATTAACCGGCGACAGTTCGGTGTCCTCGTGTAGTCAGCGAAGTAGCGCGAAAAATGATTCGAAACCAGTGAATTTTCCCGTTGACTTTTGGCGTCTATGAGTTACGTCATCGATGACCTTGATCGCGACGGCCGGGGCCGATTGATAAATCATTCTGCGGCCGCTCGATCGTCGAGTGGCCGGGCATCGGTGTCGAAGCGCGGAGATCGGGTGCTAATTAACCGAGATCTCTCGGCTCGATCGGTTATCGTGATCACGCGTAGTGAGTCCTGTCGTGTGCTGATCATCCGCGAGAGTTTTGCCAAGCAAAAGGGGGTATACACACGGTACACATAGCCGGAAGATACTCCGAGGAACCATCGAAATCGATCGATCGGGGGGATATCCGATTACCATCTCTTCGTTCCGTTTTCGCGAGGATCGGTGCAAGGAAGATCGGCGTCCATCCGCGTCTAATCGTGTAACGAGATAAACCGACTGTCCGCAACCGGATTCCGCGCTCCGTCTCGAGTTTCCGTCGGTGTTCGCTTACTTGCGTATCCCTCTTTTAGTGATATCGGTGTTGTTATGTAATCCGCGAATGACACGTTTCATTTTTTTCCCCCTTTATTCTTTGCACGCGCGTGCGAGTGTGAAAATGGCCTGAGAAAGTTTCGGGATTTCCTTATCTCTAGGAGAGAGATCTAATTAAAAAAAAAAAAAGAAGAAAAAGAGAACAATTACGACGAACGAACGTATCTGCTTAGTTGTAAATCGGAAAAGAGTAATTAAGTGCGTATTGGATTGATATTTGGTAGGTAGTTTGACACGTAGCTCGTGCAAGTATTAATACGGACGTATGTAAAGTTACTTAAAATTCTCACCATTCAAGCCACGTTCGTACCATTCTTCCACGTTGCCCGCGTGTCGGTGATTACGAAAGTGATTTGAAGAAATTGTATTTATCTGTCTGCGGTTGTAAAAGAATGTGGAACTGAATTGTACGAAACAACCAGAATTTCAGTCACTCTCAGGATTGATATACTTTCTCAATCACCCTCAATATTGTGCATACGCTACCATTTAACGTTCACAATGTTCCGCGGAAATGTGTAGGTAACTTCCGACTGCGGATGAAAATTCTAACGGGTGTCAATTTGTGTTTGCAGAAGGCAGAAGGGGTCAGAGACAGATTTACCGGGTGATCGAGGTGCAGGATTACCTATGATCTCGCTCAGAGTTCTCAGTGGGACCACGCTTCCGGCAGAGAGGCGTATTTGGCAGCGTTCCTAATCCCCCTTTTCCACCCCTCGTGTCCGTCCCCCAACCCCCTCCCCGTAGTGGTCCCTGGTTCTCCTCTGGTTCGTTGAGCGCAGAGTGCGAGTCCTTGGTTGGAAGTGGAAAAACTATTCCGGTAAAAATGGACATGAGCAGCGAGTCGAGCGCGGCCAGGTGGTACGAGCCCCCTAGGTCGTCGCTGGAGCCGCCATCGGGGGGAGCAGGAGTTGCTGGCGTCGTTGGCAACCCCACAGACTACAGGGGCTATTATCCACATGCTGGACCCACCGCCCACCACCCTGCCGCTGCCGCCGCCCACTACGCTCACAGTAAGTCCAATGTTTTTTATCCCTCATTCTTTTCTTTTTCTTTTTTTTACAAGATAGTAGGTTGCTTCGAGATTCTTGATAGTTTTTTTTCTTTTCCACTCGGAAGATTCTGACACGTATTTTCCAAATCTTGCGTTTCGTACTCTTGCGTTCTTTTTTTCCTTGAAACGATTCTGCTATATTTCTTCTCCGGGTCCTTTTTGGCCAAATCGAGAGATAAGATAGCGATAACTTTATCTTATCCGTTTCTTTGCTGATCGATCGATAAATTTCAAGGAGGCCTGTTCATGTTTCAACCCTTTGAGGCTCGAGCCATGTAGCACACTGTTGACAGAAGGTATTATCTGTATATTCAAGGTATTGTAATTAGAGATGGAAAAAGGTGTCGGAGGATAAAGTTGCAAGGTGCAATTGCACCTGTTCGAAAGGAATTTCTACAAGATTGAGAAATTTTGTATTGTTTTTGTTGGAAATGTTCGATGCATCGGACAGGGTGTGTAGCCATTCTGTGGATCGTAAAAAATGTCGCAGGACGGGTAACCATAGGTGTACACGCGTGATGGCCGCCTTTTTTCGCGTGTCTCTCGTGACTCGGTTCAACGATCGGCTAATGGCGTCTTGGTCTAGCTCGTTAATTATCGTCGCGGATATTTAATTATGTCCTCGTGTCCAGTTTGCCCTCGGGGGCACTAAAAAGCTCCCGGAAATTTTGCAAAACATCAGCCAGAGGAATTTACATTAACAATTCCCCCTTTTTTCCCGTTAGTCTGTTTCGAAAGTAGTAGGAGTACCTACCGAGAACCTTTGGTAAATGACTTTTCGTTTCCAGTCGAGTCGCAATTAGACGGCCGGCAAGCTCTGTTATTCGCCAGTTGGCGTGTTTGCGGATTAGTGTGTGCGCGGACATTCGAGGAAAAATTAACGAGTCGCGATGAAAATTGATTAGTAGACATATTCCTGGAAATTTACCCGTTTCTTGTTGGAAATACTTCACCGAGCTTTAATTTCGCTTTCCATTATGAAATAACAATAATAGGTATATATATATATTTTATACTGATATATGGTGGCCTGATTTCGCAATGGAAAACACACTTGGCTGCCTTTATATTCTCCGGTGGATTAAGTGAAATCACATTTTTAATTTAGAAAAAGATCGAAACAGTATCACCAAGTATACCTATGTATTGAAATAACTTTCACAAGTCTGGCAATATCCGTTTAGGTAGCTACCTATAGGTATAGACGAAATTTGGTATACCCGTGAGAGGATTGTCAAAATAGAGGCAGCGAGGCTGTTCTCACAGAAAGAATTCCCGTAGGAGGTCAATCGCCGCGAAAGAGAGGAGTCGTAAAGAAGTCGCGGGTTCTCGAGCGACAGATAGAGATTTGATTCCGATTAGGGGCGCCGGTTTTTTGGCGCAGCACGGGTTAACAGAGGGCCGAGTATGATCCATGCACGTCGGCGAGAATCAGGGATATCGCGTTCCAGGGCCCAGGAGAGATCCGACCGGCTGTATCGAGTTTCGTTTCGCCTCCTCGTGCACTTTTTGGACCCTTCTTCTTCTCGCTGCCTCGCTTTTTCATGCCTGGCCGCCGCTTACCGACCGAGAACCGTCCCTTTAACCCTTCTGGATCGCTGTTCCGACCTTTTTTCACCAACCCTCTCCACGCGTGGATAGCCTCTGGCGAATAAGTCACCGTACAATTACCAAATTCGCATTAACAGTGCGGACACTGTATTCCAGCGGCTTCAGAATCTCCGTTTCTTCGTCTGACCGTGGATACCATCGTATCGGTCGTAAGAAGAACATACCTAACCGAATTTTCTTGGAAATTTCCACGGGTCCGTTTCTACTCGCGGTGAAACTCGCGAAGAAAGGATAATTCGTGAACGTATGGACGAAAGTGGCACGGCAGAAGAAAAAAAAAAAAATAAACAAGCAAGTCAGACGAGGCAGAGCGAGCGTTCTCCAGCGGTGGTTGCGGCAGACAGGAAGGAAGCGCAGCGAACCGCGAAGCCCACGGGCTCTCGTGGAGGTGCATACGTAATTGCAGGCCACGCGGAGGCGCTGCTTTTGTGGGTTACCCTCCCCTCAACCCTCCCCCCACCCGCTCTTTATCACACTGGTTGCATCTGGCTAGCTTTTTCCGTCTCCTTCCATGTTTTTCTATGTGACTGGCTAATTGCTTTATTTGCTCCATTTCTCGAGCACCCTTTATATACGTACACGTACCTATATGTACACACATACATACATATGTACACGTACATCGAAGGTTGTGGTGGTTGGAGAGGAACCCTTCTCGGAGGCACGGGTCGTGCAAAACGCGCGACCGCCGCCATCTTGCGCAAATGCACACGCCAACCGAAGGCGGAGCCTCTCCTCGTGTCTCTCTCTCTCTCTCTCTCTCCTCTCTCTTTTCCTCTTTGCTCTGCCACACTGTCTGTCTTCCCACACCCCCCTCGTTCCTTCGCGGAGAGTCTCTCTCGCAGGCGAGCAGATGCAACTCGCGATGCAGCCTCGCCGCGATCAATCTTCCTCCTCGTTGCCGCGCCGCGCCCCGCCGCCTCCGGGGGCTCCTCCGGAGAGAGCTGGTAGCTGACTCTCTCGGTGTCCGGCGGATTTTTCGACGGAAATTATCGTCAGGGCGAGAGGAAGCTCGATAGGAAGCGCGGCGATACGATTCCCTTGATTTTTTTTCATCGTTCACTCGGATAGCTGTAAAAAGAGCGAACTTGGTAGCCTGTACTACTCGGTGTCCGAAGTATTTTTAAGCAAACATTATCGCCAGAAGAGGGATTCTTCGAATTCTTTCGTCGCTCTACCGAGAAATCGAAAGTGAAGCGTATTTTGGTCCTAGGCTATCTTTATCACCTTTCGATTCACAGTTAGCACACACACACACACACACACACACACACGCCGGGAGTATCACAGTCCTATTTAATAAATTAATTAAAGCAGCGTTTCACAATGGTCGTAGTAGAGAAGAGGTTAATCGTTCTGCTGACCCATAAAGAAATCACCGATGATTGGATCGAGTTACGTAGCCATCAGAATTAGCGTGTCTCTTGATCCGTGATGAAGTTGACTTCGGTAACCGGCATCAACCGTACGTTGAACTTGGATTTTGCACCTAGCAGAGGTAAATTAGCTTGAAGGTGTCAGGAGACGGAGACGAGAGGGAACTTAAAAAGGAAGGATTAGGTACGGTTTACCTAGTCGATGCTCGGTGACCATAGAGAGCCACCCTTGATACGCCGAAAGAGAGGACGCGAATTTCCTCGCGGGAATAATCGAGGGCTCGCGGCGGCGAAAAAAAGCACATGCTCTGAAAGTATATACAACACCGCCGAGGCATAGGGCAGAGAGAAATTGCATGTTATTACGAGAAAGCAGCTAGTGGCGGCCCCGCTCCAAATGAGACGTTATTTTCTCCAGGAATTTCGTGAGGCACGGCCCTCCCTCCCCCCTTCGTTGCCCCCTCAGTTTTATTTTCCATCGTAATTCGACGATTTACGACGTGCCGTGCCACGGCGTATTTTCGCGAAAATGACCATCCTCGATCTTTACGTGTCTTTAATGACAGTAGCTCGGTCAGTTCGATGAACTCGCTTCTTCTCGTCGCCTCTTCGTCCTCGTCGTTGTCCCTTCGATACGATTATGTACATGTATAGGTTATGTATACATAAAAGTTACTACATACACGGATATTTCAGCGGAATTTGACTACGTCGAGTTGAACGTTTGATGGATGGCTCAATCCGCACGCTAACAGCGAATAATTAGACGTAGCTCTAGAAACGTCGAAGTTGTTCTCCTCGTGGAGAATACGAACGAGCGAGGAGCGCATAATTCACGCGATTTCCTTTCCTGCCGCAGTTTTCTCCATGCTGTGTGTGAATGAAATGGCCGCGTTATCCGGCGCGATCTACGGCTGAATGGAGAAGCGAGTGCAGGCGTCGGTAAAATGGCCGCTCGAATATCAATTCTCTATCCATTGACTGCGGGGGGTTTACTCCGTGGCAAAAATTCTCGCGTTCGCTCCTGTTTTTCATCCGATGCCCTCTCGTCCTTTGAGAGCCGTCGCGTCGCGTCGCTTTGAATCCTTTCGACGCTTTGACCATTCGTTCCCGACGCCTCGGCACAAAAGCAAAAGCAGCGCCAGGCGTCGCTCCGGGCGGCTAATTATTTGGAGTGCCACTCTTTGATGTGTATACGGCACATGTGACTTTCCCATTCAGTTGGATAAATTGTAAGATGAATGAGGATCCTCTTTTTGCACGTTTCACACAGCATCCCTGCGATAGCGGTGGATTTTCTCCGCGCTTGCGCCAGCTTGTTTCTTTAGGTGACTACCTAACATTGTTGTGCTCTCGGTGTTGCGAGCTTTCTAATTTCGTTTCGGTTTAGTATGCACCTGGTGCGTTGTTTTGCTACGCAGTCGCATCGGGTAGTAAATGAAAAGAAACGAGAGAGAGAGGGATGCCTTTGCGAGAGCGGAAAATTAAAAATTGAGGTCTTCGCCAGTGTGTTTGACGAAGGAAATGGGAAAGATAATTACACTGGAATCGTAGACGTCTCGATTCGTCTGTTGTTAACGTAGAAAGGGAGAAAATGGCACAGGCGGTCGAAAATTTGAACGGAGAAGCTGCGTTAAAATATTGGATTACACGGAACAGTACGTGTATTCTGGTGACGAGTAAAATCGATTACCATATTAACAGGCAGGAATGTCACGTTCGTACGGACATGTGTGTGACTTATTGGATCGAATATTTTCAGCACGCGTGGGCGTAGTCTGGACTCGAGGCTCGTCGCGATCGAGTAAGCGATTAACGGGCCGATCTAGATCGCGCGTAGATCTCGCTATCGCTCGGTGATCGTGCTCGTATAACTCGAGGACGCCGGGTCTCGGGAATTCCTTCCGTGGAAACAGGTTCTTCGTGCCCATTTTTCTTTCATTTTCGAATATCTGCATCTATCCGGGGCTTTTACGAAAAAAGTTCGTTAATATCGGTGGAAGTTCAGGGAAAAGCAAAAAAAGGCGGCGAGGTGGAAAAGCGGCGCCATATTAGCGGCGACCTGTTTCGAAACGAGCGGCTTGGGAATCGACTGCTTTAACAAGACGCATCGATCCTTTTCTGTAACGCCGCTTTGCCAACTTACCCGGAATAACCGCTGCTATTTATTAATTTTCTTCCTCGTGATTGCGGTGAAATTTCATAAAGGGAAGGAAAAAAAAAGAAAAAGGTAAAAAATGTTTCTCTTTGTCTCCTGATCGTTCTTCTTTAGAAATGTAACGCGTGCTCCATCGTACGCATAATCCGCCTTAATAAAATTGTAAAGGCACGGTTGTCCGTGTTTTCTCGACGATTTCTTCGAAATGGTGGTAAAAAGTTGAAAGAAGGAACGACCTCCAGTTACCAGATGATGTATGGAACTTTTTGCCCCCACGAACAGTGCGAACTGGCCTGGTCCCGAAGAAACGAATAGCTCCAAAAAGCACGTAGCTTTCGCGGATCCCTTTCCATCTTTCTAACCCGTCGTTCAGATCCAATTACAGGCGGGGCCATCGCTGCATTCGATTAATTGCACGACGCTGCAGCTGCCGGTCCCGTTCTTCCCCCTCTGCGATATTACGTTTCATGCTCCTAAATTTAGCCACTGTGGCGGAATTTTCTCGCGTTGAAGTTCCACGAGTACTTAGGTACCTAACCTTACAAATCAAACGGGGATGGGGAAATCGAATGTACCGTGGACTGGACTTTAGATCCACCGAGTACGTAATAATAGAAGTCAGAATCCGTGCGAGACCCGTGAGAATTAGTGGCTGGAGGTGGGAGTTTGGCAAAACGGTTGGTTATCAGCGTATGCCCGCGAGGTAGAGGCAAGAACCGGCCATTCGATATATCGATCGCGGCAGCCGACGCAGCCAGGCTTGCACGAAACGATTCCTCTTCTGAGAAGCGTAGCAGCACTAGCTGGTTGGAGGAAACGCGAGCTAGGTAGCCTGGAACGGCGTTGAAATCGTTAATGAGCAGCTAATTACACGGCAGAGGCGGAGTCTAGTGTGTACGATACACAGGGGTGAACGATCCCTGGTCAAAGGGAGGAAAAAAGGACTGGTGGTGGCGCGTGGCGCGCAATTAAGATGTCTCCGGCAATTAGCCGCGCAGAACTCGATCATTCCGTGCACGCACGGATCAGGTTCTTCCCGTCGCTCTCCATTTTTGGTTGAGAAACCTCCGCCGGGCGAAATTCAAGGCATTGTTCTTCGGAATACATCCGTTGCCCTCCGGGTTCTTGCACCTTGAAACTGTACTCGGAACGAACGAGAAGTAAGATCGAACTCGTCGAGAGAATACTTTCGCGTTGCAATCGAAAATTCGAGGAAAACTTGTAACCTATCCGCTTGTTTCTCTTCTTCTTCCAGCGAGGATGTCGGGCAGCGGTGTAACGAGCGGTCCAGTGAGCCAGGTCTGTCGGCCGCACTTCCACAGTTCGGTGCTACACCCCTGGCTGTCTAGCAGCGGAGCAGACACCTCGAAGACGCCATGGGGATTCCCGACGTCGACGGGCTCCACAGGCGGCGGGGTGAGCGACGACAAACCTCAGAGCCCTCTGGGCTCCTCGCTGCCCCCGACGACGGGCAGCTTGTCCAGCCACGGTGGTGCCAGCGCTGGTCACCACCTTTTCTCCTTCCCCCCGACACCCCCGAAAGACGCGACCCCGGACAGCATCACAGCGAGCACTACCTCTAGTACAGCGAACAACAACAACAACAGCAGTAGTGCCAGCAACAACAACACCAGCAATCCTCTGTCAGGGCTGACAGGCGGAGCGAGCAGCGAGTATCAGGCGGCAGTGGCGCACGCGGCGGTGATGGGAGCTTTCATGCACCACCAGGACGCCCTTGGTGGCAGCGGAGCGAGTTCCTGCGACGTGAAGCCCAGCGTGATGCTCGGCCACCATCACGGAGCACCCTCGCCGCCCCATCAGCAACACAACGGCAGCACGAACGCGGGGAACGGCGGGAACGGTGGGAACGGAGGCGCAGCGACGGGTCAGGTGAAGCAGCGCGAAGGTAATAACCAGTCAGGCAGCAGCCAACAGGCGAGCACCACGCAGCAGCAGCAGCAGCAACAGCAGCAGCAACAACAGCAACAACAGCAACAGCAGCAGCAGCAGCAACAAGAGGCTGCGTACCAAGGGAACAGTGTGGCGGGCGGTGGTGGCGGTGGTGGCGGTGGAGCGAGCTCACCGTCGTGCAGGGACAGTTACGCGGCCGCTGCCGCCGCCGCCGCCGCAGCCGCGGCCGCGGCCGCCTCTAACAGCCACCATGCCGGCTCCGGGTCCCAGTACGAGCCGGCGAGCAGCGCGTATAACATGTACCAGCACCTGCAGTATCCTAATACCACCCACCACCATCACCATCACCATCATCACGCCGCCTCCTCTACGTCTTCTTCTTCGTCTACGTCCCACAATCCGCACAACGGTACAGCCGCGGTTTCCGCCGGTTTATTCGGCCATCACGCCGCGGCGGCGGCAGCGGCCGCGGCCGCGAACGCGGCCGGCGTGGCCGGCGTGAACGTCGACTCGAAGCTGTTGGTCGGCCACGGGCACGGCAACCAGCCGAGCTCGCCGTCCGCGCAGCAGCAGCAGCAGCAAAAGCCCAGGAACAAGTCGAGGACGTCCGCCGGTAAGCGGCACGCCTACCAACCTCTCCTCCCTTTTCTTTCTTTCACAGTTTACTTTTCGTTCCTCCTCTATTGGTTTCTCGTTACCCTTGGTTAACTTTTGGTTTTTCCGAGTACGCTCGCTGGAAGATGTCTACCTACCTCTACACAGAGGTCGAACGTACTCGAGTATCGAAAGATTGTACCAGAGACTGGCAACACGTTTGCTTTGGCTCGTGATCGATTTTACGACCTCGGTGTATACTTCTTTCGGTGACTACTACGCCCGGTCTCTCTCCACGTTCCCAGAGTGCTTAGGGAATCCTTCGGGATCTATCGCACGCGGGAATGTTGGAGAAGGGGCGCGCAACTGTAATGGTTCCTAAATTCGGCTTTGGGAAATTTCGGAACGATTGCAGGCTATTTTTCTTCTTCTTGGTTTTGTGTTTACGCTTTGGGTTTCCTTGGTTTTGCTTGTCTCTCGCTTGGATCCCGGTGAGACCACTTGGCTAGTCGCATACACCTATCTTTGGAGTGTCTTTTTTTTTTTTTCTCTGTTGAAAGTAAATTGATCTTGAAAGTGAATTTTTTTTTATAATGCGATACGGTGTATCGCTCAACTTAACTGTAATGTAAATTTTATGGAAAGATATTCGAAAGTAACACTACCACAGCTATTTTCTTAAGTCGTGTCTTTTGATGGTAGAGCTCCACTTCAGTGGGCGTAAATCTTGTCTTTTTCAATTAACTTTTCAAGCCTACGAATAAATCTAGCCATTTTAAGAACGATCCTTTCTATTCGAGTTACGGTCACGTTTAAAAATCAAGTAGGTGCTACTACTTTGTTATTTTTCGCAATGTTAACACGAGAATTTACAGGATCGTTCTAGAAATGTATGTAATCCTTAAAATCGCAGGGGTCCACGCGTCTTGCTTTTAGTTCCACTTTCATACTTTTTTACCCGAGACTCGAGCTTCGTTTGTTCCTCGTCGTTCCTCGAGTCGAATCGGTATTCCCGGTGGGTACAGGTGAACAGACTCGAGAAACGTCGTTACTTTATCAAAACGTAGAAACGAAGTCTCCGGTCCTCTCTTTAGTTTGGAAATTTTCTTTAGTTCGATTTATATCCCTGATGAGCTTTTGGTGGCGGTCGTCTTTCGCTTAAATACGTTGACCAAAGAAAAAAAGAAAGTTCAAGAACACGTATATATTTTCTTTTTTCTCGAAACGAGCTGAGTGTTGCCGGGCGAGAGGGAGACACACCGACGTGTTGATTTTTGTATTTTTGCAATCACTGATGTGTTTTTTGAGTGGCACCCGCGGGACGTCGAGCGTGAACAGCACCACACCTGATTGATTTTAATGGCGAACGATTGCACAGCGTCTACCGACATCTCTGGTCACTCCAACATTTGCGGAAATCTTGTCAGAATGAGAAATAGAAAAGATACGCAGTTTCTTTCGAATCGACTCCATGCCTTACCTTTTGACAACGTTTCCGTAATTTTTCGAGCAGCACAGATGCTGAAGACCGGGTGCATTCATTCTCTATACCTAATCTCTCTCTATCTCTCTCTGTATAGATCTGTATTTTTTTTATAAATACACCGGTGTAAAACACACACGTGAAGCAGCACACACGTACCTTTTTTTTTTTTTTACTATCTCTATCTTTGTCGATGTGGTGTGGCTACATGCTGCCGATTTTTGGTTTTGTCACTAGCAAAAATCTCCCTCTCGAGAAGAGTCTACGGACCAACGTGACTTTTTTTGCCGTGCTTTCTCGCACGATTTTTCTTTCTGCCACTAATAAAACGACCCGTACACGAGAATTGTATCACTTGAAGTGACAGCTCTGTAACTCTATCTAAAAGTCATTTTTCGTTTTCTCCTTTAATTTTCACAATTTTTCAAAATTTCCTTCGATTCTTGTAGGTACTTGTGTCGGGTACTTTACACACTGCCTACAATTCGAATGCTCTTCGCCACGAGATACCGGGCTGATCCGTCGAAGGGACTACTCGAGCCACGGGTCTAGGATCCTTTAAATCGGGTCGCGGCGATCCAAAGGGGAAAGGGAACGGGAATGGAACGGTTGAAAAAGTGCCGGATACGTTGATTGCGGTAATAATAGCCGGTCTGCGGCGAGGACGGCGTGGTAAAAATCCTAATTCCGGGAACAATGGCCCGGCGGTTCGCGGCGTGGAAGTCCGCTAATTAAATCGGCTTACGACACACCAGCCTCGACGACGCCGTAGCCAGACGAGTACACACAAACGAACAACAGCCCATAGATCACTTCGTTTTTCCGCGAAACAAACACTCTGCGCTCGCTTGCGCGCGCTGATACATCATCGTCGAAAGTAAAAAAAATATTTTAGAATTTCTAATGCTCCCGCGCGAGAGTTGAACAACGTGTACATATAATTTTCATCTTCGTTAGAATGTTTCTCTGCCAGCAACGGTGGATTTCTCTTTGGCGGTTGATTTTATTAATTAGCCGTTAACACGTGGAGAAGTGAAAATATCGCAATTAACCAAGAGCCATGTATATTTCATGCTCGTTAGCGTTTCTTTGGAATTTTTCGATCGTTCCCCGGCTCGTTCGGTGGTAAAAAGTGGCACGATGTTTAACGGTGAGCTCGAGTGGTTCGAAGTGGACGGTTGGAAGGTGTCGCGGGGAAAAATACGACAATTTTGCAATTTGGCAGACTTTTACTTCTTTTTTCTCCCCCCCTATTCGAACGTACGGCCACGTCGATCGCGTTTCATTCGCGAGATTCATTGTGAAAAATCGCCTGGAAGCGGTGTTGAGATCTTTTCAGAGGACGCAGCTTCGAGAGGCGCGGATTTCACGGCTCAAGGGAATTTCTTCTCCATTTTCTCCCTCCCCTCCTCTGTCTCTCTCACTTCCGAAAGTTTTCAGACCGAATTTTTCAATCGGCGAAAAATAAAGACACAAGTATTTCTATTTTTTTTTTTTCTTCTTTCTCGCACATTTACGATCCGTGTTACGAGTGAAACTTTTCATTGTCAAAGAAAGTTCGAGGAGGTCTGAAAATTTGCTCCAATTTCCTATACTGTCTGGTGGGGGGTAGACTAACGATGCCAGGTCTGTTCTTCTTTCCAAAAAATCGCAATGGGACGACCGTGTTCGATCCACGGTGTCTATAATGGCCACGGTCCTAAAGAGACTCTGCTTTTGCTCTGGTAATCGCTTGATATGGTATGTCTGCAACTGCATGCGACTTCCATCACTGACTTTATTCATGGTTTAGTGTTTTTTTGCATCGGGCACGCTGCCTTCTCGAAATATCTAGCAATTCCACTTGACGCTTAAAGAAACTATTACAGTTATTCATCCTTGAAGTTTGATTCGAAAGTTCTGAAAAGAAAATTGTGAATTCGTACGGTCCTTTAAGCGTTCAAACAGACGGTAAATTTTTCGAAATACTCCCCGAACAGCCAGCGTGCGCGTGTTTTCGAGCCTCGTTCTCTCGAACAATCTCAAGTTGAATTCTTTCCATTCGAACGAAACTAGCTTTGGGAAGAATTGAATTTTTCCGTTCGAAGGACACCACTGATCGTAGCTTTTTGAACCGATTACAAAGCGACACAGTGTGGAAATTAATTGATTTATTATCTGCATGGTGCAATTCCAACAGAGGGTCGCGAGTGCGTGAACTGCGGCGCGACGTCGACGCCGCTCTGGAGACGGGACGGCACTGGCCACTACCTTTGCAACGCGTGTGGACTCTACTACAAGATGAACGGTCAGAACCGGCCGCTGATCAAGCCGAAACGACGCCTGGTAAGTACCTAAGCTGAATTGCCAATTGTCTCCTAAAAAAAAGTGTCCAATCGTTTTCTAAATCGAAAATGAAAATCCAAGAAGGATCGAAAAGTCTCGAGTTACCTACACACGGTAAATTCTGTTACCGTCTTCGAGAAACGATAGGCTCGTAGGAATTCGGTATAATTTTCGTGGCTGCGAAGAAGCTACCAGTCCCTTCGGACGATTCATACACCTGTCCGTCCCGCAAAAGGCTGTCCTTGATCGTTTCCGCGACGCGCGTGCACCGAGTCGCAACATGCTTAATTAATACGCTCTTACGGAGCGCCGATACGCAGATGCAGTCATCAGAATGCGAGATAAAACAAGGCCACGTTAATTTCCTGTACGCGAGACCCATTAATACTCTTCCACTTCCCTCGGACAAATCCAAACAACTTCTCACTGATAACGTGGAAAAATAATTTCTCTATAGGATGAACGGTATAAATAAGGTTAGGTTCTCGAGGTGATCGATACGGCCGCATATAGGCAGGGTAAGACGGGCTTTTGCGTGGATTCTGTCAACTTTAACGGGGATTAAAAGAGTTTTACGAACAGTAACGCGCAAAGTTGTTGGTTAGAGCTGCATTCCATGGATGCAGAAGCGCATAGCAGTCTAGTGACGTTTCACTATCCCTCTCGCGCGCTTTCTCCCGTGCGCGATAGAGCAACGCTGATGGATTCAGGCTTTTTCTCGCAGCCACCTGGTCGCTCCTCTAATTACGCCGCTCACGCAGGCTGGATTTATTAATCGTCGCGTTTTTGCCGTCATTTGTCGGCCGTTCCTTCGTCAAACTCTAGGGAGGGAGAGAGAGCCGCTGGAGGAGATATATGAAGTTGTGAAAGACGAATATGTAGTTTTTTTTCTCTTCGGTAAGTTACAGTGTTAGCATTGCGCTGTTACAGATTCGTTAGGTTCCTTTTTTCATCAACGGCCGGGATATTCTTATCGGAGAGTTCATCGAACGTTGTTAGAAGTCTGAAATCGTTGAATTTTTTCCGACTCAGGTTCACGCGAAGCGTAGAAGCGATGGGAAATGAGGAGAAACAGTTGTAGGTTGAAGTAAGTGGGAAAGGAGGGAATTTTCCGGGAAAGAGCGTGGGGCTAGCGAAGACAGGCCAAATATTATGACAGCGCGAGGAGCCCGGACCGCCCACCTATCAGTCACGAAGAGAGGACGCGTTCGCTTGGCCTTCCAATAAAATATGGATCGGTTTAAACCGGTAGGCGTCGTTTATCGCCGGCACGCGTGTCACATTTTCGTACGCCCGTGGTAATTTCCCCTCAGTCGTGTTTTAATAACGAGCACCGGCGGTCCCTCGACGAAAGTTTGCCCCCTATAATCGATTACGCTCCGCTGTCACAAGTATCGGCTATTTTTCTCCCGAGCATCGTTTCAGAAAACCGGCCGGAAATTAGTCGATAATTTCCCTGAATGAGTATCGTGCGATCGAAAATGAAATTTGCTCACGTATAGCGATTTATTTAAATCCAAAGGAAAAGAAAAAAGAGAGCAGAACTTCGGTTGCACACTTTGTCACCGCGAGAAACGTCGAGAATGATCCGAAGCTCTTAATTACCACCGTGTACAGACGCGGATACCTGACGAGAACTGTATGTATCCCCCGGTCGATTAACCGGGTCCCGATTCCCCTCTTTAAAGAAGAAAAACGAAGAAGGGTGGCTATAAAGGGGGTCCGAAAAAATAGGAGGAGCGTCAGGGCCATATGCTTGGCTGACAATGCGGCATGGGAGCGAATCCGGTCGCAGATGTGACGAGAGAGGAGAGAAAGAGGGCCAGCGATACGATCGCCACGGACAAAGCAGCGCCTGCCCCCGAAAATAATAAACCCGCGGCCCGATATTGTGCGGACGTGTCTCTTTCCACGGAAATTCCAGCCGAGCGGAGTTATTATGAGCGCACACCATGCTCGAGAGCCTCGCGATGGGCCAGATAGCAAGGGTTGAAACCCTTCTCTCTCTCCTGCTCCGGTGAGTTCCAAACGGCCGCCATCTTTGATTCACCGTTCAGATAGGCCGTTGGTGGAACAGCTGGGAACTTTTCTGCCAGCGTTTCTTTCTCTTTCTTCTCTCGCTCTGGCCTGTTTTTTTTTTTTTTCATTTTTTCTTCCCTCTTCTTCTCTCTTCTTTTTCTCCTTTTTACGCCGTCTCTTGCACGGCTGGATGTCTCTGTTTTATTGGGGCGCAACAGGGGCGAGAGCCACCCCTGCCCGCTGCTGCTTTTCCAGCGGCTCAGACGAACGCACGAGGAGGAGGAGGAGGAGGCGGAGGCCAGGCTTCTGCGTGGAATCGCTCGTTAACGGCTGTCCTACACGCTCCCCCCATCCCCCCGCCCCTTCCCAGAGCGACACTGCAGATCCTTATCGCCGCCACGCCGAGCCAAGCCGCTCCGTCGTGGCTGCGCGCTCTGTTCCTGGACGCCACGGTGGCAACAGCAGCCTCTGCGACCGTTAGTCCCCCCCCCCTCTGGGCGATTTTTTCGACGAAGGAAAGCGACCAGGTTGCACCCTTGATTCGCGAACGTGCCCTCGGACGAGAGTGAAGTATCTTCAAGTTGTGCAGAGTTTCACTTTTAGAAGATCCTCCCTGAAAGAAAGAAAAGTGTCAATCTCGGCAAGGTGATTTCTTTTCATTTTTCTTCTCCTCCGTTTTTCCGCGCTCTCGTGTGACGAAGAGACGAGAGAGTTGGGATAAATTCAAGTCGGGGGCAGAGACGGCGACTGAATTATGTACCAGATGCAAATGTCGGCGTATTGTCCAGGCTTGGCGGCGTGCTCCATCTATCTTTCAGTCTTCCTTGGAAATTCCACTCATGAGGGCTGGGATTTGCATTCGTTCACACTTTGAATAAGTCTCCTTGTACGTTGCTCTCTTTTTCCACAGATCGAAATTCGCTCTTTCGACCGGTCTACGTTAGGTGTACCATTTCTCCTACCTTCGACGAAGCTGCGAGAAAATTCTTCCCGCCGCGTTCATCTCAGAGGTTCGTTCTCCAACCTAACCTATCTTGGAGTGAATTCTTCGAGGGGAGAAACGAGAACGTCGATTAAAAGCACGTTGAAAAAGAAAGAAGGAGAGAAAAGAAGGGCTGTTCGTATTCCGAGCACAAGAGAGCGGTTTGTTCGTGGAGATTTTCCTGGTATGTAGAGGAGCGATCCTTCGATGCCGATCGGCGCAAGGCAATAAGTCGGTCTGGTTTCGCGGGACGACAAGCGCCGCGATTTATTTCGCGGATTTATGCGCGGCCGGGATTGCCTGCCTCCCTCCAACACTCGGAAGCAATTTACAAGTTAATAGGTTACTGGATTTATTCCGTTTGCCCGTCTAATTGGCTCCTCCCACGCGTCACCTTTGAATTTTCGAATTTCTTTCGACAGCCTGTAATTATCGGAAGAACGTTGAAAAAAGAACCAACCCGAGCAAAAAGCACGGAATAATTGGACAAACGTTTTTTTTAGTATGCAAACACACGTGAAATGAGAGGATACAAGACCATGCAGGCCGCAATTTTCAGGATGCGAACAGATGTGGAAGAAGATATTTGAAAAGAAGAAGAACGGCGAGTTAGGCAATTTTCACGACCGTTAGATGGAATATTTGGTCCACGGTTGGAGTTCGAGTGGCAATCGACGCGATAATAAGAGAGCAGGGCAGTCTCGAACACCGTTAGCCCGGACAGGCTGCTTAAGATTCGGTGAGCCGCGATTGGACGGGCAGTTTCGACTGTCGGACGCGTCGATCGATCATTCACAAGCACAAAGAAACAATCCACCGATAAACCGAACCATTCGAAATTGATTTGCCTCTCTCTGGTCGTACGGTCGGTCGGTCGCTCGCTCGTGTCGTTTCAGACGGACTTTCAACGCGAAAAATCGCACGCGAACATTGTTGCGCTCGTAACCGTACGCGAGAAAGTATGAAAGAATTTTTCTCGCGTGCGGCTGCTCGCTTCCGTGCCGTGTACGTTGGTTCGGAGAAACCTGTGTGGTAAATAATTAAACGAAAGAAAATATTCTAGTTCGGTCTCGGGCTCTGTCTGTCAATTAAAATTTCAAAATTACGATTTAGCAGATCAAAAGAGTAGCTGGCAGCTAGCCTGATCGTAGATTGTAATAAATTCTGTTAAAAGGTACAGAGAAAAGAGAGGAGAATGTCGGAGGTTGGATCGAGCATCGGAGGTAGAGAGAATCGTCATTGTTTCCCATGTGTGAGCGTGATTAGGCGTAATCCCCGGTTCTATTGGTGATTCGAAGCGTTCAGCCCCGGTTATCCTCGTGAAGGGGCTTGGGATCTCCGAGGAAGGATTCGTGGATTCCCTAGGGCAGCTGCGGCTGCTATCATTGGTCGCGATCTCGGGAAACGACCCCTCGTGCGATCGAGGACCAATCCTATCCCGCCTTTCCCATGCCGAGGGGAGATCTCTGCTAGGGGTGGACTCGATTTTCGCTTCCCTCTGCGTGGAATTGCCGGGGTGGGAATCTCGGTTCTCTTATCTTCTCGGTCGTTCCCTTTTTCGCCGAATTTTTCCCACTTGGAGCATGTAGTATCATAGAGTTTGCAATTGCTACACTGTCTGATAATACTTTAGTCGAAAAACGTGTGCGGGAATTGTACGCCGGTATCTTGGGACATCTAGATATTGTCAGTGATCTCGGGACGATGTGGAATAAATTTTCGAGGATAACATTATCTCTAGATCTCTCTGGTATATGTATACACACGCGTACACTGTGTCGCATGGTCGAGAAGATTTGGGAAAAATTTCGCGTAGATTGAAACGCTGTAAGTAGGTAGGTAGGTAGGTAGGTAGGTACTGACTTTAAAGTCAGTAGCAGTTTCCTCTGAATCGTTGATCAGCGGAGGAGAAGGGTAGGCAAGCGCGGAACGGCTACCAGAAGAAGGGTCTCGTCGATCTAAAAAGAATCGTCGTGGAAGTCCATAAATCTCTATGGAGGCGGCAGGGAGGCACGGGGGTGGTGTAGGCCGACTGGTTGGCTGGCTCCTCCATCGCCGGAGCCCGCGGGCACGAAAAACGCGGCTGCCGGTGGCGCGGTCGAATAAATCAAACTGGCGTGAAAATCAATTGTAAGACACTCGCCTCGCGTGTAGTCCTCCACCTCTTTCCACTCTCTCTCTCTCTCTCTCTCTTCTGGTGGCTTTCGTGCGTTACCCGTGAACCGAGTCACCTTCCTTTGTGTCCTCCCCTCTCGCGTATTCCCCCATGTTCGTTCTTTGTTCGGCGGGCATCGGTGCGAGGGTGTGCGTGAGCGTGTGCGCGAGCGGAATGGAGAGGGTCGGAGGGTGCAAAGTCAATACGGAGGGCCGCGCAGACGCTTGGCGCCGACCAATGCCCGCGTTTGCCCTGGGCGCATGGCGTCCGGACGCCGATAGTTCCTCGACTTCACCTCCTCGTCGGCACTGTTTTCGATCGAATCGCCAGGCTGGAATGAGTATCGAAGGACTCGTCAGGTGCATGGCTGCTGAACGTGGCAACTCCGAGGAAATAATACGTTCACCTGGCGACCGTGTGGCCATTAAAGGGACAAAAACCGCGAAGGAGAGCAGCGAGCAATTAAGCAACGCGATTTGCTTGTCACTGTCTGGTATATACCGTAATCAACCGGGCAAAAAACGTAGTTACGTTCCTGTTGAAATATCGTGAAAGTATAGAGAGAGAGAGAGAGAGAGAGAGAGGGGAAGGGAAGAGTGCGCGGGAGCGGCCGTTATTTATCGGTCTGTCCCGCGGCGCGCACGCGAACACGTAGGCGCACCGGCAATTTCCAGCGATAAGCGAGCGCGTGCTCGCGCTCGCTCACGCCTGTCCCGGCGATTAGTCGCGCGGCTGGATAAACGGCGTGACGACCGCTCTAAACTCGAACGCGACGCGTCTTGTCGTCGAATTCCCACCCTCTGTTTCGGATCACCACCTAACCTTAGCTCTTTGCAAGACAAATTTCATTGTACAGGAGTGTACTAGTGTCTACGCAAATTGAAAGCCATCGAAGGCAAGGTCCCCTGAAACCTTAGTCCGCCGAAGCCTAGGCCTCTAAGAACTTGGGCGTTTGAAAGCTTAGATCTATCGGATCTGTGGAAAGTTGGGTCGACGGAAGCCCAGCCCCTCTAGGAACCTAATTCTACTGAAATTTAGGTCCACGGTAGCCTATGTTCTCGGAAAATGTTGGAAATGCTGGTTCTAAGGACTCGGAAGTGGTATCCTAAGCGATGACGGTGCCTTAACCGCGGCTCTACGTAATTTATCGCGGCAACGTAGACGCGTATAGACAGTCATGGGCTTCACTTGTGAGATACACTCGCCATTCTCGTCATTAAAACGTCTATCGAAGCCCGTGCAGTACGTAGCTACACGTGTACACCGATAAGCGTGGCCGATATAAATTACGGCCGATAGAAAAAAACGCCTCTGGCTCATTAGGACGGCCAATCTGTATCCTTTGGAGCACATTTTATACCTCGCCGTTACTCTCCGTCGCCTTTCGATTCTCGAACATTGTGTGCATCGAGTTCTATATTATTCGAGACTTTCTTCTCCGGTCTAGGGAAGTTCGTGTGGAATTCTCGGCTCGCGAACAGTTCAGCTAGCCGCGGTAAGGCTGATTCAGCTCGATTAATCGTCCAATTCGCCCATTACTCTTACATAAATAATAAACGGTATTGCTCACGTGCCTGTATCGAGCCTTGAATATTAAAACCGGTGGAAAAGCAAGTGACTTCTACATTCCAGCTGGTCGTGGTATTGTCGCGAAAATTTTCATCGCGCGGGTATAATTTTCGCGTTTTCACCGCTCAACGAGTTTTACGACGAAAGAAAGGGAGGGACCGTTGTCGTGTATAAGTACGCCAACTGAATTTTCTCTCATTTTCTGCGCCCAAGCAGACTTTCTCCAGTCTCCAATTAAACTGGCCGAAGTAGATCGGCCGAGCGTAAGCCGGAGGAACCTTGCAATTTTTCGGCGGAACGACCGCTTCTTTTTCCACGATCCGTGCTCGTTGGAGCGTGGCCATGCCGCGGAATAATAAACGCGAGGCAAGTGGGTACGCCGTGTGCAACAAAGAGCCTTTCTACCGCGCTTAGACCGTGGCATTATTATTTATTTATAGCGTCATTATGTTGTCTCTATTGTTGTTGCGGGCCGCAACAGCGTATGGTAAATGTTGACCGGGTCTCTCTCTCCTTTCGTCCTCGTGCCCTCCCTTCCCCTCTCGCCGCCGCCGTACGTCTGCTGTGCGGCTCGAGCCACACGATCGAGAATACATAATTATCGAGCGTTTTTTGCCGACGGCAGGAATCAAGGACGATGCGCGTGTATTTTTTCCTCACATTAACAATTATAATAGCCTGGCCAGCGAGAAAACTCTCGTATAGGACTCTGTGGAAAATCCTCTGTCTGTGTATATGTCGCGACATTTCTGCTTGTGTGCGTGCATGTGTGTGTGTGCAGAGGTACAACCCTCGAGAAAACACGGTTTAATATAATTAACCTGGCCGAACGTGACAAGCCAAGACGGATCGTCACGAGCCACCTCGGATGACAGCGGTTGAATAATTACCAGGACTAATCTCGTGATCGTTGACCGAACAAATAACGTAGTGACCAGAAGAGTGTGCACGTTTGTGTGTGTGTGTGTGTGTGTATGCTTAATGCGCTCGAAAAATCAGTATAGAAGGGCGGGGGGGAGGGAAAAATGACGGAGCTGATGAATGGTGGACGCGTGGAAACGCGGCGCGTTTTCCGGCTTTCCGCGGCCACTTTTTATTCGGCGCATTAGAAATTTAAATCGACCCAGACCGTGCACAACGTGCGCCGCTGTACACGTCGAATTACGTAAGCCACCGATGCAGGCGGATGCTTAATATAGATTCGATAAATCATTCCATGGATCGTGTGTTCTACCTGGAACATAGGTATACATACATACATATCTTCCTTCCTATTTAATTTCACGGTTTTTCGGTACGGTCCGCCTAGTTTTCGCCGGTCGTTCAATCTGTCGACCGATATATCTCGGTTCGACGTTCGTTTTCTCGCTCGCTTCGATAGACCGTCGTAGATGGAGCGTAGCGCTATCAGAGAGTGATACCGGTATCAAAGTGGCAAGGCTGGCCACCTTGCCCCAATAAGCCCGAACAGGATATTCAATCCTGTCCCGTTGTCGGCACGGCTCGTTGTATATTGTCTGACGTGCGTACAGCCCGATTGCACAATCCGTGCCACGCTTATACACGACAAACTTGCGATATATTTACCTGTACACGGTTTTACGTGTACGCGCGCGCCTCGTAACCACTTGCCCGCGACGACGGCGTTGAGTTACTTGCTCGATCTCGCGGATGATTGGCGTTCCTCGTCCCCTACTCTTCAATATTTCGCCTATTTATACGACAAGAGTGACAACACAGGCTGCCCGCAAGTTTGTACTCATCTAGGCTCTGCGATCTTTTTCCGTAGCTCAGGTTTCCCGAAGTCTCCTCGAATCTCCGAGAATTTGGCTGTTCGGAAGGTCGAGATGGCTCGGTAGTAGCAGGGTACGCTTGAAATACAGGCCATGAGATGGCTAGAATTTAGGCTCCGTCAGGGAGGAAGCAAGCAGCCTAGTTACTAGGTGTCTGAGCAAGCTTGGGAGCGTTGTAAAGCGACTTAAATGCCACACACGGGCGGCGTAACACACCTGGATAGGAGCACACTCGTCCATTGCTCGGCTACGTGTCGCACACGAACGCGCACGTGCACGAACAAGGACGCACGTGTACTCCACGGGGCAAGAAGAGAGACAGAGAGGGTTCTGCGCGTCGGCGGTGGCGAAGTTTTGTCCAGTGACGTAATTAATGCACTGCCTCTCTGGACTTTCTCGCGTGTCTCCCGTTGGTCTCTCGCAGGATTCCACCTTGGAGTTTTCACCCCTGAGACGCTTTCACGAAAAACCAAGAGGAGAAGAAGAAAAGGCAGGTGATCGTGAACTACATACGGGGAATTCTCGTTTTGAGAAGCTCCTGTGTACGGGAGGATCTCGTTTCCAGGGGAAACAGCAGCCTCCGTACGCGCGAGCCTTTAACGAGTAAACGTTCACCTGAGCGCGGTGCATTAATATACAGCGATAATGACGCTCGTGAAGGAGGTGAAACGATTAACGGTCGATCGAAAGTAACGCCGAGCACTACTCGACGAGATCATTTTTTCTCGCAACATCGTCGTCGTCGCCACCGCGGCCGCCGCGCCGGAAAGA
Source organism: Habropoda laboriosa (assembly GCF_001263275.1). Classification (NCBI taxonomy): domain Eukaryota; kingdom Metazoa; phylum Arthropoda; class Insecta; order Hymenoptera; family Apidae; genus Habropoda; species Habropoda laboriosa. The sequence continues at coordinate 126,189 of NW_017100193.1, read as the reverse complement.
AGAGAAAAACGCCTCTAATTGGATCGAGCAATTTGTCACGATCGACGGCCGTGCCGGGAAATCATCGCGCTACAGCCGGCTACGATTTTCAATTACCGTTTGGGTGATCTTGTCGCTCACGTTAATCGCCTTCTACCTTGTAATAGCCGGTAAAACGACATTGCAATTTTCTGATAACGGGAATTGATTTTAATTCGAGCGCATAACGATTCTCGTTATCGTACCCAATGTCGCTACTCTCTCTCTCTCTCTCTCTCTTTCTCGCACTTTGGAGGTTCTCCATTTTCTAATCGACGCGACGCTTTTTCCTTCGAATCTTCCGCTTTCCTTCTACGAACAGTCTCGAGGTGTGCAAGAGGTGTTTGGCCATTCTTCGTTGACCACCCGGTACATCGGATACGCCCGGACGAAAGTACACGGCCGAGTGTGGGTGTGTGTAAGAGGTCCAGCCTTGCCTCGGACGGAGGCTGGGTGTGGCCGTGACTAAAAGTTCACTAGAGCACACTTAACACACTTAACACGCGGTTTCTCCCGGCCGATATGCAGGTACTCGCCGTGCCAGAATCGATTTTCACCCTTGACGATCCCCATTTTCCTTTGATCGAGCTCGCCGGATCGGACCCCTTCCCCTCGGCCAATTCCATCGAATATTCATATTTCGCCCGAGGCGATGCCATTTATCGCGTACAGCCTTCAGACTCATCGGTCGATCTTCAGCAAACTGTCTCCTACGCCGTATATAGGTGGTATATCCTTTCAGCCACGGCGAATCACATTTTTTCTCCATGCTCTCCACGTGGAATTCCGGATATAAATTCTCTCCTGCTGTCTCGCCGGTGTTGGAGTTCGAGGTCCCTTCTGAGCGAAAATTCGACGACGTTCCCGGTGCATAGCCGCGACGTCGATGACGACATTAGCTCGTTATCGATCACCGGCGATCTTTCGCATATCCGCGAGAAGTTGTACGTCCTCTCGTAGAGCGATTAATGGCCTTGTCTCGCGTCGTTTTTCACGCGGACGTCGTGGAAAGGAGTATTTTAATTTTCCAGCGGCGCGGCTAATGTTGGTCGAACGATAATCGAGAGCATTCGGCGGGTCCTTAATCGGCCGGCATTTCACTTGCAAATGTCCCCGCGGCAAATCGAACGAGAAAAGCAAGAGAAAAGGAAGGAAAGTGGAGGAGAAAGAGAGAGAGAAAAAAGTGTCACGAAGCATCCTCGCGTTACAGATTCCGTGGAACGAGCTGAATATTCAGCGCGAGCCGGCATTAACGATATCGTTAGCGTAAGAAACGACATCCGATCGGCGTGGCGGCTCGATCGGAGGATTTATTCGCCCTGGACGCGGCTCGTTAATTACAAAATTACAGAAATCAGTTAAGTCAATGGAATCGCGTAACATAGTGTTTGAGGCCGTGAAACGAGGAGGATGATGATGCCATTAAAGTGGCATCGGGCCTCCGTGAGCCTGTGGGGGACCACACACGCGTGTCTACACGTGTCTACACGCGAGCCGAGTGTATGGTAATCGGCTGCCCGGCCTGCCAGCCATCCTATCATACCGTATATTATCTAACTGCGGATTACGGCCGGCGAATCGCAATTATCCCGCGTCGCCTTGCGCCACGCCGTTTCAATAAGCCACCGTTTTGCGGGATCATTACCTCTTCGAGACGTTTCTCGAGCCCCCCGCCCCCGTTTCGAGAACGCTTTAACGCGTGTCCATTTTTCTCCTCCTTTTTCTTTCTTTCTTCGTTCTTTTTTTCTTTTTTTTTTTTGCAAGTCAACGAGCAGCGGGGACAGTGATCCGTTGGAATTTCACTTGGTAATCTAAGGTGGCCGCTGCTGTTGCAGCCGCCTCAGAATTCGCTCGATCTCAATATTCTAATTCTCCACATGCGAGGAAAACGGTATCTATTCAAATCGAACGACGTGTACGCGCCTCTGTGAATTTAAAAATAACACGCCAGTGGCGATGGGCGAACTGCAGGAAAGTAGAAAAGATCGTTGACGAATCTGGAAAGGAACTTCTCGAAACGAGAAGACGACGACGGGGACTCGAATATTCGTCGTTGGAATTTGAATTGCGCAAGCTTCACCTGCTCCACGAGGGAAAAGATCAAGGTGGAAGGAAGGTGGCTAGCTGCTGGGAGAATACGTGGAAATCCGTGTCGAACGAAGCTCGGTATTGAAAGATCGAGCCGTGGCGGAGATTTATGCCGCGTCGGGACCGTTTACTTGTAACGCCTTGAATTGTAGATGGCTATCCTTGCGGAAAGCCGCATGCGCGCCGCCGTGGAGGCTGAAATCGAGCCACCGACATTCTGTGTCACGCTGTTCGCGGAATTGCCACCTCTAAATCATCGCAATTCCAACTTTTCATACCGGTCGTGTAACGATCGGACACCGTGTCGGAGGATTCGTGGAGCAACCATCTCGGTATCGCCGCAATTCCAAATTTACGAACCGCCGATAGAACCGTACGGTTTCAAGTCTCGCAGTTTTCGTCGCAATTCCACCAAGTTGCCGAGCTTTCGGTGCAACGATCGAGGACGCTAGAATCTTTTCCGCGCGGGATTCGGCCAATTTGCAGGGTTATTTGTAGGCCTGGTTTCGCCGAAGCGCGGTAATTGCGAAGGAGGAATCGCGGTTGTAGGTTGGGGGAACGGGTCCATTGGCCGGGCGGCGGCCTCCAGCAGTTGAGCCGGAGTCATAAATCGAGTTTCGAGAGGTGAATCGCGACCACGGGACGCACGGACGCGTGCTTTATGCATTGTGCGCGCGTAGAAGGGGTGGCCCGCCATAATTCACCCTCCTCCTCCTTGCCCCGTGGGACTTTTGTTCCATGCGTCGCGTCGTCTCCACCTATGCCCGGTCTACCGCGTTATTCACCGGTTATTCCGTTGTAGAAGTCGCGACGAGAAAAGAGTATCGAATCTTGGGTAAATTAATTCACAGTTTAGTATGCGACCTTAATGCCCGTGTCCCATATAGAGGTGCACACGTGCGAATGGGATGCATTTGAACGCATCCTGGTGTAACTGGCGGCATTGTGGCGGGCCGGTCGATCGTGCCGGCGCCGCTTCCTGCTGGCGTAATAATTAACGAACGGACCGGCGGAGCTTTATGTTTGTTTAGGCAGCTGAACGAGCCGCGAACTCTCGCGCCATCTCGGGAAAACTATAATGAATCTCGTGTCACCTCGTTGAGTGCATAAAGAGCTGACCTTAATTGCGCCGCCGTCGCGGCCGTCGTCCCTTCTTTCGCAGCAATTCCTCCTGTCCCGCGGTTTCTTCATTCTAATTGGCGCTGCTCCGAATCACGGAAATCTTCGCGGTGCTGACTAATTTTCCAAAGATTCAAGGACTACCGGCGACGAAGTCGCCTGGAATTGTCCGGGCGTAAGGAATTGTCGGAATTGTCGTAACGGAGTTTCGCTGGAATTGCGTCAGGTTGGAGCGCAGATATCGATAAAGTAAAAATTCTGGAGGTTAGAGAATACAATGCGGAGGAATTTCAGGTGTAGGAGAGTGGAAAAAAAGGGGGGGAGAGAAAAGATCGTAATCGTTTCCCCGAGGTAGCGAGGAAAGCACGGCGCGGCGCTCTCCCAGGCTCACGTTATTAACCCATTGTCTGGCGCATGGTAGCAGTTAGAGGCAAGTGGAAGATGCAGTAATTTAAACGTCCTTTGATCCGCGAGAGTTGTTTTCAACTATCGCCCCGTAAATCATCTCGCGCTCCATAAAGCTGGCCGTGCTCTCCGCGTCCCCTCGCTCCGTCTCGCTCTCTCTACTCCAGTTCCCTCGCGCTCCCTCCGTCGAATAACAGGCCGCGATTTACGCTGCAATTTACACCCGAACCGTAACTGCGTATACCACAGCCTCATCCCGCAAAATACGCGCCACATACGTACGTGACACGCAATTCTCGAAAAAGGATCTTTGAACTCTCGAACTTTCGGGCGAAACTCTCCGTTTAAAGAGCGAGAGAGAGAGAGAAAGAGAGAGAGTACTTAACTGCGTATACCACAGCCTCATCCCGCAAAATACGCGCCACATACGTACGTGACACGCAATTCCCGAAAAAGGATCTTTGAACTCTCGAACTTTCGGGCGAAACTCTCCGTTTAAAGAGCGAGAGAGAGAGTACTCGAGCGCGGAGACGTGACAGGAAAGGAACGGAAAGACGAGAACGAGCTTCTGAACTGATTGCAATTAGTAGGTTCGCCGTTGGTATGAGAATTCCATACGACGCCAACTAATTACCGGTTGCTTTATTTCGTTGCTTCGACACGTACCGTTACGTCCCCGTGACTGCCCGCGTTTCTGCGCCGTAATTTCCCTTGCCAAAGCAAAGAGAGAGAGAGAGAGAGATTGAGCGAGATTCGCGAGAAAAGAAGCATCTCTTCCCTCGCAGGTTCGCGTCGATCAGCTGCTCTCCGTTGGTCAGACTCTCCGTCGATAAATCGTCGTGGCCTGGGAGACGAAAAATCGAAGGTATAATTGTTAGTTCCGCGTTGCGATCCAATTAATAATGGGACGCGAGAGAGGAGGCGAGGCGGATACGGTGTTCTCTTCGGACCGGTGTAATCAAGCGGTGCACAGCACGCGTAAGCCGGAAACCTGCTCGATGGCTTCTGGGTATCTATTTAATGATGTTACTCTGTGGCCGGTCGAGAAAAATCGCCACTACCGTACGCCGTGTACTCTTATAACCTTCATATACATACGGCAATTCCACGGAGCGGTGGACTCGGATAGGGAGGCGGCGGCGGCGGGGGGATTCTTCGCGTTCCTCCTTTTTCTCGTGGTTCTCTCGGTTCGTGTCGTTTAAACGGAACTGCGGAGTGTCGAAAAGAGGAGAAAAAACTCACGGCAGGGAGGAATAAAGGCGGAGGTGGCTCGGTGGCGTTGTCCCACGGGGCGACCCACCGTTCGACTTCTCCCCGCCTTATATATATAAACCGGCGATCCAGCACGCTTTGCTGCTCGTTTTGCTCGATTTCGATTGCGCCGGCCCAGAAGAAGCTGCTGAACACGCTGGAACATTGCTCGCAATTTAAATAAATTCACCGTGTCCCCGTTCTTACCCTTCCTCTCTTTCACTCCTCGCTCCCTAGCCCCTACCCCTCTCGGTCCTTCGCCGTCTCTCGCCTCTTCTGTTTCTTTCTTCGAGCTCTCTGGTTTTCGAGTCTGCAAGGCGACCATCTTGAGTGGAAACTTTCACGAAACGTGGAATTGTCGCGTGTCGGCGATAAAGTTCTTGCTAGATCGCCGACCGTTCGATCGCAGGGAAAGTGAAGTTGTTAATGGTGGAATTGCGGGTGGAAGGAACGACGTAGGACGAAAGTTCTTTCCACCGTGGATTCCCCTGACCTCTAGGAGGTAGGAGTTCCTAGGCAATTCCAAGGTGGAAACCACGATGACGAATTAAGGCTGGTCGGTGGTCGGAGTGATTAGAAAGGCAGAGAGTCGGGTCTTTGCGGCGTGGCCAGGCTACGTCACGGCGCGTGTGTGTGTATGTGCGGGCGCGCTCGCGTGTGCCTGCTCGCGGTGAAAATCGTTTGCCACGTCGATCCGCGCGCGTGTTCTGCGTGGCGCGTCGAGCGGATGGAAGATGAGTGAAAGGTTGCCTGGCCGGACCAAGGTCTGTTCAATGTCTCATCCCGGCTTCTCCGGAATAGCAACGAGCCGTAGAAAACGGCGTGGCATTAAACGAGCCCTGGCCAGAAAATACTGGCTGGCTCGCAATAACGATAAATCCCCTCGTTCCATCGTGCTGGATTTATTCGGTTAGGAGAACTAATTAAGGAATTAATTGAATCCTGTGCGATCTCGAGAAATTTTCCACCTATATCTTTGCTCTATTTTCACCACCGGATCAACTGTGTCCGCATGTTCCTTCGTTCGTTTTGCCGAACGGGGATGGCCAGACGAAGGGGTGGCCACCTTGCCGCGGTTTTACGAAGATAGAATCCGTCGGTTGGGATGGTCACCTGCGTGACACCGGAGCCGAGCGCATTCGTCTTAGCCGACTTATTGAACGTCGGGTTGTGCACGCGTGTCCGCGTAACTAGGCTGTTTATCATATAGATTGGCCGGCTAGCGCACGCCACACGCTCCCGCAACTCCCTCCTGTTGCGCTGTCGATACATGAGAACCCGTGACGCGGTTCGTGGAACGCGTGCACACGCTCTCCCTGGATCGATTTCAACGGCGAGATCGAACGTACAGCGCGTGGAACTTCCTCGAACGAAAGAAACTGTCCCGGTTGTGGAAAAGCTTGTTCTTCCTCCGAAGTGTCGTCGTGTATTATGGGGCGGCGGCGGGGTGCTGGGGGGATTCATTAATATTAATCGAACGAATCTGACCGCGTTCACGTGGCTGGCAACAGCCACGATTTTCACACGACCTCGTCAAGGCAGCAGCTATATACATATATATGATAGTTTTGGAGGTGGACAAAAAAAAAAGAGAAAAGGGGAGAAGAGGAGTGTAGGTTGGAAAAAGTCCTGTTGCACGAATCCTCGCGCCAGGCTTGTATCCTTCTCTGTGGGCCCGGCGAGCTCGAGACGGAGGAGCGGAAAACGCGATAGGACGGGCCAGGGGCGAGGCACGGGGTCGGAGGGAGCGAGGTAGACAAAAGGGGAAGGAGAAGGTGCACCGAGAGCGGGTCGAGCGCGCTAGTGTTAGGAATGTGGTACCACTGCTTGTCACAGTCACAAGCGCGCAGGCTGCACGGTACCACCGGTACATTATAATATGCGCGGCTGCGGTTGCATATAAGTGCAGTAGGCGTACGACGCCTGGTGTGTGCGCTCGTCTATATATCGAACGGTTTGCCCGAACGCTGGCCACGTAGTCTCGAGTTGGCTGGCTCGCAGGCAACGATGTACGATAATTGGCCCTGGTATAACAGGTTTCGCGGGGGCTCTCGGATCGGCCAGGATTTCGGGAAACTCCTTTTGACGGGAGTATTCTTTTTCGAAATATATAAAGCTATACACATAAAAAGATATATATTTTATATATATATATATAAAAAGTGAGAGAGAGTATGCAGACACAATGTTTCCTCGGTTGAAATCACCGGGCATAAATTATCGCGTATATCAGCGCGGCGTGCAGGTAGGATCGGAAACGCAATTAAAATAAAATCAGGGCCCCGGTCGCGCCGCTCTGCTCCGGCTCGCCGCGAGGGAACCGCGCGTCGAATCGATGCCCCTCCCATTGTTTTCAAAGAGAATTGCTGTAAATCGGAGGATTACCAGGCCGGGGAGATCGAGACTTTTCCGGCCGGTCCGTACGAGTACGAGTAAACGATCGTTTTACGAGCGTAGCCCCGATAACGATCTCCGTGTATCCTTGACTAAAACGTGACTAGAAGCGGAGGGAGTGCGCCGATACAACCTCGATACAAACATTGTTCTCTCATCGGGATACAAATTGCTCGTATGCCGATGCAGCTTCGCTCTCCCTGCTTGGGGGGGATGAATAAATAAAATGCTCTCGTTCCTTCCACCATTCTCAATTCTCTCTCTCTCTCTCTCTCGAGCCTAATCGAACAGACGACACACGTGGAGACACTTCCTAATCGTTCGTCCAAGAAATTCCGTGCAATTTCGAAGCGATCGCTCTCGTCGTGAGTGTACAAGTAGAGAAGAGTTAGAAGAGGAAAGGGAAGTGAAGCTGCCGACACAGATAGAGGTACTCGCCGCGCAAGATGCGTCTGTCAGGCTATTAAGCGTTATTAATTAACCCGATACGGTGATTAACGAGCTCACAGTGCTCCTTTTATCGTGGATCCACCGAATCGCGAGGCTGTTCGCGGAATCGTCGTCGAAGGGTTAGGATAGAGGGGCTGAGGGAGATAGGAGGCCGAGCCGTCGGAAGATTTATCGAGGCGCGAGTGTAACGGTGCGCGACGGGTGTATCGATCGAGAGTGACACGCGCGGCGGCGGCTTGGGCCCCGATTCGATGACCGGCTATTATGCAAGCGGTTCCGAGAAATCGAGGAAGGGCTCCGTCCGGAGGAGAGTCACTCGGATACTGGAGCAGAGCCGAGGGAACAGTAATAATTACTCCCGCGCCGTCTGTCACGGCCGATCGATAACTCGCTGGCAATTAACTTTGAAAAATCGTCCCGAGTCACGTACGATCCGGTTTCCGAAGGATCTCACACACCGCCCTCCCGCTCTCCTCTTTTTCTCCGCGATCCTACCGGCGTAGATTAGATCCTCCTGCGGATGATCGAGCTCGTGCGGTAAAAGGGCGAGTCCTGGATCGATCTGGCTCCACGGGGCAAAGTCTTCTTCTTCTTCTTCAAATCCGAGGAATTATTAATCGCAGAAGAGGAGAAAGAAGAAGAGGAAGAAGAAGATGGGCAAGACGAAGTAGAAATCGTGGAATTGCCGAGTGTAGTAGGAGTGTCTGTGAATCGAAGGGCACCGATTGGCCGTGTAATTGCCGTGACAGAGGGGTGGGGACAACCGGTTACCGGCGTGGACACTGACGGATATGACATTTCTGAAGTTCGTGGCCATCTACGTTTTCTCTCCTCTCGTTCGTTTTGCCCCCGGTGGCCCGTCCCTCTCTCTCTCTCTCTCTTTCTATATCCTCCTTTTATTTCGATTCGATTTTTCTGCCGGTCTTGTTCCCTTATTATCTCGTTTTGCTCGTCTCCAGGCCCAGCCACGTCAGTTTGTCTCTCCTTCTGGCCGCTGCTCCTCGACTGTTTCCCTCCGACCCTCCCGTGCTCCCTGCGGCCTGAGAGCTGGTCCCTCTCTGGAGTCGTGCTTTTATTTCCTGTCGAGCTTCTTGCCGCCCCTTTTTCCTTCGGCTCCTCTTTCGCATCCTTCGTGTCGCTCTCGCGTCACTCTCCAAATTGAACACATCCAGCATTCCTCCCTCTCTTACTCTCTCTCCTACTTCTTTTGCTTTCTTATTAATTTCTGATCGAACAGTGAAAACGGAAGAACCGAAAGGTTATAGAGCCTGATGGTTCAGCCTCGTTTAATAACCATTAGAGGGGGAGAGAGGGAGAAGGAGGACTCCGAGGCGACTGTACATCCCCGAAGGTGAAAGGCTGACCGAGGGTGCGAAAGATCTAGAGCAGATAGGGGCCTCTATATTGATGAGCTGGCTCTCCGTGTATTGATTCCTCGGTGGGGGCCCCGCAGACCCCTTTTGCTACACGCCAGCTCCTGATAAGATCCAGCAGATAAGCCATGATTACACACCGCTCTCCCCAGGACAGAGTAAACAGTCTTCCACGTTGATGGTTGCTTCGTTTCCCTCGATTCTTCCTACCCTGACACTACCTCAGGCGGAATCTCTAATAAGCACACGACTAGCGGGGATCCTAGGCGGGGAATTACATGGGAGTTGTCGAGCTGCCAGTTTTTCACTGTTCTCTCCAGGAAAGAAGGACATGCTTGGTACATTGTACAGAGGGACAAAGGAGACCGTTTCAAGGACTCTCTCTATCTGTCTATCTATCTCTCTTTCTAAAGAGCGAGCGAGAAAGAGAAACAGGAAGACCCGCGGGGAAAAACAGTTGCGAGGACATTTTATATTCGTGGACGCACGCGAGTTCGAGAGCTCGAAGCATTGTGACCAAGTTTTCGCTCAAACTGCTTTCAATCGGTTTTCCATTAGGGAATCCCTTCTGCTTCCTTTCTGGCTACCGACAATGGCCCGGCAACCGGGGGTTAAGTGGCCGGTGAATGGGGCAGAGAGAGGAAGTTCGATCACGAGGAATCGGTAACTGTCCCTATGGCGAAGTGTTTGCCAATGGGGAACAGGTGTAGGGTTCACGTTTCCAGGGTACCAGGGGATTAGGGGCCCGATTTCACGCGATCCTGGCCCCCCGTTTCTGGCTTCTTGATTCTGCAATTTTATTCAGCCTCTTCGATCCTTCTTGATCCTCCGCGGCAAATTCCCAAACTATTATCAGTTATACATCTTATGTCGTGTTTCACATTCGACAGAGACTCTTGTTTTATGCCGCGAGTCTCTGAATTGCTCGATCTCAGCAGCTGGAACGATCCTCGAAGTCCTACCTCTGTGAAATTGAAATTTTTTAGCTAAGGTCGAGCAATCGTTAGAGGAGAAAACTGGCGATCCGATCGAAGGAGCCAGAATAACGAGCGCGTAACAGGTGTGATATCTGTGTGTTTTCTTTTCCAAAACTGTCGCTGCAGAGCGCGGCGAGGCGGGCGGGCACCAGCTGCGCCAACTGCAAGACCGCGACCACCACGCTCTGGCGGAGGAACCAGGCCGGGGAGCCAGTCTGCAACGCGTGCGGCCTCTACTACAAGCTGCACAACGTAAGTAATCGATCATACATTCCCCCTGTTACCCGCCACGATAACTAATGAACCGTTCCGATCGGACTTCTCGGGCTCCAAGACGCTTCGGCAACCGTATATACTTCTCCAACTTTTATACGGACTTCCGTTTTCCAATGAACGTTTCCAAACCAGTAATAATAGTACCCTCTCGAGGAGGCACACAGGAAAAGAGATTCGTGTGTCATTGGATACAATGTTTCTCGTGAGGGGAATATGCTAGGAGAGCCGACAAAGGACACCGTGATCCAGCCAGATCTTGGCAAATAGCAGAGGCAAAAGGTCGTTCTTTTTGGCCACCGTCGAAGCCACCGATCCACCGTAACGCAATATCGGATTGCTATTGTCGCCGTGCTCACGGAGAAAGAGAGAGGTCCATTGTTAGCCCGTGGAACCTAATTCCTTGATCTGGGGACAGGAGATTCTTAGTTACGCTTTGGATACCAATGAAACTCGCAGGATGTGTGTACACGTAGTTCTGTTGGCTCGCTTCGAAGAGGGGAAACGATCGTGTCGTTCGAAATGCTCGGCTTCGAGATTAGTACCAGCTTTAACTTGACTGACGTGTACTCTATTCGGAGTATCCAAATTTTTCTGGCTAGTCTTGCAGCCTGTCTATAGGATTCGTTTAAAAGTAAAATCTCCGACGTAGCAGAATACTCCAGTCTCTCTTCTAAACTACATTTCAGCCCAGGTTTGTTCTCTGCTAGGTAGATACAGCGAGGTATAGGTATAGTTCGCGGAGGGAAGAGTTTATGGTAGGAGGGAACGGTGAGTTTTCGTGTGAAATTCGCTGAGTCGGTGATAGGGTGGCCACTCGAGAGGCGCTTCTCTGTTGGAGCGTGCTCAACGGCGTGTGACACAGGAAGCAGCCAGCTAGACAAAGGGAGGAGGGAAAACGGACGTCCTGCGTGTCGAGTTTTTCTCGGGAACTTGCGCGTATTTCACGCCAAGACCCCTGGGGGGCTTCCGCCTCGCGGAAATCTTTGCCTGCCTCCTCCTTGCTAATTCCTCGCTCGGAAGGATGGCTTCCTTAATGCGCTCCGTAGGAAAGTGTAATTGAAACAAAAACCAGCCGAAAACGTATTATACAGCGTACGTTTAAATAGCTTGGAGAGAAATTTTGCAAAAAGGGAGAAACCTGTAAGAAACGATCCTGACTGGTGTTCAAGGAGCGCGTATATAATACGATATATCCACGATCACGCGATAAGGACTCGTCTGGAGCGTCCGCTAATTGGCCCGCGATGACACAATGAGTCCCACTGTGTTCGCCCCACCCTCGAGTATGCACGCGTCGCGGGGCAAATGGTCCGTCCGAATTTACGCGGCTTTTTATCTCTCCTTTTCATCTGGCTCACTCACCGCAACAGAGAGCCCTCTCTTTTCCATCTCTCTAGGACAGCCCTGTGTGTACACGGTATTCCACGTAGGCCCAGATACGCGATCTATTAAACTGGCGACAAGTTGGCCAAGCTTAATTCGCGTGTTTTCTCGTGACGTTTATCTGGCTGGATCTGAGGGGAGGGCGAGGGAGGCTGCATCCTCGCGCTGGTTAATGCCGAGTATAAAGGCCTGGGCCAGACACGTTTCCTGGTAATCATTAATTAAGCGTACGGCCGCCCTTCCGCTGCCTAGCGACATGGGACGCCGTGCTACGTGCTTCATGGGGTAGGGGGAATGAATTCGGGTAGCTTTACGATAGGCTATGCTCGTTCTTCAACCCGAAATTTTTCTTTTTTCTTCCTTTCTTTCTTTCTCGGAAGCTTCGAGGTAGAGAAAAAATGTCGTTAGGTAGCGATACGAAGAAAATTGTAACACTTGGCAAACGGGTGTGTACAATGCAGCAGGTATCGCAGTTGCAAATGGGTTAACAGGAGTCGAGTTTATTCTTGAAGGAAGAAAGAGAGAGAAATAGTTGATGGTTTTCTCGTGAGAGTATAGGGGTGTACACTGTACAGGATGGGATATAGGCGAGTGTCTTGGGTGACGTTAAGCCGACACGAGCATGCCAGCCCGGAATAGTCGATGGCCGAACAATCGGACGGCAGGGATTAGCCGGGGTCCGTGCACTCCTCAAGGTTCCCCCGATCGAGAATTCGATGGAACGTAATGGAATCTACCTGTGCTCGAAATGGCAGTCATCTGTGCTGCAACTAAACCTCCTAGCTCCAAGTCTCACCGATCGTTCCTCGAGGAATTCAACGAAATCGTCGTTCGTCCGCAGAGAAGAAGATCGCATTATACAGAACTGAAGAATAATTTACAACAACGAAGAAAATTCTTTGAAATGAAAGAACGCAGAGGGCATACAACGCGTGTAGAATTCATGAACCTTGAGAAGTCTAGTGCATGAACCTTTCGTGTACCAGGACCTCGGTCACGCTTCGAACACGAACAGCGTGGAGCAACAACGGAGCAAACGAAAGATTCCGGATGTTGGACGAGTCGAAATCGTATCGCGGGAGAGAGGAGAAGAATCGACGGCTACCAAGTATGTAAGTCGTCCAGGGCGCGAGAGATCAATCATCTGGAGAGCAGCGTCGTCCGGCAGTTTCTCTTGTACCTGCCACCAGGGTATACGGCCGTTCCCCGGGTCTTGTCCCGAGATTCGAGATAGACGCCGGCCCGCGGAGAGGGAGAGAGAGAGAGAGAGAGAGCGAGAAAGAGAGAATGGGAGAGGAGAGAGAGAGAGAGAGAGAGTGAGAGAGGCAGAGGGAGCGAAAGGGACGCGGAACGACAGATCTGGCGTCGTTAAGATAGAGCGCCGCGATAGCGGCCGTCCGTGGACGGTCGCGCGCGACAGACCTAGTCGAAAATACACGGATTATTCGTGCTCTCGGCGCCGTGGCTACCGGCTGCTCGAAATATGCTAATCGACGCTCGAAATCCTCGCCTGCCTGCGAACTCTCCCCGCAGGGTCACTCGTAGGGTCGCGCAACAGAAATTCCTCGAGCCAGAGGAGGACCAGCCTATGAGAAAAAGCTGCTTCTATACGTTGAAAACATTGGCTGTCTCGGGGGGTGTTGAAGAATGTTGGCGAGAATCAGGTCTGATCCTTGGATCCTTGTAAATCTTGCCCCGAGATGTGTAACTATCGACGCGAAATCAATTTTCCATCTCGTTACCGTCACGTGAAGCGCACACCGCGAACGAAGGAGAGAAGTTATTCACCTGGAGAGGAGCAAGAAGGTTGGGTACGCGGAGATTTCCGAAGAAAGGAGGCAGATTTAAATTTGAAATGGAAAAGCGACGGGAATAGCCTTTGGTAGAGGGATCTCGAACAGAGGACCGCTGTCTTTCCCGATACGGATCTCGATTTTATCGTCGCGGCTCGAAGATGACGCTGGATGTATATGCGTGTGGCCCGACCGATTGACCGATAAGAGGGAGAGAGGCAATTTTGGAGCGACGCGGGGCCGATCGAAGGTGTTCTCACACGTGCTTTTAATTCGACGCGCGATTTCAGGATAAATCAGCTGCGGTATGGGAGGGGGGAGAGACAGAGAGAGAGAGATTTGTTTGTCGAGCGAGGAAGTTGTAAAATCGCTTGCAAAGAGCCGCCAATTGATATGCCCCCGACGAACCGGCTACGAGACATTCCTGCGCGCGAGTAGCCGCCTTCTGCGAACGTTTTAGCCGAGTTCTGAGATGGGGATCGAACACAACACACTTTTCAATCAGCCTTTCGTGTAGATACCTTCTTCTATTTTAATATCGCGAAAGCTATTCTACAGGTTCTATTTCAATCTTGAATCTTCTACGCGCGATTCTTCTTCGTCGGCAGACTCGTGTTTCGACGTTTGTCAATTTCTCGAACAGCGTCCGATCGTGAGAGAGTAGGTTTAACAATTTTGTCGTACTTTCGACGGTAGGGGGGGATCGAAAGGAGGAGAATTGGGAGGAAATTCGCAGGAAGGTAGATGTCCAATCTTTCATTCATTGACCCCACCCGGTGCATGGGTTCGTGGCGCGATTTCGTATGCGATCGGTGTGCGGTTGCATCGTGTGTGACCACATCAATCTGCATTCGAATCTCTGCGGCCCTCTCCTCTCTCTCTCTCTCTCTCTCTTTTGTTTGCACCTCGCGAGCACGGTTTCGTCGCTCGGTTCCTATTAAAGCCGCTCGTATTGTATTCAAATCGGTTCGAGCTTTCTTTCGTATCTTCCTCCCCCTTGTGCTTCTGCTGCCGCTTCCTCCCCCCCCCCTCCCGCTCATTAAGCTCCATCCGTCCGCTAAGCAAAATACCGAAGCTTACAATTATTCTTTCCATTCTAACCACGGATTACCGTGTGCAACCTAGCGATTCGTCGCTTCAATTTCAAACTGGACCTTAACGCGTACAGAAATATCCTTCTCCACTTTAGATGACAGCTGTGTAGGCTACATTTCAATTTCCTTCCTCGGATAAAAATAAATCCGAGAGTTCTTCTCATCGAAATGCAACCGATGAAGATCCTAGGGTAAAGCCTAACGTTTAATTCTACCCATTCCAATTCCACTCTAGTACGGTTAATTTACATGAGAATAGCCCGTAGAGCAACGATCCAATTCCCTACATTTTTCTCGTCCAAATGCCAATGCGGAGATACGTCGCCGAGTAGAAGCGAAAGAGAGCGTGTCGCAGAGGGGATCCAGGGTAATTCGGCAAATTCGAGCAATTGCGTAATTCCGAAAAGAGTCGTTGACCGTCTGGCTTGGGTGGCAGGGGGGCGGACGGGGGAGGATGATGGCTCGGCCGCCACCTCCAGAGGCCTCGGTTCGCGCATCCCGCAATACCAGGAACCTTTTCCTTAAGTTGGCAGTTGCGTCACGTCGCGGCAACTACAAAGCGCGTTTCTCCGCCTCCCCCTCGCCGGCATTTCCTCCTCCGCCGCCGCCGCCGCCGCCGCCGCCACCGATGCACAGCACACCACACTTGCATACCTAGTTATTTCGTACTTAAGCATTGCACGCGGCGAGCATCCGCGCGCGTAAGCACACGCACGCATAATTGGTCCTGATGCGCGACCGCAGCGAAAATGTGGCGCTTCTATTCTCTCTGCTTTCGACCATCGATGCACTCTCATTTTGAACCTCTTTCGCAGTTGGATCGAGAAGAGGTAACGTTTCGTACGATTAAATTCGTGAGTAAATTCGTGGGACGATGTTTGACGTCTTTCGTTCGACGTGTCGACGTGGTTATGCGGTAATTGCGAAAACACAGAATTAGGATAGCGTCGGTTAGGGTAAGCGGGATGTATCGTTGAGACAGACGAAGACGTGGGACACATCGAGGAGATAGGATAATTATGTGTTCGCGAGGAGTATCGAAGCGTCTTGGTGCGGTTGGAATCCCGCGATAGATTCTAACCGATCGACTCAACGAATTGTTGGCTGGGACTCTTGCAGGTGAACCGGCCGCTGACGATGAAGAAGGAGGGCATTCAGACGAGGAACAGGAAGCTGTCGTCGAAGAGCAAGAAGAAGAAGGCAGGCGGCTGCCTGGGCCTCGGCGGCGTCATGGGCGATATGATCAAGGCCAGTGGTCACCTCGATCTCGACAACAAGCCCTTCCACTCTGGCTTCGGCTCGCCCATGAGTAAGTACCCCTCTTTCACACACCATATACGACCTCACCAATCCCATAAACCTTCTTTCCTTATTGCATCTTCATTTTCTCCTGTAATCGGTCACTTAGAGAAATATACTTTTTGGCTTGGAATTTTTCCGCGTTTAAATACCGTTTTAACGGAAATATCGAGATTCGGTGTTTTTCTTCGATTACAAAATGTTCCCCGGTTGATTAATTCCAAGCTGACAGAGTGAACTCATTTCCAAGACGATATACCTACAAGTTCCACCTATCAGAGTCTAGACTCTAGGATAGAATGTTCTCCAAGTCTCTTTGAGTATCTCTGTAAAAAGGAAGAGGAAATGAAAGGGAGGGGTTTGAATGGTGTATTGCAGGCACGTCGCAGCATCACCACACGATGCACCCTGCGATGCAGCACTACATGTACCACACGGGGGTTGGAGTGGCCGGTGGATTGCACCAGGGGTTCGCGCCTCCGGCACCGCCGCCGATCCACCCGCATTCTCACTCGCATTCCCACTCCCACCACATGACCAGCCTTCAGGGTCTCCAGCTGGCCGCCACGACGAACGCGATGGTGAGTTCTCTTTTCTCATTTTCCACGGATAATCCATGCGTTAACACGTTGACTGTACCGCTGGCGATTTAGTTTATTTCGTTTAATGCACAGGGTGAGTCACATCGTCCATCCTGAATAACTTCGAATTTCTTCTCTTAAATACGATGTAATTTGTACACCGGGTGGGTCACGTGAAACAGGCCACCTAAGTATTTTTTTTTAGCTATGATGGTACAAGAAAATTTTGGACATGATTTAAAACGGTGCCAAAGGGTGAATAAGATGAAAGAAAAGTTTTATGCTTTTTTTTAATTACACGAACTTGGATTTTTAAATTTTAAACCAAATGTGAAACTTCCTTTCATTTTTTTTTTTCTTTTTTTTTTGAGAGCAAGAGCAGGAAAATTGTTTTTTGAAACTATTGAAATTACGTATAAAAATTTTGCCGCACCAGAGAAGATAATTAGGTGGCCTACCCTGTATAAAACAGTTTTCCGTGGAAAACGTATTTTAAAAATTCTTCGAGGTGGACAAATTATGTGACTCCTCTAATATTAAATCTAACGATTTTGGGGATAAAATCTTTTTTGCTAGGTTTGTTCTTGGAAGCTTGTAAATCGCTTTAAATTCAGAACAAATTCGAAACGTTCACCACAATCTTATCTTTCTATTCTATCATTCTACTTTCTTCAGCTATAATTTCACGAAGGTATCTACAGTACCGACCGAAAATTTCGGATCAATTTACTGTGTCTAATTCTTGGTAAATTTGAAATCGACGTTGTGGAGATAATTTACTTCGTATCTATCGATCAGAGTGACAAAAAAACTTCGTTAAAAATGATTAAAGTTGTCACCATTTTCCTCGAAATAGTTGTGTAATTTACAGTGCACAGTGGTCTCAATTTACTTACGACAAATCAATTCTCAATTCCTCCTTTTTCTACACTTTCCTTGCTGGAGAAAATTTCTCTCACACTGCTCTTTCAGCCTACAAGTTTCATTCTTTTCCATTGATTAACTGTACGAATAGTCAACGTGTTAATCCTGAATCAGCGCGAGCCCGTGCATTCGGCGAATTTCAGCGCGGGAGAAACTGGAACGAGGAGATCGATCGATCGTTCTGTTTGTCTGGTTTCAGACCGGCTGGCGATCGGAGTACACATGAATCGCGAGTGACCACCAGCTCAGGACGCAGCCCACCACTCTCGTTCTAGCGTAATAGAGAAACTCTCTCTCTCTCTCTCTCTCTCTCTCTCTCTCTCTCTCTCTCTCTGTCTCTCCCCCCTCTCTCTCTCTCTTTCTCCTCTCTTTCTCTCCCTCTCTCTCTTTCTCTCTCTGTGCACTTACGCGACGAATCACGAGAGAGGTGAACGGGAAAAGAAAAAGTCGAATAAACACTTTTTACTATTAGCCCCTTCGCGTCCCTGTAAATATGTATAAAAAGAATAAAGTAAAATTTCCACAAGGCAGGGCCGTAAGTGGCCGGGCCCCAAGTACAAAACGAAGTCATCTAGCTTCTGCTAATCGAGTCTGATCGTAGACATGCTCTGTACATAGAATAATTATCGAGGTGCGTGCGTAAATGCGGTGTGTGTGCGCGAGCGTGTGTGTGTGCGTGTGCGTGTGTGTTTGGCTTCGAAGACTGATGGACGACGGGAGAGCGAATAATTTTTTAATTTATTCCTGGGCGAGAAGGGAGGGAAAATTGGCGGGAAGGGTATGAAACCCCCCTCCACCCCTTGGAAACGGAAAAGCAAATTAGGAATCGGTCTTCGTGGGCCATGCTAGCTGCGTGTAATCAGAGAGACATCGTGCAATTTTTTCAAATCGTTTTATTAGACAATTCTATCGCGTGTCCAATATCGTTGGACGTCGATTTGTCCGATTCTTCCACCGCGAGAGGGAAACCATTTCTTCCTTTACATTTCTTCTTCGTTTGTAGCTTCGTTGCGAACCAAGAATGAGAGAGCACATTTCGTTCACTTGTCACGACGTACGCGTGAAAAATCGACGTCCAATCGTTCGGTGTGCGCGCGTCGTGTGTCAGTAGAGAGCAATATAGTGCAGCACGTTAGCGAGTAAAGTGACGAAAAAAAAGGGGGAAAGAGAAACAGAAAAGTTTGGAAAAGGTAAACGAACGAACGGGGCGAGCGAACGAATGAACGAACGGGAACGAACGAGGAGAATCTCCGGTGACGCAGCCGATCGAGAAAAAACCAAATACATAATAATTCGCGGCGCGGCGTGGCGCGGAGCGGCGGGACAATGCACGAGCGGAAAATGGTAGAAAACGAGGGAAACGGAGGGAAAAAGGAACGCAAAAGAAGAGCGCGGTGTAAATTTTGTATCTTCGAGAAGTTGTGTACCGTTATATCATTGTAATAAAAAGAAAAAAAAAGAAGAAAAAAAACC
>NW_017100193.1:106238-106988 GCF_001263275.1 Habropoda laboriosa | reverse complement strand
GATTGTGCATAAATTAGCGGTTAATTGCGCATCGTAAGATTTGCATCTAGATAGTCGGAGCGCGGTCTGATGGTAATTAAAACGATTTATCGCGAGCGAGAAAGGTTAATAGCCGTGAATGACGATTATCATTATTATTCTTATTACTATTATCGTGGTCGCCGATCGGTAGGTATCGCCGATTTATTCATCGATCTCTCTCCCTCACTCTCACACATTCACTCTCTCTCTCTCTCTCTCTCTCTCTCTCTCTGTCCAACCCTGTCACACCACCCCCACCCTCTCTGACACTCCTTCTAATTAATTGATTAATTAATTAATTAATCGCACGGCCAGAAAACCGAGGTGGCACGAGTCTAGAGGAGGGGGGAGCTCTGGCGAATTTACCGTCTTTTTCTCTCTCCGCTGGCCCGGGATCGGTGGACGACAGCTCATCTAATGTAGAGATTCTTGCGATCATATACGGTGGCCCCCTTTAATTGTTTCATCTGACAAGCCCCGAGGGGAGTTTCGGGCGACTCTTCGCGCTCGAGAAGCGTCCTGTTTTACGGTGAACTTTCGTTTGGGCGAATCTCTTGTACGTGTAGGTGTTGAGTAAAAGTTTTTTCGAGATTTTATTTGTTTAGTTGGGAATGTATTGGGAAATTTTTTAGCTTCAATCTTGCGAAGTTCCATTTCAAACCCTAAATTCTGCGTTTTCGGAAATTTTTTAGCTTCGATTTTGCAAAGTTCTAATCTAATTCCTTCATC
>NW_017100193.1:86222-106097 GCF_001263275.1 Habropoda laboriosa | reverse complement strand
CATCCATCAATTTGGAAATTTTTTAATTTCAATTCTGCAAAGTTCCATTCTAATCCCTGAATCCTGCGTCTTTGGAAATTTTTTAGCTTCAATCTTGCGAAGTTCCATTTCAATCCCTAAATTCTGCGTCGTTGGAAATTTTTTAATTGCAATTCTGCAAAGCTCCATTCTAATCCCTGAATCTTGCGTTTTTGGAAATTTTTTAGCTTCAATCTTGCGAAGTTTCATTTCAATCCCTAAATTCTGCGTCGTTGGAAATTTTTTAATTTCAATTCTGCAAAGCTCCATTCTAATCCCTGAATCTTGCGTCTTTTTTGAAATTTTTTAGCTTCGATTTTGCAAAGTTCTATTCTAATTCCTTCATTCACCAATTTGGAAATTTTTTAATTTCAATTCTGCAAAGCTCCATTCTAATCCCTGAATCTTGCGTCTTTGGAAATATTTTACTTTCAATTCTGCAAAGCTCCATTCTAATCCCTGAATCTTGCGTCTTTGGAAATATTTTACTTTCAATTCTGCAAAGCTCCATTTCAATCCCTAAATCCTCCGTCTTTGAAAATTTTTTACTTTCAACTTTGCAAAGTTCCATCCCAATCCCTAAATCCTTGGTTTTTAAAAATTGTTTAATTCCAATTCCGCGATATTCCATTCCAATACCTCCTGCAACCGTTCGCAGAGCATTCGTGAAAATTTCCCAATGTTCCAAATAGATGGAAATAAAAGTGCGAAGGGTCTAGCACGGGGAGTATCGATTCTCCGTGAGTCAGAGTGACAATTCCAGGGGGCGAACGAACGGGGTGGCGAGTCAGTGCGAGTGAATACTGGCCGAAAATCGAAAAAAAAAAAACAAGAAACAAAAAGAAAAAGAAAAGACTGACGAGAGCAGGAGGAACGGAGGGGCGTGTAAGAGTCCTGGAGGGCGAGAGACGGCGGGAGGAACGAGGGGGCAGGTTATTCTAATAAAAAAATTTAAAAAAATAGTATTATTAGGGAGTAGCGTGTAGACTGTATAAAGAGAGAAAACATATACAGACACACACACACACAGAGGACATACACACATGTGGAGAGACGTGACACAAGAGGCGTATAGAGGTATATACACACAGGATGAAATAATTTCTAAGGGAGGAAGAGGAGAGGCGGCCTGGACGACGGATTACGGAAGTGAACACACACACGAACGATTATTATTCCGTGGCGATACTGATTTCTTTCCCGTGAAACATGTATAAAGCGACAATTGTAAGATATCGTTGTAAAAAAAGGTTTTAACTTAAAATAAATTAACGATAATTCACGCATAAAAATTTCGTGGAACGTTTAGGACGTTCTTCGTCCTCTTTCCTTCTATACTTCTTCTCTTTCTTTCTTTCCTTTCTTTCTTTTCTCTCTCCCCCTCTCTCTCTCTCTCTCTCTCCAACAACGATCATACTTGCCGTTTGCGTCTCGTTTCAAACGTTCTTCGCTTGCTTCATCGAATCGTCAACGAAACACTTGTTATCCATCTGAACGAGATAAGTGCCGCGGGGGGACTTTTCACGGATGTCGAAGAATAATTTTCAATCGGGCGTGAAAGGTGCCTTATTAATTAACAGGTGCGAGTTAATTAAGTGTTATCTGGCCGGCAAGAGGTGTTTACATGTAAATCAAAGGGCGGCGCGCGAGATAAGTCGGCGGCTTTCGCGAAAGCGAATAAATTCCGTCGCGGCGGCTGATAGCTATCGATATCCGGCCGGGACATGGACGGGGAGGCTGCTTCCGAGCCGTGGATCCCCATGCAAATGCGTAGCCGCTATGCTCGTACGATTCTTCCATGATTTTTCGATTACTCCGCACGGGGAAAATTGATACGGTAAGTTAACGTTGATTCTTTTTGCGAAACAATCAAGTTGGCGATTAGCTTAAGAGCTCCGTTTGCATATTAAATTAAATTAAGACTTTCAATTTACATTTTCTCTTTTCTTTTTTTTTTTTTTTTGCGTAATGCGAGCTGGTCGCTGGTTTAGGAGGTTCGGTACGAGATAAAAGTACGATGCTATCTTGGATTTGTAGTTTAGAGTGCAGAAAATAAAGTTTCTCCACAGTTTGGAGATTCCTTTGTGCGGTAAAATTGTAATAGCAACTTCGCTGTGATTAAGATGAAATAAGAAATTAGGTAAAATTATAGTAAGGAATTAAATGAAATTCTCCCGTCTTTGAAATGAAATTAAATGAAATTTTCCCAAATTTTACAGTCCAGTATGGAGTGTCTTAGCAACAATTACATAGAATGAATATTATCGGAGTTTGAAAACATCGCCGCAGGCTCCATACTTTAAATCGAACGGTATTTCAACGTTAGAAATTACGTAGTTATTGAAAAAGTTTAATTTCGGGATTATAAAGTATATGTAGAAGGATTGTTATGCTCAGTCTGCCGCCAGCGTTCGAAGGGGAAGGATGTATCGTTGGGAGCTCCACCTGAAATGAAGTATTATCAGGTTAGTTCGTTCTTAGAATAAGAATTCTTCGAATTTTCCGCTTTCAATAACAGTTATTGTAAATTGGAGCATATTTTCACGCAGCGAGCACTTTCAAATTAATATTTAATACAAATTCACAGTTCCTTTAACATTACTCAGGGTGCAGACGGTCAAACAAAGTCTCCACTTCATTTCGAAATGCGTCAATTGTAGAATAATCAGCGTCTCCTGTTAAATAATAACTTAAATGCTAATTTACAATTACTGGAAGTAGTAAATAAAATTGTTGCACGATTTAACTTAATAGAACAGCTTAATTCATTAATCTCCCGTTGAATTAACAATTGCATACGGTAGACTAGTTAAAAATTGTTTGTAACTTTTATTGAAAATTTGAAAGTTCGTGTTCCTTTTCTGTGAATTACAGAGTAAACTTTCAGGCCACCGCAGGAATCAAGGAAAGGATTCGATACCAAGGAAAACGAAGAAATGCGATTATTACTCGGAGGATAACTGTACAAAATATATTTTACAAAAGTTTACAATACACCGGTATTATTTTACACCATTTTACAGTCTATCTTCTTTTCTCCCTTACACACCACGTCCATTTCCTTTTGTAACGAAGGAACTAAATGGAGTAAGCCAAGTTTCAAAATCGTTAGAAACGCGTAAAAATCGAAGAGATTGCAAAAATCGCGTGAAACGTTCTGAAAATTGCGTAAAAAAAGCGTCGTCCAGAAAGTAGATCAGTTTTCGCGCGTTAAAATTCACGAAAATTCGTGGAGTTGCAACGTCGTTTCCAAGAATCGCCGAAATTCAGATTCGTATAAAATCGCTATTTTTCAAAATTTCTTCACAACGTTGGCACGTTACGCGCTTTCTGCCACTCTTTGGTTCGTCTAAACTTTGGTCAAATTTCAACATTCCGTCGGTTTTCATGGAATGATGGTTTTACCCGAAAAATGGCAAAAGGTCAAAATGGCACGTATTTAGTTTAATAATTAGCTTAATTTGTAAAAAGTCTCTCCCTAGCCAATTATGAACTCCCTGTTACGAAAAATACATCAATACGCTGGAAAGTGTGAACACCACAGATTCCTTCGTTTAGCAGCCTATCGCACGGGTTGTTTGTAACGTGTCTTATGATTCAGTTTAATTCAAAATTCGTGGTTGTATAACACGTGATATTAAGTCCAATAACAATATATTTTGTAACAATAATTTCATAATAATTATTTAAATGAAAAAGGAGTAATGATAATCTGATCAACGGTCTCTTACTATATCTCGCGATAAATTCTCACTCACTCGCTGATACCAATAACAACGCGGTTCTACTGTTTTCACTCCCTGTTTCTCTCTATGGTCCCGCTCGTTTTCCAAATCTCGAGACGATTCGATAAACACGCTACATTCACGCCATCACTCGCAGCATATTATTCAACCAATTCCACAAAATTAACCTCACATCGTTGGAAAAAAGGCGCGCGATGTCTGATGCCCTATTTGTTTACAAGGTTCTCGACAGTATTCACAGAACTGACGTCATTCTCCGTGAATTACTGAACTTTTGCCGCGATACTCCATTCCTCCACGATTTTTCACTATTTCTCTCAGAGTTTTCCGAATTCTTCCATTTGCTTTTGAAACTTGTGAACAAACCGTCGAAGATATTGTTCCGAGAGTGAAACTGCCCCTATGCTGTGCTTTCTGTCGCAACAAAGACCCACGATGTGACGATTCCGGCTTTCGACGCCCTCGAACTGACTGAAGAATGAATTTTTTCAGCTAATTACCGCGGTAACGTTGCAAATTACTGTACCACAAGAGCAACACGTGGCGTAGAAACGGTAAAATGGGAAATTGGAGCGTGCGAAGTTGAAAAAGTTTCGAGTAACAGGCGCAGTGTTGAAATTCAGAAGCAGTTTACTATGATATTATTTTCGAAAATTGAACTGCGAGAGTAATGCACGAATCCTCGAGCGCAGGATGTGAAATGACGCGCGGCGGGTAAAAGGATGCAAATAGAAAAATATAATTGCAACGATCGCGTTTAAATTGCTGTTAACGTTATCATTTTTATCTTGCGCATCTCTTACTAACGCGACACTCTACTTGACCTAGAATAAAATCCATATTAATAATATACGATACTTGCTTAATGTTACATATAAAATTAATAAATTCATATTTTCTAACAAATTGCTGCTACACCGGTTTACAAAATCGTATTACAACTACGACGCGCCGGCTGCAAACAATAAAATACTATATAGATCGTGGAAAGTGAGCGAGTAACAAGATAAAATGATATAAAATACAAAATTACGTTAAAATTATCATCAATACCATCGTACCTACGCTGCAGAAAATTTGTTAACGCAACACACCACTTAATATTCCGTAAAATTTGCAAATTACCATTTTCCACTCACTAGGGAACACGCCGTGCTGATAATCAACGATCTTGATGAAACTTCGATATAAGTAGGTACAGTAGCTCTCGAAACAATATTTCACTGTACTCTTTTGTACCGGCAATCGTTCCGTCCACAGTGAAGATCGCCCTCAAATTCGGAACTAGTAAATACATTTAGTCTAATGTCTCGTGAACTATTAGAGATGGAGAAATGGTAGACCAGTTGAAGAATAATTTGACGAATTTTCTATTTTTCAACGACTAATTAATAATTTTGCATTTTTCAATATTTTCTCTTTGAGCGACAACACCGTTCCTCCACCTCTAATAATTTTCCAGACATCAGACCAAGTATGTTCATTGCCCTCGGCGTAGTATCTTTATTTTTTAGAGTAATTTTCACACTTTCGACGTGGACGAATGCCAATAAAGAAAAGAAAAAGTACGTGACAAATGTGTTTTTTGAACAGCTACTACTGTTCGTTCAAAGTAAGAGTAACCTCGCTCTCGGACCGATTCTCGTCCGTTCTGCGCGTAGACAGAGAGCGTAGCAGAGGGTAAGACGGAGGAAAAGGTAGGCGGTTAAGTGGGGGTTTGGACGTTCTAGCCCTGCCTTTGGCACGTTCCATGCGCGGAACGAGGTTATTCTTATTTTGAACGAAGATTACCATACCTATACCAACGTTTCGTCGACACCGGTTAGAGAAACTGTACCGGTGAAAATCCTCTTTAAAAATCACTCGTACAAGTATCCTCCTGAGAAAGTTACGCGAGATGTTGAATTCAGGGACTCGTTTCACGGCGAATTAAATTCCTATATAGGTTTCGACTAAGTCGCGGCAGCTGGCCGGCAAATGGCCGGTCCAGGGCGAAGGGGAGACGTCGTGGAGTCGAAAGGAACAGCCACGGATAATCGTGATCGGGGGTGGGACGCGTGTTTCCCGGAAAACTTGCCTGGATTTCGCGTAATCCCGTTCCTGAAGAGCGCGGAAGCTGTTCAGGGTCCTTAAGTCACATCGCTTCACGTTTCTGCCCTTCGCGGTTCCCCGCAGCTGCCTTTTGACCATTGTGAACCACCCTGGGAACTGGATAACCCGATAAAATTCGAATTTCTAACGAAATCGTTGAAATTACGTGTACAAATTCTTTTTTCGCACCATCATAGCTGAAGTGGATAATTAAATGGCCAGTTTTATGTGGCCCAGCCTGTATATTCCGTTGCAATTTTTAACGAAGGAGAATTTGTCTTTACAAATAGAGCTTAAAAACTCAGAAAATATCGATAATTATTTAGTAGATTTTTTTTAAAGAGAAGGATTGGTGAAAAATTGACGAATTATGTGAAAGTACTTTGTCAGGGACCAAGTCGTACTGATTAATATACCGAAGTCTCGTCCTACTTGAGGGGGTATTCTGGTTTCGAAGTTTCAAAAGATTAATTTCGTTGTTTGCATTTTCTTAAAGTGTACGTATTCTGGAACACGTGTGCAGGAGGATTTGTCCGAATTCGTAAAATTAATTTAGATGTAAGCCTTCGAAGGATGCAGTCGTAACGTAACGAAATGGATAGATGAATCTTTAAACGCGTTTTTCTCGAAAGCTCATTTTCCGAAACGGTTTACACGATATCTCGAGTTCTAGTCTATCGATTGACTTGAAATTTGCAGAGAATCTTCAGCACGCATCCTGTTATCGCGTGAACCAAAATTTTTTACATCTGTCGTCTTCTTATTCTTTTAACACGCTGAAGACGGCAAAGTATGAAAAACATCGATAACCTAAATTCAAAATACCACAAAATTGTAAATAATCGATGTTTTTAGTTTATTTTGGTTCAGATTACAGCCAGATTTATACCGATTGAGATTCTTCCTCGTTTTCTTATTTTAGATCAGCAGAAGGCCCGGAATCGTGTAAACAGTGAACACACTTTTTGTAAAGCACACTCTATAAAACAAACTATAACTCGTGTAATTTTGATTGCTTTTACTTAAAAAAAATATGTTATCTATTTCAAATACCCACAAACGTACGTGCAAAACCTTAACGCAAAAAGTTGAACGGTTCTTTCGAAAAAAAATCGTAAACGTTGCTTAAAAGATGGCACTCAAAACCAGAATACCCCGTTCAGTATTGCCAAAGTCTGTCTGCCACCTGGACCTACACTTCATCTCGAGTCCAAGTTGAAGAATTTTCAAGACAGATCCAAATCTACGACACATGATGCTCACTGAAACGATCCACCAAATGGTACGTTTCGAAGCGAAACTCCCGAAATTCGTCTAACGGTACACAGTGATGAATAGAGGGAGGAATCAGTGTAGTTTAGTGTGAAATTCATCTGAGTAGAAATAGAAGGCTTCCACGAAGTGGACGTTCTGAGGAATCACCTCTGTTCAGGCTAATCCATCGAAAATCGAGTCCCTTCCGCGTCAGTTCGCAAAAGTGACGCATCGGCGCGATCCTGGTGCCAAGAATCCCGAAGGAGAATCGCTGAATCGTACCGAGAGTAATCCCTGTCGCGTATCCCGCCGCGTGGGTCAAGCACAGAGGGGTCAGTCTCACGTCGAGTGTGAAACTGAGGGATTTCAGGGTCGTTTCGAGGAAACTGAAAATCAATCTGAAGGATTTGTCGCGCGTGAGATGAACTGCAGGGCCGGCGGATGTGACGTGACTATTTTCAAAGAAAATCGATACAGAAGGAGAGACGGAGGAGAATCTTTCAGCTATGGTTCGTGATTTGTCAGTTTAGATGTGTCCCGATTCATTGACGGTGGCACGCAACGCGGTTTAACGCGTCACGCACTTCCAAGACGGGAATTAACTCGGATTTCCACGCGACGTTTCCACGAAGCCCTGATTCTGACCACTTGACGCGCTCGAAACCGACTTATTATTGACTTCGCTGTCACTCGCGCACACCATCTCTTCGCGGCTCTACAAAACCTATGCGTACTTAGAGACCAACCGTTCCTAAGAAGCCAGAGATGGTAATTCCTACTATCAAAATCTAAAGGAGCTAGAACCCAAGGATCCTGACGTTTCAAAGACCCAGAGTCGAAAATTCACACATCCACGCACATACAACCTAAGGATCCAGGAATCTTGTAGTCCACAGCCTTAGATCTCCAGCAATTCTGTGCTTCAATTTTCCTCGCACTTCTAAAATCCCAGAGCACTAGTAGAGTCCGAAGAACCTAGACAGTCGAAGAGTGAAAAAAGGGGAAAAACCTGGCAGAGCTAACGAAACCTAGGCTATCTTTAAAGGTCCTCTGTTATTCCAAAGGGGAATTTTCTACGAGGGGGGAGGTCAATTAGCAGGGAGAACATGGAGGAACCAAAACGAGCCTCCACCCAACGAAGCAGAAGAGACAAGAAGGCAGCACAAAGGACGAAGGAAGAGAGGAGGAAGACGTAGCGAGAGGGAGAGAAAGAGAAGAAGCGAGCGGGTGCATTGTTTCTGTGGGAGGATCCCATGCATAAGTTAGAAGGGCTCGTACAGGTGTAAAAGAAGAATGCTCGCGCTGCTATTATGGCTGTTCCACGGGGGCGGCGTGGCAGAGGTACCCGCTGGAGGCTGGCGTACAAAGGCGCGAGTTTCGCCAAGTAATCGTGCCCATTAATAACGATCCTGATCCACCTCCTCTACTCCTCCCTCTCCTCTCTCTCTCGTACCTTGATCCCCCCTTCGTCGAAAACACTGGCCGATTGGAAAATCGCGAATTTCCCCCCCCTGGTAGAATTTTCCATCGAAGAGGGCAGCAGCATATCACACCGTGCACTCTCTCCATCGGCACGATGCTCCAGAGCGATTAATTTTAACGAGAGGGGAACGGAGAACCGTCAGGTCACCAATGATCGAACCAAGGGAACTTTATCGTTCAATTATCTACGAGCCGTTCTTCCAGCGTCGAAATTCAGTTGGCTGGTTTAATTGCAGGTTGATCATGAAGCTCTCTCCTCTCACGAGGAGACGAGACGAGAGGAGGCATCGACGCCCCCGTGCTCGATTTTTCGAGGAAGATCATCGCGGCCCTCGATCGCAGGCACCTCCTCCAAGCGTGCAACTCGAATCCTTTTCCCGCCGCGAGATCCTCTCCTCTTCCATCGCCTTCCTTCTTCTTTTCTTTTCCTTCAGGCCCTCTCTCCCTCTCTCTCTCTCTCTCTCTTCTTGCTCTGCTAGCGCACCTTCGTTTTTTGCCCGAGGAAACACGCGGGGTTGGGATACGCGGTGGGGCGGGGGGACAGGGAGAATGGAGAGGTTTCGATGGGGAACGATACACGTCCACCAGATTAATCGCATCAACGGCTGATCCTGTTAATCCAATTCCTCTGGCTGGACGATAAGATCACCGGTCGATAAGGAAATTTCGTTGCACGGACGTCTGGCTGACAGGTTTGCCGATCCTTTGATAAAGGAGGCTCGAGGAAAGCCCATTAGGTAAGCAACGTGCGAGCGGAGGTGGATGAAGATGCGAAAGTCTCGTCAGAGAATGAGAGAGAGAGTCACGGAGGTGAATAGTTTGGGAATAATTTGGGAGCTGGAGGTGTTCGAATTCGCGGGGCACACCTTTGACGAGAGGGAGAACGCGAGGGAGCCAGAGAGGCGGCTGGCTCGTTGGAGAAAGGGGACACGTCGCGGGAACGTGAGGATCGAGCTGTCAGCGCGGCGATCACGCGGCGCCGCCGCGATGGGCGCTTGAGAACGTGAATGGAAAAACGCGTGGATATGGAGGTTCGCCAAGGTCAGCCGATCCGTGCCGATAGGGGACACACTCGTGAGGGGACATTTAATCGTTCCAGGAAAAGTAAAGGGTCTTTGAATACGAGTTGCAGGCTCCCGAGGTGCAAACCTCACGGAGATATTATAATCAAAGGGGTCTTTACAGGGATAGAATTCTAAACTCTCTGTAGATCCTATAGGCGACAAAGAGACACTGGGTAATTCCAGGATAGGAACGAGCACTGAAAATCCAAGGATATCCCCGTTAATTCAGGGTATCCCTCGACATTCGAGCCCACCAATCTGAATCTTCCGAAAAGTAGGACGAATTTGCAAATTGCGAAAATGGCAGGAAGAGTTACACGATGAAAATCGGCGCTGGTTTCGCCTCTACCGAAGAGGAAACAAGCATCGAGGGCGTCGACGGGAGGTGTGCCATCGCAAACACTCCCCGCAGTGTCAGTCTCTTGGATAATTTACACCGTGGCTTTATGGGAGGCTAACTAGCGGGTACAGCGAACACCTACGTCCCCCTCTTCTTTACATTCCTCCGTATGAAGTCTTCATAAACTTCTTCCTCTCGAGGAAAATATATCCCCCGGAAGGATTGGTCATTCCTCGACCAAACGTTTAATAAACACGACGGGAACGAGAAAGTTCTCGAGAAACGGTCCTCGATCCACCGGAGGATACCCGTCTTCAAATACACAGGATCCGGCGTAGTCGTTGACAATAGCTAGATTAGGGGCTCGAACGGTCCTCGTTCACGTAACAGGATGAAAACCGATGGTGTGGTAGAGGGACGAAATTATAGGTGACGAGGATCCGTAGTACAAATAGGATAACTCAGGCGAGAAATCAGCTGGTATTGTTGACTCTTTTCGAGGCTCTAGTTAGCGAACGGAGAGAGAGAGTCCCGAACGAGGAAATTACACGAGTAAATTAGTCCACGCGCTACTTCTGCTGTTTATATTCCATTCTAAAGAGGTTGAAGAGGCACTCCGGCGATCGGAGGGTCCAGCCTTTCGAGAGCCATGTGTACATCAAAGGAGGCAAGGCGGGACAATGACCGTGGAGAAAAGCTATTACAATCGTCGAACGATTAGCCAGATCGTTTTTTGGCTGCCCCGTCGAGGAATCATGGGGAGGGCATTCACTGGCTTTATGAGGCAACAATGACTGGTCATCCACGGCCATTCGAGGATACCTTTCCTCCACCTCCTCCTCCTCCTTCTCCTCTTTCTTTATACACTCCCGAGAACTCGTGTTTTTCTTTCTCTGTCTATGCCTCGTGGATGATTAACACGCGCCTACCTTATTCGATCTGGCGAATATTCGAGCTGCCACGATCGAACGATTCGGTAACGGGAGGGCGCCGATAATTGCCGTTATTAAAGCCTCTGCCTCTCTGCAGTCAAAGAGAGAGAGAGAGAGAGACGAAGAGAGGTCGCCTTTTTGATTCGGGCTCCTTTCTTAAACAGTCGAGCGTGATTTGTGCGATTCCTTCTTCGCGACTTGGCACCGGATTCCTCAGCCAACATTCTCGATTGTAAGTGTCGCGACGAGAAATCAACGTCCTCCGTGTGCCAGAGACTTTTCCGCGAGCACAAATTCATTAAGGAGACCAAGCACCCCCGGGAGGAGCGAACAATGCGTCGCCTAATAGAAATCAAATCGCCTCGCCATTTATAACGACCCGCCTTCCCTTTGTTTGACCCCTCTCCCACCGCCTTTTCCCACCGCGCTGCTACGGCTGGTGGACCTCCTTCGCGTCGCTCTTTTTCGCCCATCACGGAATAATCGAACAAGATTGATGAGAGCGGCGTGACTGGCGCTTAGGAGACGAGCAGAGAGGAATCGTTTCTGGTGTATACTCTCTCTCTACTCGAGGCTAGCCTCGATTCCACGGGACCCCGTGACACCGGGGTTTATACAGATACACTGGCTCCCGACGTCCGTAACATCCAGGTTTCACGCCTGGAATTTCTATTGTAACCCCTACCGCTGCCTCCTCGTGGAGAAAGATTCGATGGTTGTGAAATGGAGCTTGGTATCGATAGAGAAAGATGAGGAATATTGGAAATCGAGAGTCGTGTATATGCTCTGTTGGCGAGGAAGTGGAGGACTCTTTGGTTGCCATCAGTCAGGGGCTAGTTGACATGCTACCAGGATTGTGTGAGTTAGCTTACACGAATTGAATTAGATTATCTTTTCATTTTTTGCCTATAATGAGAATGTTCAGTGGAACGTTCTCTACGTGTAATTCAAATCATCGTCATAGTGTTCACTTATTGTCCATTCCGAACAGATTGGAAACACTTTGCTCGATTAAAAGGGAGAAATTTTTTAATTCTACGTACACTGCCGTTTCAGAAGAATTTCGACACTCGTCGTGTTCGTATAGAAACTATTGTACCATTGAAATTCAGGCTGTCGTTTTTTTTTTTTTTTAATCTTGACACTAGCAAGCCTTTCTTTCGTCAACAAAAACACACGTAAATAGGTAATTGCAGTAAAAAAAAATAAGATGGTGTGTTATTTCAAATGAAAGGTACACTACCGGCCGAATGTTTGTAATCACTGGTAAATAAATAAGGTAAAATACTCTCGATCTCCGCAACATGAATTTCAAATCTATAAAAGATTAACAGCGGATTCAATTTTACCGTAAATTAGCAGGTGACTCGAAACTTTTGGCCGGTAGTGTATGTGAAGATATTTTGATAAGTACTTGGAATATTTCGTATTCCTACAAACTGACCTGTCAAACTGCAAAAGATTAGACAAGCTATTTAAGAGTAATTTAAATACCAATAACAAACAGGCTAAATTGTGTAATACAAAAGGCTTTGTAACATAGATTGGATTAAATTGAATTGCTACAGTAGTACCTGTAATATTTTTTATTATTTTTTTGTAAAATATTTCGTTTACGCAACTTTACAGTTTAACGTGTTAAAAGTAAATGATAAAATATATGAATATTATCTAATCTAATTACTCGCGATACCTACTCGAGATTTCGAACAGAACGTTCTATATTCTGAGATTAAAGTCGAACGTATAGATGAAACGGTGTATCCAACAGGTTTATCGAAGCTGGTCCCGATAAGGTCGCTTATAGATTACGATTACATTAGGGTTCCTCCGGGCGGTTCGAGAGATCGAAGCGGCCCTCTTCGCGGGACCCCTGGCGCGAAACAACAAGCAGTCAGAAAAATGGATGGGCTGCTAACCGTGCCACACATGGAGCCAGCTCGGTTATTCCGGCTTTTACCGCACCGTCCCGCGGCGCGCAACGCGCTTTAATCGACTACGCGCTTAATTACGTTTTCACCTGTGTCCACCTAATAATAAAATCCCGTGACACGTTACCGAACACATCCGACCAAGTTTCGCACGATTCATCCCTAAGAATACCTATCATCCAAATTACGCATACCGACAAAATAACAGTTCGAGAGGTGGAGAATCCAACAACTCCGAAATTCATGGATCCAAAGATCCAGTATCTCGAACTTTAAAATACGCTGTTTCTTCTTATTCGACTGGTTGCAATTAAACTAACGATAATTATAGCAAGATTTCAAGGTGTGCACGGTGTCGAAAAATTCAGGAGGTGAAAGTGGAAAAACTAAAATTCACGGATCCATAGATCCGATATCTCAAATTTTAAAATACCCTACTTTTTTGTATTTCTTTATATTCCATTGTTGGAATTAAATTAGCGATAATTACAGCAAGATTTCAAGGTGTGCGCGGTGTCGAAAAATTCAGGAGATGAAAGTGGAAAAACTAAAATTCACGGATCCATAGATCCAATATCTCAAATTTTAAAACACGCCATTTCTTTTTACATTTCTTCTTATTCCACTGGTTGCAATTAAACTACCGATAATTACAGTAAAATCTGAAGGTAGTGTCCAAAAATTCAAGAGGTGAAAGTCGAAGAACTAAAATTCACATATCCGAAAATCCAATATCTCGAATTTTAAAATACACTATGTCTTTTTATTCCACTGTTGCAATTAAACTAACGATAAGTAGCTATGGTAAGATCCGAATGTGTACACGGTGTCCAAAAATTCGGGAGGTGAAAGTCGAAGAACTAAGATTCATAGATCCAAAGAACCAACATCTCGAATTTTAAAACACATTATTTCTCTTTATTCCACTGTTGGAATTGACCTAACGGTGACCATTGTAAGTTCTCAAGGTGTAGATACACACGGTGTCGAAAAATTCGTAAGACAAAGTGACGTAAGTAAGTAAGCGCCTACATTTATTATTCCAAGGAGAAGGGGGGGAAAAAAGAGTATTCTCTGTACTGCGTGAAACGGGCCGCAGGAACTCCGCGGCACGGTGGCGGCGTCAAGACGCATTGCTTCCACCGTTGGTATCCGGGCATTTGTCCAGGACGACGCGTCCAGGAACCTGGCTGGCGTCCGTGGGGATGGGCCACGATTTACTATCGGGATTTTCTTGCCCCCGTGTAGCCTCCTTTTTCACCAAACCCTGTGAAATCGAACGATTCAATCAGCATCGCCAATTACACCAGCCGTGTAATAGCTACATAATAACAACAACAATAATAATAGTAATAGTAATACAAAAGGTGTACGGATAAGATCTCGACGGAGGAACAATAAGCGTACGGTTCTTTTTTCCCTTGGAAAAAAGTGGTAATCCTGCCTGCCTGCTGCTAGACAGGATTGCGTAACGAGACGTCGATCGTAAATCGTCCGCCATCTTGCGCACGATCGTAAATTCTACCGGGACATTTCAGATTAAGTAACTGACGCTCGGCGAATTATTTTGCTGTAAAAAGAAGGATTAAAGGAAACAAAAGGAGGAATTGATTTCGTCGAAATTTTTCGCCGTTTCCGATTAAATTATTCGATCCTTTCTCCACGGTGCAGAAGATCGTTTGGATACGTTGCAATAGGTTAGGTTAGGTTACGGATACGCAATGGCAGGTACCCAGTAGATTACTTCGTCTGTGTTTTTCTTCGGTTAGAGCGAACTCTTTTTTTTTCTCTCTCTCTCCTTTCTTGTTGTCTACGGTGTAATAGTTTATAGGTGGAGGATTTTTTTTCACAGAGATTGAAGAGCGGCGTTAATTACGAAGGAATCGCGGAGAATTGGTGGCCGTGTCTGGGGATAATGCGATTCCGAGACGATCGTAATCGGGGCTCATTGTTCGGCTCCGCGGGCTTACATAAACGCGCATACAGACGCGGCAATTACTTAGCGTAATATATAAAGTATCGTGCAATTACTCCGTGCGCGGCGCTGCGGCCGATCTTATCGGCGGAAAAATCTGATCGGTCTCTTAACAGTATCGCTTCATCCAGAACAAACATCGTAACTCGTCGATCGACGATGCACGCACACAGTTGAGCACGCATACATCGTTGGGCGTGGCCAAGTTGTGCAAAACAAATCCTCCTTTCGTATTGCCATTGGTACTTTCCAATTTGGGAGTTGGAGATTTCTAAACGGAGCCACGACGTGCAAAATCCAGCGTCGAAGGGAATCGGTATCCCGTGATTTCGATTATCCGGAGGTCCAAAAGAGTCTGGCCGTTGCACCGTAACTACGGTTTAGAAGGTAAGTCTGTGGCCGGTAAGGTTCTCCGGCGGTGTACTTGACCCGTTGGCTATTAATCTCGTGTGCCATCACCCCTCTCGATCCCGCAGGAGGCGTTTCCGGACTAATATACGACGACACGACCCACGCCTCTATCGGCCACGGCCTAACGAGGACTGACTTTAACGGTTAAATAATATTGCTTTGAGCTCTTTCTCCACGCGTACCGTGTACCTTGCCCCCACCCTCCTTCAATTATCCCTTTCTCGTTCCTCTGCCGAAAGAAACCAATACGCGGTGTGCACAAAATCCACGAATTTCAAAACTAGCAAACTTGGAATTTAGCGATTTAAGGATTGAAAAGTGCCAGAGTCCTAGGCATTCAATTATTAGAGTTTAGCGATCTGAGGACTATAAGGTTCCAGAGTCCCGTCATTCAATCGTTAGAGTTTAGTGATGTGAGGACTTTAAGGTCCCAGAGTCCCACCATTCAATTATTCTAAGAATGGAATTGAAATTTAGTGATTTGAGAATTGAAAGGTCCCAGAGTCCTACCATTCGATTTTTAGAGTTTAACGATCTGAGGACTTTCAGGTCCCAGAGTCCCACCATTCAATTATTCTAACAACGAAATTGAAGTTTAGCTATGTGAGTATTGAAAGGTTCCAGAGTCCCAACATTCAATTATTCTAATAATGGAATTGAAATTTAGCGATGTGAGGATTGAGAGGTCCCAGAGTCCCACCATTCAATCGTTAGAGTTTAGTGATGTGAGAACTTTAAGGTTCCAGGGTCCCATCATTCAATTATTCTAACAACGAAATTGAAATTTAGCTATGTGAGTATTGATAGGTCAAAAAGTCTTAACATTCAATTAAGTGTTTAGTGATTCAGAGTTTAGTGATCTAAGAATTGAAAGGTTCCTAACCATTCAATTATTCTAAGAATGGGATTGGAATTTAGTGATCTAAGGAGTGAAAGGTCCTCGAGTCTTACCATTCAATCATGGTATTAAGAATCCTAGAGTCCAATAGAGTCGGAAATATTGTAATCGAGGAGTCCAAAATTTAGAGTCCCAATTTAAGAATCCAAGTCTTAGTTCATGGATCTTAGAAACCAATTGCTCTGGCATCTAAGACTACCAGCAGACGGAAACTCTTCATGGTGCGCGGCCTCGTTATGCTTTACGATCACCCATGTAAAACAATGGAGCGTTCTGTCGGTTTTACAAGCGGCTGGTACACACAGGTGGATCCCAGTTATTTACTGTGTAATAATCGTTAACCTCAGCTCGTTCCTCTTGCGCGTATCTCTCCCTCCAACCTCTTCCATCGTCCGAAAAAAAATACTCATTCGACCTTCCTCGTACAATTCCACCAACTGCTCACTTCACTATTAATACAGTCGAATCGTTAGCATATTTAGGTTAACAAAAGAGCGAATACCAGGAGTATTATGGGTGTGAGTCAGGTTGCACGAGTCTGGGTAGTCGATATCGACTCCCAATTAGAACAGTTCGGACAAATGACCGTGATTACCGCGGGTAATGATAGCTTGGTCGCGTTCCGCGTGATTCATACGATTGCACGAGGAGAGTGAGCGAGAGAGAGAGAGAGAGAGAGAGAGAGAGAGAAGGAGAGAGTGAACACAGCTTGCAGCTTGCTTCTTGTCGCGTGCCGGACGCCAGGACCCTAATTTTCGATCCTCCGCCTGTTTCGTGACTAACCGAAACTTCGCCTTACGATGGCTAAATAGAATTCTACCCGGTAGGATAAATACAGAGAGCCACTGGAATCCAACGATTCCGAAATGTTACGTCTCTGAGATCCACAGGTATAATATCGATCGTCAAATAAAATTCTGATGCACCGATAATCAAGCACGCAATATCCGTATACTCGGGATTGGTCGTTGGATAGAATTTTAATTGTTGGTGAAAAATGCAGAGATTCGAGTGTCGAAAAGCTTAGGGTTAAGTTTAGGCTCCTTTTTCAGTTCGAGTGGAGACTGTCGAGGGGGTATGGAGAGGTTGGTACGCGGAAGCGTGGGGCTCTATCGAAATTCCAGGGGTTCTGGGGAATCTCGAGTCCGCGATCGAGGTTCGACACGCGGGACGACGACGAGGAAACCGTCTGGCTGTGGCTCGCATAGTCGCCGAGATAGGTATCGTGGCCGAGATTTATCGCGGCGCACCGTCTATGCGGCGAGTGTGGAGTCGAGGCGAGAGAGGACCGGCTCTCGCCGAGTTTCGCCAACAGCGGAACACCTGCGAATTCGACCGGTGAACGGCCAGAGTCGAACGATAACAACCTAAACGAGAAAATGTCCAAAACTCGAGAATTAGAAAGATTCAGAAGATACAACTGTACAGAATCCTAGTATCCACAGTCCACAGACCACAGTCCACAGTCCACAGTCCACTGCCCACAATCCAGAATCCACAGTCCACAGTCCACTGCCCACAATCCAAAATCCACAGTCCACTGTCAACTGCCCACAATCCAGAATCCACTGTCCACTGTCCACAGTCCACAGTCCACAGTACACAGCCCAGTCCACAGTCCACAGTCCACAGTCCACAGTACACAGCCCAGTCCACAGTCCACAGTCCACAGTCCACTGTCCACAATCCAGAATCTACAGTCCACTGTCCAATGTTGCAGAGTTCTCGTATTCAGAGTCCACAGTCCACAGTCCAAAACTCTATAGGAGAAATCTAAGACATTGAGGTCCTTTGACTCCTAGGACCCAAAATCCAAATGCAGAGTCCAAGTCCAGAGGATCCAAGAATTGAAATATCTCACGATCCAGAGTTCTCGGGATCCTGTATTATTAGAATCGAAAGTATGCAGTCCAAATTTCAGAAAATGCAACAATCCACTAAATTCCAAATCTCAGTGACCAGTAATCATGGATCCTGCAATTGTGGGACTCAGAGTCCTAGATTCCCAGGAATTCCATAATCCAGAATCCAAAGGACGCGCGTCAATTTTCCTCATCGGACAGACTATCATTCCGCAAACACCCGTCCCTCAACTTTCTGTCTCCCTTTCAGGCGAGAACGACGCGCGGCCGTCGCGTCGAGGCCGATACATCAGCCGGCCGGGAGAAGAAGAAGACAAAAAGAGAGAGGAAGAGAGCGTCGATCGAGGCGGCAGTCCTAAATCAAATTTAAAGTGCAACGGCGTGTATGGTTACAGGCGGGCCGGACGTCTGGAATCGAGCTTAATAGCGGCTTTTTATCGGCCCTCTCTGTCGCCGGTGGTGCGCTTACGCTACCCGCGGAGCCTCGTATTTATGAACGCGTGCATCGTCCCGGGCGACAGGTGCAATCGCGTCGGCCGGGCACGCGTCTCCGCTCGCCGCAGCTGAACTAATTACCGATGCCCAAGCCAAGTAACAGGTACGGTTAATGCCGGCCAGCCACCTTTCAACCATCTACCAATAACCAACTATCCGCCTCGATTGCTCGGACACCAGAAATACCCATTACTCTGTATAATAATCCTAGTACACCCTTGGAGTAGGTATGTCTCCACTCTCCCAATTTCAACCGAACATTCAGAATTTCTCCCGAAAAGATTCGACGGACTGTAACTTTGTCACTTACAATTAGTACCTACATTCACCGATGCCTTGGCTACTTGCAGAAAAAAAAAAGCAACTACAGTCCAGTATGTCGATTACCGTAGGAGTTATTCCACATCTAATTGGTACTTATACGCGGTCGAGTCTGACTCAACAGGTTCCAGCGGTGAAAAACGAACGAAGGAAACCCAGTCATATTTCAATCTCTGTACACTATATCTGGCTGTCATATCTGTCACCGTGAAGACCATAAAAAAAACAAACTAGAAATTCGTCTAATGTCCAACTCAGAGGAGTAAGCTGAACAACAGGACAGCGCGTAACAACAGGAATGAAGGACACGGGCTACAAAATGAAACATAATTTCAGCCGATTATCATGTAAATAAACCGCGCATCATCGGTGGTGCGCGCGGCTTCTCCCGGAACGATTAATTATGTATCATCGCTGGTGATCACGCGAGCTCGATAAATCGATTATCCCGTGAAAGGGGCCCGAGCCGTTTTTGGTACGGACTCGTTAATTGAGGTTTAACGATTACCGGTTTAATCGAGAGCCCGTGAGCGGCAGAGGGGCAAAGGGGGGCATTATGGGGTGGGCAGAGATAAAGATAGAGAGCGGACGAAAGCAGGTGCGAACTTTCGACTGATTAGGAAATAAATGTAAAGTCGCCTCGCGAACGAAGGCAGGTGAACGTCCCCCCGCCGGAAAAGTCCGTCTATTGCTCTCTGGACGGATGGATTAACGAGCGAGTAAATCTTCCAACGGGGAAACTGCACCTGGAAACGTTCGTGTAATTGCTGAACACCTCGTTACCACCTTTTCCCTGTCGCCTCTTCATTCTTCAAGATCACCTTTGCTTCTCCCGATCTCCCGGATCCTCTGTATCATTTACCAAAAGAGATCTCTGGAAGCCAGAGATAAATGATTTCTGTTATTATGCGATGCTGATGATGATGATGATGACGACGACGACGACGAGGACGGCGATGGTTGACGATCGATCAATCTCTCTTCGAAGAAAACCACGAGAGGATACGAAAAGCAGGTCGATGCACACAGGTAGGAGACGCACCTGCTGGGCGACG
>NW_017100193.1:77995-86129 GCF_001263275.1 Habropoda laboriosa | reverse complement strand
ATTAGGTGAACGCCACCGATTTCCAGTCCCTCCACTGGGACCAGATTTCATCCTTCAATTTCTATATTTCTCTATTCTTCGCCGCAGAGCCCGTAACAATGGATACCGCAAATGATGACGTTCCCCGCTAGGCGCCCTGCTTCGGGCAAACTCACGGGTGTGGAGTGTCTCAGGGCTGAGATAATGGATTCCAAACACGTAAATTAACATTCTATAATGTGAATATTATCATAATGAGGGAAGGATTGCGGCAAGTGTAGGAATACTTATGGGCCCAGGAAGTGGAACTATGGAAGGTCGAGACACGGGGCACGCGAGTCGCTGATCGGGCATAAAATCGCGATTTAATAGTTCCTTTACACCCGGACTCTCGTCGAAGGCACCTGCAGCGGAACCAATGAATTACGGGCCCCCATAACCGCTGCCGCTGTCGCGGATGGCAACGGCCGAATTATGCTCTACGAAAATTCCAATCTTGAAACGTTACATTTTCTACGGAACAGTGAAAATAGAAAAATTTCTGTACTTTTATACGTGTAGGAAGATAGAAGTATCGAGAATATATCGTGAAAATTTGAAACAGATATCTCGAAAATTAAGGGAGATACAGTAAATTCTCCACAAGTGTCAGTCCGCAAGGAACCTAAACCTGACACTTGTAGAGTCGGGGACTACGTTTTCGAGCCTCGCGCCCTCCTTTGTAGTTTGCCGAACGTAGACAAGGACAGCGAATAAAAGATAAGGATGAAACGTGAGTCGAGGCAACCAAGCGATTTAAATACCAACTTTTTTAATTGTACGTTTTTTTATCCCGAAATTTGTCTGGCGTGACAGTGAACGTGTTAATAAGTAAATGTTCAAATTATATCGTGTTTGATATCATTTTCATCAGGAAAATCTCACCAACATGTTAAAAAAAATTTCAGATGAAAAAAAATAAAATTAAAGAAATTATATTTTTCTATTATGAATTGTCGAGCCGTGAAATCTCGTGAAAGAAACCGAGTGGTGTAGCGTTACACGCTTCACTAACAGCGAGCGAGGATAACATAGGCGTAGGACCATCTATACTGACACTTGTAGAATCCAAACTGACTGACACTTGTAGAGAATTTACTGTATATAGATTTCAATGAGACCTTGTCCAAGTGTTGCTCTCGAAGAATGGTCATCCGGGTGATCTCACGGCGTATCTCCAGATTCAATCGACCGATTTTCTTAGAAATTGGCCAGAATATTCTTGGAAGTATTCTGTACATCCCCAGGGTCTCAATTTTTTAAACTTCTAGTTGGAATTTTTTTTTTCAATTAAAAAAGGAGGCGATGTTACACCAACGAGTGATTAAACGAGCACTGTCGAGTACAGATGTCGATATCTTCCACAATTGTTAATATTTTTCGGTGAAAATTTTTCCACGTATAGAGAATAGATGTAACTTCAGGTCAGAAAAGGTTGAGCTTCAATTCTATTGGTAGTTTTTTCAGAAAAAATTCTGAAAGTCGTGCTCTGCCTCTCGTGTCTCTAAGTAGTTGTAAACTTGCGAAAAATTGCAAGTTTCGAATGTTATTTCCGAGACGGCTGATGGATGGGGGCATCGACAACGCCTCGAGTGCAATGATGACATCAGGGGAGGAGGTAACGAGCAGTGTCGGACAGAAGGAACACCTCCTCGGAGGGGCAGCCTCTCATCGACATACCAGTAAATCCACAAGCTCGTGTTTTACAGGATCATTGTTGGCGTTTCAGCGTGCGTGAACGACGTTCCCTCATGAACAAAACCGTTTGCACGGGTTTACAACCGACTTCCGGCTGCGCTGCCCTGTCTTTCGCAGTTCGTCGTCCCCTGGCTGTCTAGACTCTTTGACTCCAACATTCCTAGCTTCTGGGACTCTTTAATTCCAAGATCCTCGAACTCTATGAATCCTGAGATCTTGGACTCTAGGACTCTTGGACCTCAGGGTCCTCAGATTTTTGATATGCAGATTCCTAAGACACTTGAATTCTAAGATCTCTTGAATTTTCAAATGTTGGACTCTAGGACCCTTGGATCCCAGGATCCTTGAATTATGGAGTTGAAAGATTTCTAAGACCTATAGATACTAAGATCCCTTAAACTCTAGGAACCTCGAAACCTAAAATCGTGGACTCTAGGACCCTTGGATCCCAGGATCCTTGGATTTTGAATTTCCAGATTTCTCCTAAGATCCTTGGATTCTAAGATCCTTGAACTCTAGGAGCCTTGAATTTTAAGATGTTGGACTCTAGGACCCTTGGACCCCAGGATCCTTGAATTATGGATTTGAAAGATTTCTAACACCCTTAGTTACTAAGATCCCTTAAATTCTAGGAACCTTGAATCCTAAAATCTTGGACTCTAGGACCCTTGGATCCCAGGATCCTTGAATTATGGAGTTGAAAGATTTCTAAGACCCTTAGTTACTAAGATCCCTTAAATTCTAGGAACCTTGAATCCTAAAATCTTGGACTGTAGAACTTTTGGACCTCAGGATCCTCAGATTCTTGATATGCAGATTCCTAAGTCACTTGGATACTAAGATCCCTTTGAACTTTAGGAGCTTTGAATCTTAAGATCTTGGACTCTTGGACCCTTAGAGCCCAGGATCCTTGTTCCCAAGACTCTCGAATTTTAAGATTTTTAGTTTTCGGAATTCAGATGTTCCCTTACTGTATAATTCTAGAACTGCTGGACCCCGTGAACCCAATGTTGCGATCGACGCCCTCGAAACGGCCCTCGAAGCGCCGACAGTCTATTCACAGGCCACTAATGAAAGCGAAGAGGCCTCTAAATTTCCGCGCAGCTGTGGCCCCATTTTTTTCGCCGCTCGTTCGCTCGTTCGCATAGCTCGTCTTCGATCGACAAATAAAACCGCCAGTGTATCGATCTATAATCTGACCGTGTGCGCCAGCCCTTCCCCTCGCTCGCTCTCTCTCTTTCTCACTCTTCCCCCGTTCCTCAGCATGCAGCCGACCACGAGCCTCCGCGCATATACTGGCCAATCTTTGTAATTATAGAGCAGCCGCGCGTCCCATTAGCTCGGTGGCCCTCGTGCACGGTCGGCCGTCGACGGGCATCGAAGAAACGCCGTCCACTGACCAGCTCAACATCTCCTCCGATGAAAATTTTAATTATTCCCCACGTGAAAAAGTCCAATTTACCGAGATCCAGCCGAGTGCGGAGAAACTTTTATATGGAAAGAGGTTTCAGACCTCGGAGAAATTTCATTCCCATCTTCAAGGTAGCGAATTTTATAGTCTAAGGATCTTAGAGCCTAAGAGAACTGAAGATAATGGACTCCAAGATCCAAAGGCCCTGAAGACCAAAAACACTAAAATCCAAGTAATGAAGAATCTCTTCAAGCTAACGAATTTTATAGTCTAAGGATCTTAGAGCCTAAGAGAACTAAAGATCAAGGACTCCGAGATCCAAAGGCTCTGAAGACCAAAAACACTAGAATCCAAGAGTCCTAGAACCCAAG
Organism: Habropoda laboriosa; assembly: GCF_001263275.1. NCBI lineage: Eukaryota > Metazoa > Arthropoda > Insecta > Hymenoptera > Apidae > Habropoda > Habropoda laboriosa. The sequence goes on along the minus strand of NW_017100193.1, from coordinate 82,631 downwards.
TAATGAAAAATCTCTTCTAGGTAACGAATTTTATAGTCTAAATATCTTCGAGTCTAAGGGAACCAAAGATCAAGGACTCCAGAACCCAAGTAATGAAAAATCGAAGAAATGGCAAAATTCAAAGTCCTGCAGATCGGAAATTCTACAGGCCCAGAGGCGGATCCTGAAATGAAACATTTGTGCACGAATAGCAGGCATCCGGTTGAAATTCCGAGGGATACAAGATGGCTCGTGGCTGGAAGAGGAGGGTCCCGGTCTCGTAAGTCAATCAAGCATAATTCGTACAATTGATATCACCTGCTGGCCGAGCGTCCTCGAAGACACTTTTCCCCGTGGCGGGCCGGGAGCCGCGGGCCTGTATTTTTCTCCACACGTGTCAACGTGCCGTGGCCGTGGGCAGCTTTGTGCGCGGAACCTACGGTGCTCAGGTGAGTCAAGGATTCACCTGCCCGGCCGGGCAGCTGCGCAGGTGTAATCCACTCGGTTTTGTGGACGGGGACGATCCTCCAGGGGACTCGGGAGCAACCGTCTTCTCCCAAAAGAACCCGAGAAATCATCTTTTGCTACCGTAACACCTCGTCAAATTTCAACGTTACATAAAATACGAATAAAATCGATGAACTTCATTCGGCTAACCGACGCAGAGTAAAACTTCACTTTCACGTGTCGCTGAGAAATGAAGAAGATACAGGGAGAGGAAGAAGGAAGAGACAAAGTGCGTCCGCTTTTGTAAAGCAGGTGTAACCGAGCCTCCTCTCCGTCCCGGTGTACTTTACCACCCGGTAGCAGCGGTTGGATCCGCCGGAGAGAGAAGAAGACATCGGCAGCAGCTGAATCTTCGAGAAAAGTGGCACCTGAACGCGCGTAAAAAGAAGAACGACCGGTCGCTCGGTCGAACGGGGGCCACTTTGCGCCCGCCAGCACACCCGAACCTCTTCTCCACGATTATTTAACGAGCTTCTAATTCTCAACCAGATCGTTCAAATCCTGCCGTTCCAACACTCCCAAATAGCCTCTCGTAAACAATCCACCGCTACACCTCTCGACACGCGACTGTCTCGCGAACAATCGGGGAAAATCATTTCTGGAGCTCGCCTCTTGGATCCTTCGATTCTAAGATCCTCGGTCTTTTGACTTTCCACTCTACACTCCTCAGGCTTTCAGCTTCACAATTCCCAGATCCTCGCCCCTTTCGGCCCGCGATTAATTATTCCAACGCGATCTTTTCATTCTCGGGTCCTCGAATTGAAAACACTCAGTTTTGCATACTTGGAGCGCGGAACAACATGTCCGTGTGTTCGCAACCTTATAGAAAAATGGGTTACGACGCGACGGTTGGAAATCGGCGAAGAATTGGCACATGGGATTGTTTCGACGAGCACCCTCCACAGCACGCACCCCCTTTCGCATTTCATTCTCCGTTCCCTCTGTATCGTTTTGCTTTGCAACGACTGCTCGCCGCCACTCGATCGCCCCTTCACGTGGCACGCTCCTAACCAAAGGGAACAACGTTTCGTTCTTTTCTCTCCTCCTACGAGTAGAGAGAGAGAGAGAGAGAGAGCGGTAAGAAGGATCCTTCAGGACGTCCCAATAAATAAGGTGTTAATTAAACAACCGGGCATTTTGCTGAATTTATCCCCGCTGGCCCCGTGTCCGTAAATAAACTTGATATTTATAGCCCCGGTGATTCTTTTATGCGCGCTGACGGCGCGGACACCGCACAAAGCTGCATTTTCTGCGGTTTCTGTCTCTCGATGCTAATGTATCGCATACTCCTCTCCTTTTCTTACACCGTGGTCCCCTGTGTCTCGGTATCTTCGTCTGGGATTCGCCAGGGGACACCAGGAGGATTATAACGCCGCTGCCTGGCTACTATAAATCCATGGAGAGTTATGGCAGCGGCTGGGTTTTGTCTTAAGGGGCTACGCGCACACCTAGGCTGCGAGCGAAAAAATCGATTTTTTTTCGAATATTCCGGCATTCGTCACTTCCACAGAGATCCTCCTCGAATCGTTCAATTTCCATAGAGATTTTTCAACGGGGACAGCAAAGGTGATCCATTATTTTCATTCTCGAGAAGAGGAAACGGTCCGCGTTCACACTTCTCCCTCCCTCCACGCAGGTTCCAGTACGAATATCCCCGGCAAAGCACGATTCCACAAAGTTCATTACGTCGATACGCGATCTCCTTCCCCCCGCGGGCGGGCCAATCTCCTCGGTTGGCCGAAATTCTCACGGCTCTCGTAATTAAAGCCGGTAAAGCGCGCGGCTGGAGAACCGCCTTTGCGTTCCCCCGTGCGCGCCGATCGATTAAGCCGATCGCCGCCAGGCTGAAACCGCCGCCACGCCGCGGCCGCATCGTGGTATCGCACACGAACGCGGAGAATTTTTTTACCAGCCTCGATCGCGGAAGCGCGCCGATTACCCCGAGAATTCATATTTAATTCGGTAATTGCCGCCTTTGCCTCGCCACTCAGAAACTCGATTCCTCGATGTCGGTATATACCTACTGTACATCGTAGTCCTGCTTCTTTCGTCCAGTTGCAATTATCCTTGCTTGAATCTGAAACGAAATTCTGTTCGGTGTAGGATGCATATTTAGATGATGCGTTAACGATGAAAAAGTATCGTACCAATCACGACGGATCAAATTTTCGATCGTCGACGATTTCCAGAAGGGTCACCCTCTTCCTTCCGGTCGCCATGCTGCTCATTGTTCGAAGGGCCCGGGAGAATCTCGTTAGGAGGAATAGCCCGTCAGTCGATACCCTTCGATCTCGCTTGGCATCAATCTCGCGCAGAAATTAATCTTATGGGCCCGCGGTGTGCTCATGTTTGCCAATAATTACAGGCCTTCGACGCAACCCTCCCCCTACTTCTCTTTCCTCCGGGAGACCATCCTCTGAAACCCCCGTTTTAATACGGTTTCGCACGAATCTAATATTTCCCAGCGTGTATAAATTATCCTCAATTAAAAGACCGCAGGAAAAATAGTTTCAGTCCGGCCTAACGTCCGACGATGGAGATCCTCGGTTGGGTCAGGATCGTGACAAAGTTGGATATCCCGGAAGAGTCACGGCTTTTCCCCTCCCCTGTTTCCAACGACTAGGGAACAGGGAAGGCTCGTTTCGCGAAACTGACTCGAGAGTACACGGGACACGTGAAAGAGGGGGAGAGAGATTTAGAAGGAGCCGGTGCCTATTGGCGTTCGAGCGGAACGATATCTCGGTGGTGCGGACATAAATCCCGGCACCACGTACACGTAGCACGCCCCCACAGCACGCCCCCCCATTAACTTTTTAATCTCTGGCGCTGGGGCCCGGCCAGCCGCCGTGAAAGAGGAACAGGAAGAGAGCAGGGGGCAGAGGAACAGACCGGGGAGAGAGCTCGAGCATCTAGTTAGCATCCTTTCAGACACGCGGTCTACCGGTCCTGGTACCTGTGTTTTTGTCTCAGGAATTGTCCGTGGGGACTGTGGACCGGGTTAGGCTGAGAAATTCGCAAGATCGATCGCGTCGTTGGACCCAAGGTGTGTTTTCGGATTGTTTCACGATTTTTCCACGGCGAGCCTGGTGAAAACGGGGAAAGGGAGAAGAAACGAGCAGCGCGATACTGTTTGACGTTTCAACGAAGCTTAGAAAGCTCTCTCTCTCTCTCTCGACGATTCGGCCTGGAAATGTCGTGAAATTTCGGAGAAACGAGCAGCGCGATACTGTTTGACGTTTCAACGAAGCTTAGAAAGCTCTCTCTCTCTCTCGACGATTCGGCCTGGAAATGTCGTGAAATTTCGAAAACACACGCACACACAGTCGATGCATCCATCAGCGAAGCTATCTACGAGGATCTCGATGCTTATCGACACGGCAGCGATGATCAAATGAAGATCTATCGGTAGATGGTATCGTGGAGAGAGGTTGGGGGAGAAGACAAATCGCGACCTGAGGGCCGTAAAGCATAACGTAGGGCGAGAGAGAGTAGATTTTCGTGGATGTTTGCGGTTGTACAAGGAAGAAAGGAAGGATGAAAGGAAGGAAGGAGTCGCGTGCTGGTGGTTATGGTTCGGAATTAGAGGAAATTATGGAACACCTCGTAAATACATCGTCGGGCTAAGTGGTTGATTGGAGGAGATCGTCTGTGGAAGCGGACTACCGCTAAATTATATCCCGAACAAGGAGGTCGGCTATCGCCGCGATCGCTCTTGCGAATTGAGCCTCCTCCCGCGGGATTCCTCTCGTAGATTCTATCTTTTCAATTTTCCTCCGGTGGCCTGGCGCAATCGTCAGGAATGATACCGCGGGAATTATTTCAGGAATCCAACAGCGGGTCAACGGCCCCCGCCGATTCTCCGTGAATTACCTTTCGCTACCCCAACCCCTCGCGCGACCAGAGATAGAACCTACCTCCTTCGGAGGAAAAGAATTATCGAGATTAAAAGGAATCCTCGTCTGGGCAAACAAAGAGAGTGTCACCAGAGAGTCTCTCCCCCCCCCCTTAACGTACCCTTAATAACATGCAAAGTGGATGCAGGACTTTACGACTGCTGCTCAACAGCCCCTCTCTCTAACGACAGTAAATACCCTCGGAGCGTGCCTGCGAGACTTAACCGGCTCATTTTTGCACCGCACCTTATCTCTTT
>NW_017100193.1:63574-77936 GCF_001263275.1 Habropoda laboriosa | reverse complement strand
AGAAGGGTTAAAAGTGGGTGGAAAGGGTGGATCAATCGGTGGAATTCTCACGTGGTGATCGGATTAAAGCCTCCGAGGCAACGAGCAACATAAATACGCCGCGTCGGCGCAGCGGTTGTAGAGGGTGGCGTCGCGCGAGTTTCGGTTTCCACGCGGCCGGGCCGCTTTAATATAATATTATTGGCTATTGATAAATTGTCGATAATGATGGGTTAGCCACCCTGAGGGCCGCGTGGGAGGGAGGGAAGCGGTGCACCGTACCCTTGGCCATCTCTTCCCAGCCTCTTTCCTCTCCTTTATACTTTGCTTTCTCCTCTCTTTGCGAGCTTCGAGCGAAATTCTTGTTAAAATCCTGACCGGGCCCGGCCTGCTGTGGGGTTCCATATGGGGGGATGGGAAATATACAGGCTGTCCAAGCTTTTGCCCGTCAGGGCTTGTAAGGTACACTTTTGTTCGGTTCACCGAAAGAAACGCCACGGCGAAGATACTTTCTTCTGGAATTATGCAGATTCGTTTACCGGTGGAAAATCTTCTTCGGGCGTCGCGTATTTCGGGAGAAGAATTTTCGCACGATCCCGGTGGAAAAGGTTAGAGGAGATCGATTTGGAGTCGGAGGGAAATTGTGGCAAGGGTTAATTAATTAGAGCGAGTTTTATAGAGTATCGGCGACGGATCTTCGCCTGCTCGGCTAATTGCGGCCCCCGCGATTGTTGCGCGCGAGGATGTAATCGTCGGGGAATTGCGCGAAATTTCCCCGGGAATTAACCTTGTAATTGCGGCGGAAAAATGTCGGATACGAGCAACTATGCTAACGATCTTACGCTCTTGCGTATAAATCATCGGATACGTTGTACGTGTGCGGGGTCGGAATAGGTGTTAAATTTATCGAACGTTGCAACGTCTTTTCCACCCATTTTCCCGTAAATTTCACCATACAAGGCAAACGGAACGTGAAATGCAAATGCAGGCTTACTTTTTTCCACACGATACCGACACGAGAGAGGTTCCTTTTCGAAGAACACGCGGGGAATAATGTTGCGGTAAAATAAAAGAAAAAATGGTGCACTTATGAGTACGTAGGAGAGTGTCGAAGACACGGTAGAGGAAACAGCGGCCGGGATAATTGGCGAATAGTTTGCATAGCACCCGAGGCGACGAATAAACGAGGGAGGAATGGGTTCGCGTTCGCGGATCTTGCGTATTCAAACTCGCAGCAATTTAATAACCCGTGAACGTGGCTTCTCACAGTCGTTTGCTCGCCGTCGGCGTTCATTCGCAATGGAAACGGGCCAGCATGGCCGCCTCGTTCCTGGAAGAACCCTTTCACACTCCAGACTTTCAATAATTCATGCCGATAACATTTTTATCCCAGTCGAACATTTTACCCTTTCGTCGAATACGATTATCCGGTAGTCGATAGCATTCGAAATTAACCGAAATCTCGGGAGAAGAGTCTCGAATGAAAAATGATCTGATTAGCACAGAACGCCTCTGCTCCGTAAGATGAAATAGCAAAAAGCTAAAGCGAAGTGTCGGAATTATTTCTTCGTTTCCAAGACACTTTTGCAAATTTCCAAGTGAGTCATCACAGCGCACGTATCTCGACGAGTCAATCACCAACGCGAGAGGGCTGACTCTGCGCTTCCCGCCGCCTAATTAACATTTAATCACGCGCCCCCCATATTCCCACCCGCCCCCGCGCGCGAACTTTCTGGCGACAAAAACAAGAAAAGAGAAGAAAATTTTCCCGAGGAAAGCGTCTGTAAAACGTCGTAATTTGTAATCCACGGGTTTTAATTAATATTTAATTAGTCCAGGCGACCAGGTCGCGTAAATAAGAACACCGCACAGGATAGGCTAGCCAACGCTAGCTCAGAGAGGGGGGAGGAGGTTGTAGTGGGGGTAAGTTATGACTTAACGAGGGGTTAGCGTGATCCCAGCCACTGGACAAGCCTCGTGGAAGCTTACCAGCTCGTGTTTAAACGGCCGATTCTCTTCGAGACTTCGTCCTTCTGCGCGGCGAATATATAATCGGTTAGCCAGGCCGGAAGTGGCCCCTGGTTTCCGTGAGGGAGCCCACGATGCCTGTAGAAACTTTGGAACCGGCGTCAATCTCGGGAAAAGAAAAAAGAACCTGCCCAATTATTCCTGGAAAATCATCGCATCGACGTGGAATCAAGATGATCGGATTTTTTCCAGAACAAACATGCAGATTCGTTATCCCCGCCCTCCTTAGCAGCTCCTCCTACCCTGTTCGTCAAGCTTGCTCGAGTATTTCATTTCTCTTGCTCGGCTATTAATGCTTTTTTAACGCGATAGCGAAATGGGAACGACAATTTTTAGGAAAAAGAAAAAAAGATAGAATTTCTCTCTCTCTCTCCTTGTCGCGAGTGGGACACGCGAGGCGAGTATCGAGCCCAGGGTTCGAGGCGAGTTTTCGAGATAATTCCCGGCACGTTATCTGATGATAAATAGATATAGGCTCGCGCGGGCCGACGCTTAGCCCCGCTAATGGACGCCTCCGCTCGATATCATCGCCGGCCGTTCGTTATCTAAACGTGAATAATTATCTTCCGCGGCGGCGCTAGATCACCGGCCGCGATATATTTCTTTTGCGGGGACGAACACCGGGGCCGCTTTCGTGCGCGCCCTTCGCCTCGTCGACTCGTGCCCGTTCGCCTTGCCGCGAATTTTCTCCTTCCAGAGCCTTGGTTCGTAATCAGAAACGGAGAAATTCAAGAGGGAAAGTGAATAATTCGAGCGATTCGACGAACATTCTCTGGGAGATCGTTGAGAAAAGGACATTCTTTTTTTTTGTTATTTGAAAGACGATTTTGAAATTAGGAGAAGGCAGAATAGGTGAATTTTTGGAAATTCCAAGGGAAATACCGACACCTTCGCCACTTTCACACGCAGTTAATAATTAATAAGAGATAGTATCGGGGCATCTGGCTCGAGGAAAGGAAAACCGAGAAACGAGTTTCCAATGACGACTTCATCGATAACGCTGGACGTCGATCGTCCAGGTGATAATGAACGAGTAATTAATTATTAATCGTCCTTGTTTTATCCGACGGGGGCATCTAATCGCGCTCGATACGCGATCTTTCGCCATCGTTAAGCGCGAAACATACGCTTGTTTAAAGCCCTTCGGTAACAATTGGGAGGAAGGTATAATAGTAGCCACTTCAACCAGAAAATTCAGCAAATTTGTGAAAATGAGAAGTTTGCAACTTTAAACTGAGTTGTAATGCTAAATTTCCGGGAAATTTCTAACATTGAAATCTGTCAAATTTGATTATCTTAATTTCAATTATAATAATAAAGAGCCAGCTTCTAACGTGTCGATTGTTAAATAACTGAATACTTTCAAGTTCACCGATAGCTTATTGGTTGAAGTCATTGTCTATCATCCGAATGGACAGAGTTCGATTCCTCCTTTCTTTTCAGAATGTTTTTCTCTCGTCGATTCTGCATTTTTCGTTATTTCTGAAAATCACATGTATCATCTGTAATGCCCAGGGTGCAATGAATTTCTCAATTCCATTAAATTTCCATTAATTGCGAAAATGTTGTTGAAGCATTAGAGAGTAGGGAACGCCGCAATATTCTTCGACGTAATTAATAAACGTCAGGCAAACTCTCTGGGCAGGTGTAGGCTGCTTGCACACGTACGTACAATAGGAATTACAGCGTGTTTGATGCATAAGTTAGACAATGAGGGAGTGAGCACGCTGTATGAACCCGAGGAAGACGAATATCCATCATCCTTGTCTTCGTGGTGGGGGTTTGTTTCTGTGGCCGCGTGAGGTTATCTGGTAAATAGTGGGAAAGTTGGGGAAAACTGGAAAATGCAAAAATTTTGAGAAACCAAATTTAGCATTTCCGAAGGAAAATGTGAGAAAATGAAAAACCTCGAACTTGTGCACGAGACTCTGGGAAGAACCTCGGGAAACGATGGAAAATGCGAGAGGGAAATTGTGGGAAATTTGAAAAAAAACGAAAAGTCCCCAAGGGAATCTCCGATTTCCAAAGTTCTCGAAGGAAAGCTTAGGAAAAATATCTGAAGCATGGTAAAAAAGATGGCAAGGTCCTCGCGAAAAGTATAGAATAGGGGGTGGGGTTTTAGAGTAAAAGGGGAGACCCTGAAAAGGACCCGAAAGAACGAACACACAGAGGCAGAGAGAGAGAGAGTGTGTCCAAGGGGCCAAGAAGGCGAGCCAAGGATCGCCCCACATAATGAATAATCCAGGTTCGCGAAGGCCTGGTCGCTGGGTGCACGCCATCGCCCGGCAAAAACTAATGCCCGTTCAGATAAATTACCGATAAACCCACCGGATAACCATCTAGATAACCGAGCGTGCACAGGCGAACGGCACGCGAGGCTCACCCACACCCACCCACAGACCCACAAATACACAGTTTTATCCCTGTGTTCACCGCTGCCTGTAGATAATTCACGATTATCTGGTGACGTGGCCGAACACGTCTCGCCGTGGCCGGTTTTTATTATTTCGTATTAAGTATGCCGGCAGATACGCTGTTCCCAGTTACCTATGTACATATCCATGTACATGTATATACCTACACATACATATATGTGTGTATATATATATATATACGCACATACATGTATGTTCTAAGCCTGATAAGAGCGTATATACAGCATTTATTAATCGTGAGCAGCGATCTTTTTTATATTCCGCAATTACTCGGGGGGAAATTTACCGCGAGATTTTCCACGGTGACGCTCGCAACCAGGTGAAATTAGAATCTCTAGACATCTGACCATGTTAATCTTCGGAAGAAAGAGAGAGTTTTATTGCTCCATAAATTGGCAAGCTGTACACACGGCTCCACTTACTTTCTTGCTTTTCTTTCGAATATTTTTTCTCCGAGAAATTCTTTTAATACCGTTTCTGTCACCGAGGGACGACGTGTAAAAAGGTTGAAAAATAATCGAGCGTGCAAGAGACGCGGAGAAGCTTGTTTCTTCGACGAGAAGAGGGAAAGACAGGCGACAGAGCGGAGGCGTTATAAATCATCGCGCGCGGACGGACGCCGACTCGCGGCAATTGAGACGTATATCCGCGATCGAGATAAACCGTTAGCTGGAATCTAACGAATGTCGACGTGAATGAGCGCCGAGTCACTCTCGACTTTCCTTTCAATCGCCGCGAACCAACCTCTCGAACGTAGAAATCTGCGATCCCAGAAGCTTCCTCACTTTACAATTTACAAGTTTCTCATTTCTTAGACAGAGCCTGAAATTCGGAAGCCTCGGAAATAATATCCTGAAAATTTCCGATCGATGTCGAAAAAATTTACAAAGTTACGCAAGTTTGGATGAAACGAGTTAGGGTGCTTTTTCCGAAATCTGCTCTTTCGAGAGTTGCTAATCCGATATCTCGAGAAATAATCGAGGGATCGGCTTGAAATTCTGTCCGAATATTCTTGGAAGCACTACGCAATCGCCCAGGACCTCGGTTAGTAAAATCTCAATCGAAATTTTTTGCAGTGAAAAAAATACCCCAAGATCGTATTATGACCGAGAACCATACAAGAAGCATCACCTTTTACAATTACCGGTATTTGTTAACAAAAATTTCACTGCTCCTAGCCAATGGATGTACCTTCCGATAGAGAACAGTTGGACCTAATTTCACCTGGTACATTTTCCGACAAAAATTTCCGAATACCTAACCTACTTCTCGAAGCCTCTAAACAGACGTAACCCGTGGTCAATTACTTAATGTCCTGTCAATTAACGCCTGGCCGATCCGTCGAGCGTGTCCATTAGCCTGTAGGATAATTTTCAGCGAGAAGAAGCTAAAAGGCAGAAGCCGCCGCGCGACATTCCGGGGATTCGCGGCTAATGAATCGCGAAAGAGCGAACCGCGGAATCGCGAGGGCCGATAGTCAGCGATTAACGCCTCAGAATGCTGGCTCGGGGATAAATTACGACGACTCGCCGATAGTGGGCCGCGCAATAAATATCTCGCGCCGGTACGCGCCATAATTCCCCGGTCTGGAGCGCCTCCGCAGGTGTCGCGTGCGTACACCTGCCCGCGACCTCTAACGAGCCCCTGTCAATCCTCGATCTATCGAGAATTCACGCCGGAGCCATCGATATCTCTCTTTCTAATGGGAAGACGGTAATTGATTTTTAACGGAATATTTATCGCGTCTTCTGGCGACTGTTCCTAGACGTTATCCGACCGAGGGAAATTGAACGTACCGAAGGATACATAAATCGGGATGTTCGGGAGAAAGCTTGCATTAATGAAGAATGCATGAAAACGGCAATTTTCTGGGGAAGGCAGAGAGGAGAAACGAAGAAGACGTCCCCACCGTGGGGGGAATATTTACACCAGACAGCGGTTGCCCGACTATCTCACCGGATCGGCCATAAAAATCGTCCAGCCACGAAATGAATTCCCCGCGTAACAACGAAACTCGAGGAAAGAGCGATGGGGGCGTTGGCGTTTTAAATAAATTTCCACCCTCTAATTACCGCTCCACCTCCTTACAAATAGGCCAATTCCAGGGGAAAAGTTCGAAAATCTTTTCGGCCACGATACCGGCCGGAAGGTTGCGAAAAAATTGGCGAAAAATCGAATCGCAGAGCCAGAAGAGAGAGAGAGAGAGAGAGAGAGAGAGAGAGCGAGAGAGAGAATCGGTTGGTTAGGATGGATTCCGTGCGTGCATTTGGCCAAGAGGGGGGCCAGAGCAAAGCCAGGGTGGAGGGGGCGGTGTGGCCGGGAGAGCCGAAGGGGCTTACTAGAGCGTTGAAAATTGAAAATTCAAAATGGCCGATATTTCCGGCCGACGGGACCGAAACAAAAAGTCGCCAGCCGTTCATTATGACATGCATCGCTGTACGCGCCGCTGTGATTTGCACTGTTTCGCTGCAGAACGCTCCCCGTCGATAGGGTGCACTCGAAAAACACCGTCACTCGATTCTTCTCACTAGTCTCCTCTTAATGAGACCACGTGTGCCGCTATTCTATAACATAGTTACAGCTCTATTGTGTATCAGTTACGATTACTCGGAAACTTTCATCGTGATCACGAAGAAACGCCACCTTGTGCTAGATCATTCCTACGTAATCCAGCATCCTCTCTTATGTTACCGAAGACTCTATCGAACTGAACAGCGAAACAACGTGTCAGACCTTAGATGGTACACGAAGTCACTCTGCAAGTGATGTAAGATTCACGACTTTGCGAAAGATTGGTGAAATTTCCGAGTAGCGTAGGTAATAAATTGGCGTGGAAAAGCTCGTTGCTGATGAGGCGAAAGGAAATATCGGAAAGGGAGGGTGAACGGGTGGGTTTGTAGGAATCGAAAGTGGCGTATCTTGCACGGAGGCGTATCGACAGGCTTTTTCTGCCAGAGGAGGCTTTCAGAGGGATCTCTGCCGTCGACACGGTCGATTAGCCGATCGAGGCCAGAGCTCGGGGATTTCGTAAACGGGAGATAAAAGCCGGCCCCCAGCCCACTCGCGTGTCGTTTGCCAGCGAACGAACAAACGAACGAGTTCCCCCCTACTCCCTCTCTCCCTCCTTTTTCGCTGTTTCCCCGTGATTTTTGCACAATGCCCGGCCGGCCCGGCGAGGCTTTGTTTTAAAATTATCAACGCGTCGCACAATCGGCCGTCGCCTCGCGTCCCCGAACAAAGAACGCGCCTCTTCCCCTCCTACCGCCGCCTTGTTGTCCGCTGTTGCTGCACCTATTCGCGAACGAGCCTCCCTGCCCCCATCCTCTCGCGCGTCCCACCGCGATTCACCGCCAACTTCCAGCCTCCACGGTTCTTCCTATACCCGCCGCCTGTCAATGCTGATACGCGCCACGGGATCCCTGTTTTGACGCCAGCCGCTCTCTTGCGAGCCTCCTCGAACGGTCTTTGTGCTTGTCACGAGGATATCCGCGATTTCTCCTACGCTCGAGGCTACAGGGGACGTTTCTTTCTCACTTCTACCAACCGAGTTACTTGCGGAGTTCAGTTAAACGGAGGCTAGGATAATTCAGAGCGAATGCAGAGATTGGTCGTAGGTCAACGCAAACGGAGAAACATAGTCGAGGGGGAAGGGCCGCGAACAAGGAGGAACACGCGGGTCCGAGACGGTCATTAGGTGGTTAAATTGCGGCGCGCGCGATTTCGCGGGGCTCGTTTAAAAACGGTGATGTTTATCCGGTCGAAACGGACCCTTCCGTGATCGCACCGCGATAATGCGTTTACCATCGTCGATCGTACGGGAGATCGTTGTATGACACAGGAGTGATACATATCGTCGGTTGTCCGTTACCACGGCCGCCCTCCTTCTCCTCTCTGAATTCATGTCGTTCCTCGAGCTTTACGAGCCGCCATTCCGTACATCGCCTAACGTACATCAAACTACGTACATAAGGTGTACATGTATCGTATGTATTTTCGTTTTCTAAAGAGGCCGTGAAATTTTCACACGGGGATCGTGAATAATAATTAACGAGCCTCCCCCCGAAGGATGAAACTTAAACGATGTCCTCGATAAGAGATCGGCGGGAATGAAATAAAAGTGACCGATACACCGGCGTAATTACAGTCGGAGCAATTTTTTCCGTTGGCCAGGTATAATCAGGCCCGAACGTATAATCGTATCCGTGTTCCCGTGGTCCCCAGTCGTTTTCGCAGCGAGAGGCCGCGCTCACGTGGCCGAGCCGCGGGCTACGCGACGGGAATTATTGTCGAAAAGCGGCCGGCCAGCAGCTGATCACCGGAACCGCATTTAAATACGTAATCGCCGGGCTAATGCTCACGTTTCGCCCACCTCGGCCGCCGCACGCCGCCGTTTTCTCCAATTCCACACCGTCGCTACGTCTCCCCTCTGCCACCTGTCCGCACACAGTCGCACGCGACCGATATCTTCTCCACGCAGCTGGGAAATGCATCGATCTTGATCCTTGCAACTTTGCTAGGAAGACTTCCGGAGGCCCCGGAGGAGAATAAGAGTGGGCTGTTAAACTTGGAACCAAGCTGACTTTGACCCGATATACCTTCGACTTGGAATAATTTACGCTCAAGGTTACCTTGGATTTAAGGATTCCTTAGGTTGATTTAGAATTTCTCAGATCTAGAGGCAAGTTCAGCCAGCAGAAGCGAAGACTATTTAGGATGAAATCCACGTGTGACGACTTGAGGGGAATAAGATTCAGCTAAACTTGGAACCAAAGTGACTTACACCTAATGTCACTTCAGCTTGAAATACTTTAGGCTTACAGGTACCTTGGATTTGAGAAACTTTAGGCGTAGAAATTCCCCAAGACCTACAGAAAAGTTCACTTAACAGAAGTGAAGGCTAGGACGAAGTTCGCGTAAGAGGAGCTTAACCCAAGGAAAGTCAGAGCAGCCAGTAGGAGTACTTTTTGCAAACAGAAGGAGAGAAATCGTGAGGAGCGGGTAATGGCGGCGCGGGCGGAGGTGGAAGAGGAGCAACAAGAAGTCAGGATGGCGGGGCTAGCCAGCCGAGACCGACGGTCACGCGAACGCGGCCGCGCCGGCTTTATCCGCGAATTGAACAGAACAATGCAATAACTCTAACGAAGCCCGCGGATCCGCTGACTTTCCGAACGCGCCTCGACCTTATCAAGATACACCTCTCTCCCTCTCTAAGCTTGCAGAGACCCGGCACGCTCGTGGTCCCGCGCGCGCGCAATTACCATTCATGAGATGCTCTATCTTCATGGAGCTTGAAAACAACGGGCAAAGTGGCCGATTACACCGACGTACTAATTTTTTCCCCCGGAAGGATGATTCGCGAGAACGACTACCGTATTTCAAAAGCCACCGGGAGAAATCATCGTCGTCATCGCGCCAATGATAGTCCGTACCGATTGTTTCAACCACTCGCCGTTTCGCGGAGGAATATTTTAAGGCGAGGCGGCTGGAAAGTCTGCTGAAGAGAGAGAAACTGCGTGGCGCGGCGGCCGGCCAACTGGAACGGCGACCACGCGGGGAATTATCATAATTTCATAATTAGCTCGTTCCAGGGGTCCTTCCAGCCGCATAAACGCTCCTCGAACACGCTACCACCATGGAGGCTTCTGGATCTCAACACCGGAAAAGCGTGGGATTCTCTACACTTTCGAGCACACTCTACGAAACGTGGACAAAAAAAAAAAAAAAAGAACACGTCAGTTTGCTTCGACGCGAAAATTTCCCGGCTTTTAAACTCTCGCGTAGGCAGGTATATATTTAAGTATCTCTACTCGTCGAAAATAGGATTCACGTGCAACTGTTTTTCCTCCTCTTTTTGTCGAGACGAAAAGAAAAGGTATTCGAACGACAGTCTATATCACAGTTCTTGCCCTCCGGTCGTCGAAGAGGAACACAATGGCGGACGTTGCTCGCGTATTATTGGCACGTGTTTCCATTAGCCTTATCGCGTGTCCCTATCTACCGTGCCGGTTCGTTCTTTTTTCTTCTTTTCCCTCTCTCTCTCTCTTTCCTTTTCATCACGGTATAACTCGCGTTGCGTGCGAATGTTTAATACCGAAGAATAGAAAACGTCCCCCCGTGGAGACACAGTCTCCGCGAAGTTTTTCAGCCTAGCTAATGAAACACGATTCGGACAACGCGCGGTGTACCATTTCAGTGGGCATTTTGTACGCGTACCATCGTCGGACCTCGATAAGGATGTCATAAAAATGCAAATAAATTTCGAGTAGGAAAGAAGGCGAGGAGCAGCAATCGAGCCTGACGATCGAGTTGCTCGATATTCTTCCATATCGAGGTCGAGGGGAAGTTGGCTGGTGTCATCCGGAACGGTAGGGGAAGGGAGGGAGGGATGAGCTGATTTAAATAATAACGTCGGTGGCTGGGAGTTTTAAGAGCTGCCCGTCCCATCCAGCCTTACATGGCACGACAAGATTAGATAAACAGCGGCCGAGAGGGGCCTCACCTGGCTCCCTCTCGCTTATATCACTTCGAAAAAGGCACTTTATTCCTTATTCAAATTAGTTGAAGGCTGCTTTGAATACGGGACCGCCGCCGGTATTATAATACAAAAGGATTTCGGGAATAGGTGGACCCGGTTTCCGGGAGCTTCCTGGATCTCTCTGCCATCGCGAATAATTAGCAGAAGAGCAGCCCATCTCCGCGCTCCTCCTCCTTGGCTGATACGGAAAATCGAAGATAAATCAAACTGTGGTCAACGAGTGTCCTTTAGAAGGCGTGTTAGTTGTTTGTTATAATTTTAACGTTTATATCCCCAGATGGTTAGAGCACTTTTAGAACGACGTCTGTTAACGTGAACACATTGGTAGGTTCTACAACTTGCCGCGTTCATTGTCTAGAGACACCTTGGGATCTGCGCGCAATGGTATTCGGTTTGTTGAATGGAAAAACTCGCGAAATCCTTTGTGTACAAGCTAAGGGAGTCCGTGAGGACCTTGAACCGTGTTGTTGGTGCCGGAGCTCGACGCCTCGACCATTCCTATGGTATATCGTTAATGAGAGGCTGGCCACATAGGAAGAATGCGCACACGGGGCGTTGCATGCCTCCGGTTCACCGCAAGGAAACGTCCCTAACTATCAGATAGCCACGTTCGAACGTGCGTGCTCTGTCTGCTTTCGGAAACTGCCTGCATTACCCATGCTAATTCACTAATTGCTTCATCCACGGCCCAAATGAAATTTCCCCAGCCCCGTCAAATCGATATCTGTCCATGAACATTCCACGATACGATTTAATCTCGTCCTCGTGTTACGAAACTCTTCTGTCCCATTTTCTCTCTGATCAAACCGTGCGAAGAATTCATCCTGAGATACGGGATTTTTAATAATTATTATTCGACAGGAACCACGCCGAGGAATGGACGAATCGAAGAACTGTAATCTGAACGTGGCAAGATTTCCATTCAGTTTCGTCGCGTTGAACAGGGATTTTTCAAACGAGTTACACGGGATCTTCCACCCTCTATGTCCTTTGAATAGTGAAAAACAGAGAACGTGTCTGAGTTGTCTCTTCCCCGGTGCAAAGCGCTCCTATTCGACTCGAGGATTTATGACGATTTTCTTTAGTTTCCAAGTGTCACATGGGCTTTCGTCACGGACCTTCTTCACTTCGACGTTCTTGTCCTCGTTGGGCACGAAAGGTACACGCAAATCTGCGAAAGTTCCTCGAAATACTTGGCGAACAGGTTGCAGGATCTCTAGATCGATTTTTCTCAGGGTCTGCAGTAGAATACCGTGCAGGAACGCGTGAAGAGAGGGCAGGCTGGGTCCCGAGGGCCGGGTAAGTGACGTTTCCTCGAAGCTCTCGAGGCAATCGTCGTCTAAAATCTCCCACGGTGCCTCCCCCCATCATTATTCCCGCGTCACCCACGCCCGCGGAGGCAGAGCGCGGAGGCAACGACGACGTCTCGCCGAGTCGGCCCCCGACAAAGCGGCCAGCCATCCATAATTCAAGCAATCCGGTCATTGTGTGTCCCACCGCGGCCGATTGCCTCTTTAGCCGGCCCCCTTCGCGCCCCTCGCGACACCTGCACCCCTCTCCGCCTCCTTACGTGTTAATTCCGACGCCTTCCGCCTCTGAGCCCCATCTTCCCGGAGAATTCCTCCCTTTTTGGCCACTCCGTGTCGTTTATGTCACCGAGAGACCAGTGCAAAATACGCTGAGTTACGGGGGACGTAAAGCGACCCGCGAAAATGTGATCAAATCCCTACTGCGCTTAAACTAGTCCGTCTAGATCAGTAACGACTGTTTCATTTTCGTCCCTAGTAACAACTGAGAATGCTACGAAACCCCTACCTAAGGAAAGACACACGAGCTAAAGCTTCCGCCAGCTCCCTCGCACGGTAAAGGATGCGTTAAAAGCACACGCGTCATTTTTCACGTGCACTAATGGCGGGGATAATCAGTCAGGAGTAGCATCAGAGTAATTCACTCGTCCAGATTCCACGGCAACACTTCCACGGAGAAAGAAAGGAACGCAGGAAGCGGAGCGATTTGCCAATCAGGGTAGACGAGGCGCGAAGCGCCGGGCATACCGGGACGACAAAAGGCGCCAAGTTAAGGAGGCGTTCGATCCGCCTTCGCCTCCCGATCGTATATTTGCCCGGTGGTTTGCGCCGCGCGCCGGCACACGCGCGGCATTCGCGGAATGAAGGCGTCCGCCGGCTGAAATCCGCCTGAGAAGGGAACAAAAACGGGAATCGTGCGTCCTCGCGCGCGAAAATAATCCTCAGCTTTGTCACGGACCGCCCTGGCCACGGTGCAACTTCCAAACTGGACAAATTCCACCTATTCGACGGTTTCTTTCGTTTTTCTTTCTTTCCGAGGACTCCGATCGAGGCCACCTCTCCCCTTAACCGGAGAAGCTGAATCGATTAAGTGGGAAATTTGGTTGTTGCGGAACCGGCACGGTTCAACCGGCAAGATTTAATCGAGCCGAATCAGCGATTAGAACGTAATTACGCGGTGAATACAAGGTAGTCGGATTAATACAGGATGAAAAACGGATAACGAGGTACAAACTGTGAAATGTTGCAGGAGTGACTTTCCACTCGTTAACTGGTAGTAATAAGGGATTCCGGGGGAACGCGTGAAATAAATTACGCGTCTAAGCACCACTGGAATCTGACAAACCGTAAAATTCCGCGCGCATGGTCCACCAACGGTATCTTGATTTCGCACCCTGCGTTTATGATTTTCTCTACGATACAACAGAGGTTTAATAGGAGGGTCCGCGTAACACAATACCACGCCGGGGGCTGGCTTCCTCCTTCGCCTAGCGATAGTCCAAAACCACCATTTCCAACAGACTTTTCTCTTCGATCGCTTTTGCTACCGGTTTGCAAACACCAATTGGTAATCACTCGGATAGTTATTGGAGAAATGTCAACCGATAGGACTGCTGATAATACCGTTGCACCGCGGAATGTGATTGGATTCTACTCTTAAGATCTATGGAACTCAGGTGCCCCGAAGGGGGTAGGTCCTGGTATCGGAACTTTGCGAATTTTTTCCTCTGAAACCAGACGAGCCATCGATAGGGAACCTTCTGCGCTATATTGGCTAACGTGTCAAGCATCGAACCAGATTTTTCTAAGACGAAACAGCTCGCCGAAAATTGCCATTCCTTCGAGATCTACATTTCGAAAAATCCTGAAAAGTCTTCGAAATATGCGAATTTTTCGTTACGAAACCAAACGAGCCGTCGATAGGAAACCTTCCGCGCTACATTGGCTAACGTTTCAAGTATCGAACCAGATTTTTCTGAGAAGAGATTACTCGCCAAAAATGACCATTCCTTGGAGATCTAAATTTCGAAACATCCTGAATAAATCGTTCAAATTCGTGAATTTTTCTCGAAGAAATC
>NW_017100193.1:41552-63552 GCF_001263275.1 Habropoda laboriosa | reverse complement strand
TAGCGTTCCTAATATCGAATCGCACATTTCCATCCGCAACTATTTCAAAGACACACTTTCTCAGAAAATTACCTTTCGCGCGAGTCGTTGCGAAAACACCTCTAAACATCCTAATGAGACGAATTTCAATGGAAAAAAAAAAAGGAGAGGATGTTTCCAAGACAATCCCCGCGTTTCCCTCGTTTTTCATCCATTCCCCTTTCCCCGCTGTCCCCCTTCGCCACCACCTCCTCCTCCTCGTCGTCGTGCTCCTTTTTTTTTTTTTTCGAGCGAACGCCGTGTGTGCGAATTGCCGCGGTAGCGAGACCAGACAATTCCGTCGGACGAGGAGCGCGGCAAGACGCGAACAGTAGAGAAGGAGAGAGAGAGGAGACGCGTGCACGAGTGCGTGATATCGCGGACACGCATCTCTGATCCGAGTGGCCGATATCGAGCACGCATATTACGAGGCCCGGAGAGCAGATGCTAAGTTCGGTTGAACCCGAGCCGCTGCCTCCGTTCCCGGTCGTTGCTTCGGCTCGCGCAGCGGGGAAAAGAAGCACGCGAGGAAACGAACGAACGAACGGACGAACAGTAGAGAAATTGCCATTCTCCTGGCCTCCCTGATTCGGATTCGCTGGGAATTCGACGGGCGTTAATCCTTAAATTAACCATGTCACCGGCGCGTGACCGCTGCGCCTTGAATTTCTTCCTTTCCCTCGCACTTTTGCGTTTGCTCGTCATTTGAATATCGAGAATAGGGAACGTTGTCGGAACAGGGAACACGAAGTACAACGAAAGACTGGTAAAAAGGTGTTGGCAACGTTTTTTTTTTCTTTTTCTATTATCGTCACGCAGTCGTGTGATAGAGCAACGATAAGGCATCTACGCGAGATGAAGATCTTCCCTTTCGCTGAAGTGTTGACAGTCGTCTAAAACAAGGTATCGCGAGTTAAATTAAATTGTTCCCGTCGATTCACACAATTATAAAAGTCTACCCGGCGAGACGGGTATAGGAATTCTGCGATTATAGGAATTCTCAGACACTTGTTGAAGAGATTTCCGCGAGGAGGCCTGAAATTTATTCGCGAGGAAAGGAAATGAGAAGCATTATGCTGCAACGTGTAAAGAAGAGCAAAAGAGAATCTCGTCATATCGCATCAAAGGGTTAATTGATTCGTCGAGAGAGCGGTCCACAGGGCGGAAACCCGGGCTGGTCGATAAATCACGGGGAAAGAAGAGCAGATCGTGGGACAGAGGCGGGTCCGCGTGCGTTAATTAGTAACGGTCTTAGCCGAAGGGCCCGTCGGCCTACTTCCGCCGCGAATATATTACAGGCCTCTGCCGCTTTTTGTCGCGACGCGACGTTTCATTAAGGAACACCTTCGTCCTCCCAGATGTCCATACTCAACCGACCAGATCCAACAATCGAGTCGATCCTCCGGTCTAGATCCGTGTATGTCATCCATAACTCTATTTTCAGTTTGAACGTTTCTTGCACTCTGCGTAACGTGATTTCTCATCGTTCGCGAGAAGACAAATTACGGTTGAAATATAAAAAATTTTGGTAATTGTAAATTTTCAAAATTGTAATTGTTATTAGGAAAACTTGGCTGGTTATAATATGATAGTGCAACGATACAGTGTAACAGTATGGAAATAAACAAATAAAATGAGTCACATAGCGTTTTAGACGGTTAATCTTTTCGCTACGAAGGGCTAAAAGGTAACGAACGTATACATACCTACGCCCATCTGGTGCGTACAATATATTAATTCATTGTCACACTTGACAAATAAAATATCACCCGTGGACTGAAAGTCAGGCAACGCTGGAATATACCAAACATTTGACTATTCGCGAAACAGCTGATTTTCAATCGTACGTATCTTTATTCATATACCAGCGTTGAATAGTAACTATTTCGTCCAGTAGCTAGGTACACAGCGAGTACCTTTCGTTTCAAGCGTTCAAACACCATTTATTGTTCAACCGACATTACTAATCGAACGAATTGCAGTTGAATAAATGTCCCAGATTGCTAAATTCCAAGATTGACAAAGAACTTATCTATTTCCCTGCTAAAAGATAGGCGAACAAAAATTACAGCGTTCGAAAAACTTGGGGAAAAAAATGACGTACAAAGCTACTGTAATCAGCCTGTGTGTCTCTCTGAAGCGGAGTATTAAAAAAAAAAAGAAATTTGGATGATGAAATTACGTTGTCCACCCTGTGTATGAATATTATCACTGGTTACGAACGACGCGGTAGAAAATGATAGACCTACTCAATCGGTCGGCTGTGTCTTCCTTTCGAATAGCGTATTACTCCGAAGAAGGGCGAAGGGGGTAAATTTTCGAATTTAGAGAGCGAAGGGAAGAGGCTCGGAGAGGTGATGATATCTTGATAGAGACGAGGATTTGCGCGAGCGCGCAAGGTATAAGAATACGTTTCGCCGAGGTATGCGGCGGAAGCGGAGCGGAGCGGAGCAGAACGGCGCGGAGAGCAATCCACCCCGCGAGATAGGAGTGGACGGTCCAGCGTGTTCCCCTGTTATTAGGGACAATTTCCAATTGGCCGCGGGCTCCCAGCAAGCGCGGCGTATACGTGCTTACGAAAACACGGAGCTCTCTCGCGAGAACCGGGGAGGCACATAATGTTATGTGCCACCCGGGGGTAAGTGCGTCGAGGAAGTCTCCGTATGTTCTCCAGTACACGGTGCTCCAGAAGTAAAATGGCCACCTGGATACCGCGCGCATCCTCCGTAGAAAATTTCGAAGAAAAAGGAGCAGGCGAACTGCCGGAAAATTCACGATGTAGTGTCTAAATACGGAAGTTACCGCGCGCCGAGGATCCTTCGAGGCTTCTACACGGTGTTCCGGAAATAAAATTTGTAGGCCGGCAATTCCTTAGCTCTTCCTCCGGAGGAAATTGCAAGGAATCGAATGGATTCTCTAATGGAAAATCCGGAGCGCAACGTTCCGACGCGGAAGTAATTTTGGGTGATTAGGATCTTCTACCGGGTGATCTAGAAGTAAAATGGCGACTTTGCTGCTTGGAAGCCTGACACTTCCTCCAGCGGAAATTCATAAGAGCGAAGCAAAATCTCCCATCGAGTATTTTCCAAAGTTTCATACTTCTAAGGGTCGAAGAAGATTCTAATCTTCTACACGGTGTTCGAGAAAGAGCTTCGATTGATCGAAAAACGAGGAACACTCGTTTAATACTTTCTTAACGCACGATGAAATAATTTCGATGTTAATTTTTCACGTGGTTTTCTGAAAATCAGTTAAGTACTTTCGAGACGCCGGGTAGGTGTGGCGAACGTCTCCAGGTGCATCGCGAGCATATTGTATGATAAGCAGCGGCGCATTTTTGCCACGAGACCCCGCCGGGGGCGGTCGGGGCACTTCCAAGTTCGAGCCCAGACGCCGTGAGAGGGTGGAAAGGATAAGCTCGCGCGGCCAGCAAAAAGAAAGAGCCCCGGAACCCCGTGAGAAGGCCGATTGGGACGTATAATCATTGTGATTATCTTGTATTAGGTATTGACTACGGATTTGCATAATGGTACCTACCTACGGCGCCCCCGTCGCTCCTCATCCCCTCCCACTGCCCCTCGCGAATTCACCAGATTCGAATCTGGAGTTCGCCTAGACTAGAGGCTCTCGAACCATGCTCTAGCTATCGCGGTACTCTCGCTGTCTCTCTTTACAAAGTAGAAAGATCCAACCTCTTTTTTGTCTTACATGTTTCGAACATGTTTTTCTTCGCTCTGTGAAACGAGCGTTTCGTAAAATTGTAAATGTGGCGAGGGGAAGAAGATTAATGAATTCACAAGGAGTATACTCGTTATTTTTGTTTCTTTTCGGTCATCTAGACCACGAGTTCCCCTCGAATCACGATCGATCACGTAACAGCGTTAACCACAGGCCTCTGCACGGTGTATCGAGTATCCTGCACCTCTCCGCGCATATCGGTATACACACGTACACCGACATAATCAAAAATTACACCAAAGTGGTATTACCAATTCGAGCCGTTCGCGATTTTTTAAATGGAAAAAATTCGTTCGACTAATTGACACGGGTACTTCCGGGAGGAGGAAGTCCTCCAGGTGAGACGGTTTCCGCGGTGACTGAAGCGTGACAAGGAGATAACGATCCCCCTTGATCTGGATCACAAAACGCATCCAGGGTCGCCGTGGACGCACGCACGTATCGTGCAAGATTTCAATCTAAAAACGGGTCGGCATATGGGACCTCCGTTCGTGGGACCACGGAGTCATTTGGTCAGGGGACTAATTAGCGGGCTTGCGCGACCGTGAACCGAATTTTTCGTTACTCATGACGATCCTTAACATCCAGCCAGCACAGACTTTACATCGATGATTATTTCATCGATAAACGGTTCGTCGGCGTGTTCTACAACTGAAAACGAGACGAGAAATATCTGGTTATTAAAATGAAAATTATCTCTGTTGATACTATGAAATTCGCAGTCGCTAAACATGAATTTTCACGCTGTGTGAACTTTTCAATAGAGCATTCGTAGACCCACTGTGAGTAATCTAACCCATCTTCGAACACAGAGATTCGTTTTTCCGAGTCGAGCGTTAAGACGAAACGAAAATACTTTTTATACTCGAGGGATCCGTAATGGTAGCCACGTGGTACCAGGCGGTAAAAATCAGCAGAATCCTGAGGTGAACCCTTGAGGTACCACCAGGAGGTTCTCCAGGAACCACCCCGAGTGGGTCCAGGAAGAGGAGCTTCCAAGAAGAGATCGTTGCGAATGTAGGCGTAGTTTCTGGAAGAAAACGGTGCAGCAACGGTAGGCGTAGTCTTGGATCCGCGGCATACCGATGGGAGCAGAGAAACACACTCGGAGGAAGAGGACGAGGAAGAGGCTAGAAGAGAGGCAAAGAGTCTCTCGTGGGCGGAATGATCCAGGTCCCTGCTTTGCCTACGGGGCCAGCAGACCCTCGCGGAGTAGCTAATGCAAGCGACCATTACTCGGATGGTGAACCAATGGAGAGGATCCCCACGCCCCCTTCGAACTTACTCCTCTCGAGACCTTCTCGCATGCAAATACTGTCTTTCTCCGTTTCCCCCCTCTCCACCCTCTGGCCAGTTCTTCCACTCGATTCCTCCTCCTTTTCACTTTTTTCACGGATGTTAATTGACCGAGTATCCATCACACTCCTCTCTGCTCGGCGAGTTACACTTTCGTTTCGTTGGAAGGAACCGAGTTGAAGGAAGGAAGGAAACACGGTAGGAAGGAAGGAAGGAAGAGAAGTTGTTGGTGGTGGTGGTGGTGGTGGTGGTGGTTCAATTCAAACAATGGCCAATGATAAATACGACGCGTTCCCACACACAGCCTGTTATGATCTTATTGTTGGACTTGTTTCTCGTGGTGCAGGTGGCGGGGCCAACGAAAACCACCACCGAGGAGGGCACACACCAGTTAGAGAGATATATAAACGAGTACGGGGAACCGAGAGCGGATCTGTGCAGCCTCCTCTTCGACGAGGGGGCACAGATGCCACCGCAGAGATACTGATTATAAACTCCATTCCATTTGTAACGAGGTCCATCTATTTTGGCGCCCGGAGCTCTCCCTCTCGCTCACTCGTCGAGGCCTGGCCTCTAGGTAGCGGCTGATTTTAATGCGATATCCCCTGCATTATCATCCGTTTCGGGGGGAGGAGGGAGGTTGCCCTCTCCTGTTCTTGTGCCGGTGAGTGAGGCCCTTCGCCTCGGACGGAGAGGAGTTTTGTTCTAAGAAGAGCTTTGGAAAATACGGTTGCTCAGAGGCCGAAGGTGCAAAGTGGAGGATACACTTTGAGATTAGGTCAGTTTCAAGGGTAGAGATGGATATATTTTCAACAGAGGAGGGTTTTTTGGTCCTTCGCCACGGATCGGACGGGAGAGTTGTTGTTCGGAAAAAAAGGTTCGGGAAAATATTCCAAAGGGGATGAAAGCGTTTGGGGTTAGGTCAGGTTCAGAGAGGAAAGGACATATTTTTTGGTGAGCAGAGGCACAAATCACTGGACGGAGGGACAGGGGTCGTGGGAGAGACTCGTTTTCCCCGGACACGGGGGAGGAATGTCACCCTGGCATTGTTTTAAGGCATTCCTAACGGGAGATTTCCAGGCAGGTAGACGGAGAGGACTTTTACGAGCGTGGAGGATCGTTAAAGGGCCCGCTTCAGGCCCCCCTGGCCGCTCGATTAAATTTCCTTTCGAAGAAACATCTCGACGGTACGTCGTTGTAGCAATTGTAACGTTTCGTGGTTTAGATGGTTGATTAATCTTTACGTTCCTCGTGGAGGATTCGGTCGAGAATTCTCGCCTCCTTGTATTCGGATAATAACGAGACTTTGATTTTAACGTGCCTTTGCATACCTACCGAGACAGAGCTAAAAATTCTCCAAGTGACCGTATATGGTCAGCGTGATGTCAGAATCAGAGTCTTTTCCCATCAGCCGAGTGAAAAAGGGAACCAGTTTGAACGTCACACGATCCATCCCGTTGGAAAGTGAAACGGAGGTGTCGTCGGGGCCAACGAGTCTTCACCTAAATCTACGCTGACATTTTCCCGAGGAACACGCCGCGAAATCCCAGGTAACAGACCCCGAATAAAGGACCAAAAACCGGAGAATAAAGTTTCCATGTTTACCAGCAGGCCAGTTCCCCACAAAACCACGGTCGATGAAGATTCCTCAAGATTAGACTCGTAGCCTCTGCTAGGCCAGCTATGTAACTACCGAAAATCATCGAAAGAAAAGGAAAAAGAGGAAAAGTTAGGAAGGAAGGAAGGAAAAAATCGATCAATCTTAAATTTACAAACACTAGACTAGCTTCCTCCCACGGAAACGTTACGATGAAAGAGGAGACTGGCGTCTAACGAGGTCTGAGCGCTTATAAAATATTTATGGAGCCCTTAGCAATGGAAATGGCTGCTGTGAGTAATTGGAAGAGGTCCGTAGCCGTCACCAGCTCTTCCGGTTCCTGCTCCTCCTCCTCTTCCAACCGTTTGTTTTCAGCGACGATTCGTCGCGCATCGAATCCATATTTCAGCGGGGAGCATGGGAACCGGCGGCCTCGTCGGCCTTCAGGGAAGCAGCAGGTGTTGATGCAATAATCGGCCTGTAATTAACCTGCTTCGTGTTCAGGCACGCGTGCACTATATCGAAGTATCAATTTTTCCCGCCTTGGTCCCTCTCGGGACGAAACATTTTCTCTACGAATATCCTCCAGGAATTATGCCCGAAGACACTCTCCGAAGACGTGGCAATATTCTCATTTTAAACTCGATCCTTTCTAAGGACAGTTTGATCAAAAAAAGATACCCTCTAAAGGAAAATGCGAAAGTTCCAAAGAGGGATACACTCCACTCTCACATTACTGTCGCTGCATACATCAAGCTGACAAGAAGAAGAAGAGGAGGAAGAAGAGAAGAAGAAGAGGAAGAGAAGGAAGAAGAAGAAGAAGAGGAGGAGGATGAGGAGGAGGAGGAGGAGGAGGAGAAGAGGCAGAAATGTGGCCCGGTAGAGCCGTGTCCTTAATTGACAGGCCGTGGTCCCGTGTCCTTCGGGTCCATGGCAGGACCTCGTTAGCGAGGGGCCCCACGGGATAGGAGGGGGCCAGGGAGGGGACTGGATGGCAGTCAGAATGCCATCTGCAGGTATAGAGGATCTACCGGGCCGAGTGCGGAGACGTCTCTAAATTAGTCGGGACACATTATCCTCGATAACGTGCCGCTACCACCGGTCGGGCCCGTGGATCGAGGAATCGATCCTCCTCTCCGCGGAATAGGGCCCACGTGTCCCCTCTCCTCACAGCTAATCCTCGTAAATTCAATTACCATTCGTTCCTCCACCTCGTTCTTTCCAGTTTCACCGATTTTTCTCTCAATCCCCTTCCCTCTTTATCTCTTTCTCTGACAAGCCTCTCCTTCCGACCGAGGAGATTAATTGGCAAGGAAAGTTCGTCAGTGGATAGAATTGGATCGATGATGGAGGCCAAAAGAGCAGAGGTGTGGCATAGACAGGATCGTAGCTACAGATCTATAGAGGATCGAGGAATGCGTACGCGCTTCCTTCGGGTTCCGTTAAACACGCCGGGGGGTCCCAGCTAGACTGAAACACTGTGAGAAGCGTTAAAAAGCCACGTACACCCACGGAACGATTATCGCCGGCTGGCAATCTCTCATTATCATTCCCGGCACTCTCCTCGCTGAGCCAAGGCCGTACTCGCCTCAGCTGCTACAATTTTCTCGCCTTTTTCGCCAACCTGGATTCTTCGGCTATCGTCGCTTCTGACCGACCCACGGCGATTATTTATCAACGTGTGAGGTAACCGGAATAATCGATTGGTCACTTCTAATACAAAGTATAATAGGTAAAAGAAACACTCGAGAGTGGAATAATCGAACAGAGGACCTGTTTCAGGGACTAATCGAGAGGGAAACAATACCGTTTGTTCGAGGGCTGCATTGAATCGCGTGCGGTCAATTATATTATGTTAAGTAGAGCATATGCGTGGCCCGTGACGTATCACGGGGAACGATCTGCCGCTCTAATAACGCATTGTCCCCCTCGTGTGGCGTATTAGCTTTATGCTAATGCCGAAGATACTCCGATCCAATCTCTTATGGCCCGCGTGGGCAGCCTCCAATGGACCAAATTCTCGCCGGAAGTCCTCTTCAAGGTCGAGAAGTTTCGTCGTCTTCCAGTGGAAATTCCCCACCCGAATCGTCGATTTCGAAATATTTTCACGGTCTGTCGTACCGTGTGATAGGTCAGACGGGGTAATTGTCATTTTGATTGCATTATTCAAAATTAGATTCAATCTTCTGCACCCTGGAGATGTCATAATAGTCAATTTCGTTGCGACTGAATTCTACTTTACCGAACAAATCCACTTTCCAGTCACTTTTTACAAGAATTCCCTCAGCTAGTAGCAACAAACAGAAACAATGTTGCAGGAAGGCAGAAAAGATTGACGATCTTTGCCATTGTTTTTTTTCCCCTGACAAAGTACAAATTCTTTCGAACTGCAGCTTCACACGGATGTTCGTTCATCTTTTATCTGTTACCTTGAATTTTCTCGCGAGAAGATAACCGGTATTGCACAGGTAATAACTCATAATCCGAAGAGTCACCTATGTGTTGCCTCTATTATCATCTTCGTTGAAAATTAAAATACATTTCGTATCTATCATTGTCATACACGTCGCGATAAAAACACCAAAGTGCGATACAAAAAGGGCTTTATTATTATTATTATTATTATCATCAGCATTACCATTAGCCGGTTGAATTTGCATTTCCCTCATCATCCGAAGAAGGAAAGCTAATGGAGCACCGCAGGAGGCTTTTAAATGCATCGAATCGTCGCGACCAGGTGAGAGATGACCTGCCTTCCCCTCCTTCCCGAGGGGGGCGTGGGCCGTTAATTATTATATCGCCCATTAACCGAACGATATTTCATCCCCGGTGAACGAAGGTGATCGGAAACGAAGGCAACTTGTATTCTTCGACAGATATCCAGTTAGGCCCCGTTAGGTCCCTCTCTAATCTTAACGACTCGTGTCCAGCTGATTAGGGCTTGTTTACAATCGAACGAAAGACGAGCTCGTGGCGATAAGAATCGCGGGGCGCGGGAACTAGGTAGTTTCTTCGCGATTAAAAAACCTGCCGATTTCCACACGCGCACACGTGTGCGCACGTGCGTATGTATGCGTACGAATCACATATTTTAAAATTCGCATTTGAACACGCGTAAGTGATGAAACGAGTATTGGATAAGTAGGTAAGTGTCCGCAGGGACGTCGTGGTGCCGTAGAATTGCTTCTCGGTACCTAATGATTTTGTCCACCTAGACGTGATTATTCACGGTTGTTCCACAATGTTCGAGCCTCTCGAGATTAGCCGGAGAGTCGAAGTGTTTTAATCGTGTGACTTCTCCCGAATTTTCTACAAGTATTTCGTGTTCCATGTTTTCCTTTTCTTCTTTTTCCCCGTTGGAAAGATAGGATCTGCCGGGGCTGATTAATGGAAACGACGCGAGTGCCGCGGGGTTCCGCGGGAGTGTGGCCTTTTTACAAACGGCCTTACATGCAGCTCTGACTCGCGGTGGCCATTAAGCCTGGCACGCGATTTCGCCGGATGGTAACTACGACTAATTCTGCCGGATAATTGCGGAGGATATTGGGCAACCGGTATAAAGCGATACACCCGTTTTTTTCCAACACGTATCTGGCCTTATAACAATCGTTCAGACGCCACCTGTTAACTGTTTGACGAAGATGGATCGTCGCGCGCTAAATTTAAATTGCAATTTCTGCCTGTTTCTCTGATTATTACAGCTCGGTAACCTGTCGTCTTGATCGATTCGCCAGTATCGTATTTCGACTCCGTTCAAACAACATCACAGCCGATCATTCGCAATTATTCCGAATAATTCCAACTTCTCAACGACCGTAAATAAGAGAAACAGCGTTCGCGAGAATCTGCCGCGTTGAATAACACAGAAGACATAGGCTACTCCTGAAAATGATCAGGAGAAATATAGGAAGACGGTGAACGTTTAGCAGAGCCTAGTATCATAGATGTGGCGAAGCTTCTGATCAATTGTAAACACGATTTCTAGGAGATAGCGGTGTTTAAAGTAGGAAAATCCGAGCGGAAGGCGTGCATGAACGCGATGGTGATGGCGAGGGCTCGCAAGGTGTTCCATCAGAGTAGGAACCAGGGTCGCAGGAGGCTCGTGGCCCGCGCCGCCACGTTGTATTTCAGCGAGTCGAGTGGGGAAAAGAGAGCAGCGCGAGTATGAAACATCGAGTTGGAGAGGAGGAGAACAACGAGGGAGCGCGGTTTATTATTTCGTCTGTTGGAAAGCGGGCTTGTTAGGTTTGGCCGGGGGCCAATCGGAGGCGTGCTTCGACGGACGCCCAGGTCGGCAGCCGACCAATCCTGCCTCATCGCGGCTGGAACATGCTACATCGCGTGTCGACGAGCACCTCCTCCGTGTTTCCACTCCGTGGAAACCTTTTACGCAACTCTTCCCCGCACTCTCACGCTCGCCCCCCCCTGCCTCTGTCCATCCGTCTGTCCCTGTGCAGCCTTTGTTTTGCTCCTGTCCACTTTTTCTTCCTCGTTTTTCCCTTTTAGCTCGGGCTTCCATGGACAGCCGCACACTTGTTCGCACTTATCGCCGGACACCGGCGAGGGACACGGGCCGACGGGGGCTAACGAGCACGCACCCCCCCATTATCGGCCCTTTTTGATTTAAACCGAGGATGCAGGGGATCTTTGACCCCTTCAGACTCCAACGGCGAACGCTGATCAACGATCCTCCGCGAAACTAGCTTTCCATGCCGGGCGAAACCGACCTTTTCTTCCCTTTTCATTCCTCTTTTTTTTCACCTCTCTGTACGCTCTACGGTTGGACTAGACTCTGTAAAGGTGGTTCCCTGAGAATGTTCAGTCGGCGCGAGTCTTCCAGTTCGTTTCCAAGTAATAAATTACGGTGCTCCATTGGGATATGGATCAGCGTTCTCGTAAAGGTTCAACTTGTGAACATTCCCTGTCACAGACGCTTACAATCCCAACTGACCGATTTTTCTCGTTTGTTTTTTCAGAATGGCCAAACGTCGTTAAGCATCGCCGGTTGAAATTTTCACGAACCTCCAAGTTCCACGATATATCGCGTGCAATTTCGTTTCGCGTAACGTTAAGAAGGGTAAAATTGGCATAATTGAGAGCTCGAGATGGTAGATATCGATCTGAAAGTCCAAATGTACCGCTCGTTACATAAACTGCGAACATTTTCTCGTTAGACGATATCGGGTACAGGGGAAATGAATTTATTGACCACCTGATCGGGAGAGGAGACGTTGAAAATTCTGATTCGTTCCCGTCCGTTGAATATTTGAAATGTTAATCGCGACGGGTCGCATCGTGAATGGCTTCCGAGATCGGGGGAAACGATTCCGTGAATCGGCTGACACCTCGCGGTGATGTACGGGCGCACATTGAGTACTTGTTAATTCAGGGCCGGCAGTTCCGTAGGATGCCAATGGTTAATGGCTGTACATTTTGAATAACGTCTTCACACCTCTCCACTACACCAGGAGATATACGTGCTTCATGAAAATGGACGGCCCGTAACACGGTATTTGTATTCGTCTTCCCTCCCTCGAAAAACACCACTCGACCTTCCCTGATGGTCCAATTATGCACCGTGCCTTCCAACTTTCCCGCTCAAATTTTTACATTATTTCACCTGGATCGTTTCTGGCAAGTTTCCTTCAAAATTCCAAACACTGAATCAGCACTGACTGTGATAACTGTTGGATTATTAGGAGGAATTAGTCTGTGTGTGTGTGTGTAGTAGTAGTAGTAGTAGTAGTAGTAACAGCAAAAATGATCAACATACTGAGACAGATTGGTATAAACATAGAAGAATGACATAGTAACCATCTGTTTAGTATGACTGCATGTCTTAAAAATAAAGAAGAATTTAAAATTGAAATACCATCTCTTAATTTCTTACCTTAAATTCCAGTAATAACTTATACTGACCTGAGAGTGAATACACTCGTTGATGTATCACAATGGTCCTACTAATTGTAAGTAGAAAATGTGTATCAACTTGTAAGTGTTCGGTAGAAATTAAAGAAAGAAAAAGGTTCTTTTCGTTAAACCGATCTTCTTAAGAACGAAACCAGATCTTTTTTATAGACCTTGCATCGATACCTTTTCCTTCCTGTTTTCGTGTTTCCCGTCGGGAAATGTTGTCCCTCGATGTTTGTCAAATTTCCAGACACGTTGGTGAAGAGATCGGTGATATTTGATTGAGATCGAGGTTCGAACATCGTTATCAGGTGATAGGCTGAAGGATCGCGCGCGCGCTATGACATAATGCGCGCGTCAGGCCGCATACTGATCACCGAAATCGTCTAACGAGCAACATCCGTGGAAATCCGTGTGCCACGGCTACGTGATTCGCCTGTGTAATCGGCGAGCGCCGGCTTTTGATGTTCCACGAACGGTTCCTCCTCGAGATTTCACGTAAAACTGAGAGCGGACTCGAGACTTCCTCGGAATTATGCTAATTCATCTTCCCGCGAACATTCCCCCACTTTTGCACCGCTCGCGAAACGAGGTCGATGGTTAATAAACAATCGTATTCTCGAGAGAGAGAGATGGAGAAAACAACGATCGTTCGTATCCTACGTAAAAATGTCACGTTTGAAATCACGTTACGAAAGGAGCGAAAGAAAAATGATTTCCTTCGGTGTGAAATTTAAGATGTGACAAATTCTTTCTCCAGAGATTCGAAGAAAAACGATCCTGTCTGTGTATCTCGATGGAACAATTAATAACTCCGTACAGAGAAAGTAAGTCTGAATGGCAAAATTGTTTCACCGTAGCACGGAACGAAGTGAAAAGGGCAGAGTGTCGCGTGACGACGCCCGGACATAAGCCGACGAATTAATGGGCCTATTTTTTTATTCGGTGGCAGGACGTCCCTTTATTTGATTTTATTTCGCGAGGCTCGACTGCCCGGCATATGAACTGGCCCGGTGTAAAACGATCGAGGATCGCGATACCAGACCAGGGAACGAGCGTTCGTTAATGTCGCGCCATCTTTTCCCTTCGTTTGCTCCTCTTCTTCGAACCTCTACACTGTCCATTCGAGGAACGTTCAAATCTAACTGAATATTACCCCGGGGAAACGTTATAGAGTAGATTCGGATAAATAGGGTACCATTAAACCGCCTCCGATCAATTTCAATTCCTCGACGACAGTGCACGGAATGTCAGAAATTTTCAAGTTATTCCAATCCTACGCGTGAATCTTGTATAAACGGAAGGTTACAGCGTTTGGTAATTCTGTGGAATATTTTTCGGTTCGAAGAAGCTGCAATAGGTGCGAAATGGTACCGCAATCTTCCAAGTTTATTAAATTGCTAAAAGTAAGTTCCTTACTTATGGACACTTAAACGCTTCTTAGCCTCGAAGCCTAAATACTTGGATCCATAATTAAAGACTGTCGGAATCTTGGAAATGTGGAAACTGAAGTCCGTTGAAGAACCTTAGAATTTGAAGAAGGTAAGAAAGCTGGCTACTACAGACCTTGGAGACCCAGGATCTGCAGAATTGAGGCTGCAGAAAAATTCGAGGAACTGGCAGAAACTTTCTTCGAGCTAGACGTTTAGCCGAGAAATCGAAAATTTCGACGAAAGGACGAAATGCAATGTCAGAGACACGGGCAGAGACGAAGAGGAGGGACCCGTTCCATAAATCCGCGGTGTAATTGGCCAGGGCTTATTGAAATGTATGGCGGGCCGTGGACGACACTCTGGCAGGGCAAGAGGGGGCGTCGTGCACGATTCCACGGTGAAAATAATGGAATTCTGGTCACACCGCGGCCACTAGGAGATTTTTATCTGGTCCCCGCGACGCCTGTGCGCTTCCTCGCGTCCTCTCGCAGCCTCACGCGACGAAAAACACGCTTCTGATTCCGTTACCGGTCTCCTCTTTCATGGAATCTTCGAAAAGTCAGCGCGTGCCATGACCTCCTGATTTCGACACCTTCCCTCCATAGGCTGTAACTACAGTTGCTCTGGCATTTGGTGACAACAACCTCGTGATCACTCACCGTGGTACGAAAGCACAGAAACGTGGAGGAATCTGAAACATATAAGATTACTTCTACTTAGGTTAGACAGGATGCAACAGTTTCAACCTTGTTGAAGATAATTCACGGAATATTTCTCTCGAAACTGCGGGATCTTTGAGGAAAAGTTTGGTAGGTATCTCTGTGAAAGAATGGCAACCTATGATCTTTGATCACCTTTAATCCTTTGACAGTCTAATACAATCGTGAATTAGAGTCAACAAAATTCATATTTTACACGTATCTGTTTAATAATTACGTCGTGTGTGATTATTCTTTAAGCACGGTGTACATAACCCTACGTCACAGTTCTGATAACAATATCTCCTCCCTTTCGAACTTTCTTCCTAAAAGTCTCCCTTGAGTTAAACTGTTCGCTATTTAACTCACTGCCCGAGTCTCGCTCGGGACAAACTGTCCAAGGGTTAAGAACCACCTTAATATTTTAGCAAAAGTATGTCCTTTCAAACATATTTCAGTATCTCTATGAAAGAACGACAACTGAAATCTACGATTTTTGATCATCTTTAGGGACCACATGAAGCACCTATATCCTATGAACAGATAATGATGATTCGGATAATGAAATATTCCTCGAGAGGACACCGGACTAATATCGAAATAATGAATATTCGAAACAAGTAGATGAGCACTGACAACACGATAAAAGGGGCGCTATTCTGTTCAAGCTTGCAGCATCCAATTAAGGAGCGAGCAGAGAAGCGAAGATGGATTTTTCCAAATTCCACCTCACGCTTCGATTGGTTTTCTCGAGAGGATCGGAGGCAGAGGTTACGCCGAGCGATTTATTCAGCCGTGGAGGAATAGGAATGTCGGATCCGGACACGACGAGGCTGCTAACTAACGGTAGTCCGCCAGCCAAGGGAATAAATCGCTTTATCGATGACAACGCGTTAGCATATCGGGCCTGGCCGCGTGAACTCCACGAAATCCACCATCTAACCGCTCCTGCCTTCGCGCTCTTCGTCAATACGCGCGGTTCTCGCCAAGGGAAATACACCTCTGCGACTTCCTCGCAATTCAGCTGGAAGAATAATCCGCGATGGAGGAGAGCAAACTCGTTACTAGACGTCTCTGTATCTCAGCTATATGTATATGTAATGTAATCGTTCTCTCCATTTGCGAATGATGCACGACAGTGTTGCGCGTTACGCGTCAGGAGGGATCAACGGGGGAAGATTGCGGAGGATCAGCATCAGGGAAGGAGGGAGGTGTCGCGAGGCGGACGAAGGCGGGTAACGGGCCTCGAGGTAACGAATTCCAGCCAGAGAAACAATGTAATATACGTGGTGCAGAGGTACGCGGGAGATCGCGCGGAACAATGCATCCGACGGCGTGTCAGGGGGCGGGGGTTTCGAGAGACGGAAAGAGAGTCACGCACGTAGCCGGGCCTTATCGTCGCGT
The DNA here is from genome assembly GCF_001263275.1 of Habropoda laboriosa. NCBI lineage: Eukaryota > Metazoa > Arthropoda > Insecta > Hymenoptera > Apidae > Habropoda > Habropoda laboriosa. Next base: position 47,458 of record NW_017100193.1, on the reverse strand, counting down.
TCACATCCGCCGGAGAGAAACGGATAGAGAGAAAGCGGCGGGGAGCCCGGGGAAAAAATGCCGGATTCCCAGGATCCGGGGCTGGACTCCTTCAACCTCTTCGAGTGTTATGCGGAAGTTGCCCGGAGAGAATTCTTACTTGCGTTTATGAGCAAGGGGATCAAGACTCCGTTTCTGGACCTTAATTGGACTTTCCTTAACTGGCTTTGGATAGCCATGTATACGTATGCAAGTAAGTATATGTGTATACGCATACACAGCCGGGCAAAAGTTTTAGTCCACCGTGGCTGGCATTGCAAGCTACGCAACAATTGTCAGAAATTTCAGAAACCAGTGAAAAGAAGCGAAGTGCTGTTGATCGTTGCAACGTTAATTGCAAAACCATATTAGATCGGTGGAGGATCGGTAGATCCCTAGCTTTTGGCCGATAGTGTGTACACGTTAATCCTTAATTGGAGTTTTGTCGGCTGACGAAGCTTTTCCTGGCTTCAAGCGTAGACCTTAATTGAACGTTAGAATGTTTTTGAAGACTGAATTATGGAGATAGACATGACTGGAGTTTCATTGTCTAGATTTGAGTTGATCGTCGAGGATAAGGCTGATGAAGACTCCACGTTCGAGGAAGATTTTCCCTTGGCTAGCTTCTACGCTGAACTTTGCCTCTTTCGTTCTAATCTCCCCTGCTGAATCGAGATAACGATACCAGCAAGTGTCAACTTAATTTCCTTACTAGAATACAAGTGTCCCTACGGCCTCTATGAAAATGTCCCCCCTCCGTTCTCCTAATAATATCGGTTTTACTCAATTGTTCTAGGGGCGAGGTGAACACCATGAGGAATAATCGAGTTCAGGCGGTCGGTTTCGGCGGCAGGAACGCATGTCCTCCGGTTGTTGGACCATTTGCTCGCATCCCGTGTGGTCCGTCGATGTCCCCATTGTTCCTGAACCTGGCCGTCCGTATTCAAATTCGCTCGTTTCGAATTGGGCCCGGGTCCCCGCGGATCCCGCGGGCCCACGACGGGGGTGTGGGTTAGGGTGGGGTGGGAAGATCAGGGTGAGCCAACGGGGGCCTTGCCTCCGTATTACGAGCAGCGTGATGCACGGTGTAACACTGTGCGCCGGCTTACGGAGAGAAAGACGACGACTGGAATAAAATATTCACAGCCGCGGCCCGAGCGGGGCCTTAATTGCGATCAGACGCGATCTCGGATTCCAACGGCCGGTGGGCCCACGAACCGAACCTAAGAACAGTCCCCTCGACTTCTTCTTCTTCTTCTTCTTCTACTACTTCTTCTTCTTCTTCTACGGTGGTTGCTGCTTTCGTTTGCTTTCCTTTGCTCTGCCTCGGTTGTTTCTTCTTCGAAGCGTGCAGCTGCTTCTCTTATTCGTTCCCTTCGCTGCTCTGCCTCTTGGCCCAGGCTAGGACCCTCCCCCCATTGGGCCACTACCGTGTCTCGACTCCTGTTTATCCTGTTACAATGAGATGTATCGACCTGTTGTTCGGGGGAGTCTACCAGCCAGCCGCTCGCCGAGGGATTATTTAATTAGCTGGCTGATGGTTCTCGGTCACTTGGTGGTTAGAAAAATTGCTCTTTACCTCGTTCGGGCCCAAAAGCAACGATCGTTCGAGAGGAGTTCAATTGCAACGCGACGGACGTTCATCTCGGTGCGATATGTTCATCTCGAATGAAGAATTGACGAATTTTCGAAGCTTCTGCCAATGTTTATGCCGATGAATTGAAAGTGGGCCGAAATTTTGGGACCGTGTTCATCCCTGCCGTATGAATATTTAGCAATTTCTCGATTACTGACGGGAAAATAGACGGGGGAAGAGATTCGACGGGCCGCCGACAGGGCCCCGTGAAATCGACACCGGCCGAAGATCCTATCTCCGGGGCCCAACACGTGTAACGTACTACCGCGGCTGGGACGAAGTCGAATTTATTCCAAGCGTTACTGCCTCCAGAAAATCGAGGGTCTCGAATCTGTTAACCGGTTGCGGGCAATACAACCGATATCTCGCGGGTTACGTAAATTTCGAGGGGCCTCACCGACTGGAGTGGTTAAGAGGGACGGATGGGAGGAAGGAGTTATGCGCGGTTAGCGCCTAGGAAGGATGACGGGTCACGTGACAGACGGGGATACCTGTCTGTTGCACGGGGTGGTCCCGCGTCAAGGGGCCCTGGGCCGCTCGTGGGCCCGCTAAAAAAGACGAGGGACGGAGGGGGGAACGGGGACGACTCATGCGGAATCGCTAACGAGCCGAGAGGACACCCGAACGATGGATGGCTCGGCCCTGGCCTGAGAAAACTCGTGTTAAGGGGTAGTAACTCGGGCCTAGAATTGGGCCCTTCTTAAACATTTCTTTCTCAGTCCAATACTGCGCCAACTTCGATGGACTTTTTTCCGGTAACTAAGTCATGCTTCTGCTACAAATAAACATTCTTTTTTCATCGTGTATCTACGTTAGATACACCGTTCTTTAAACCAGCGCAAGTTTCTTAATTTTTCGAATTCGATGAAAATTATTATTGCATCCTATTCCATGCACTTATGGCTATCGATCAAGGGGAAAAAGCTGCAATTTCCTGGACACCAAGGTATCGATATCGGTAGGTTTCTATCCGCAACCCTGAAGAGACACTAAAGGGACGTTCGTTTCCAAGTTTGACCCCGGAATAACTCGAACAGAGGGCAGAATGATAGACCACGGAGGTGGTTCGTGATATCAGATGGTGGAACGCGAGGAGCCTCCGGAGAAGATGGCGTATCGGCTTAGAAGAGAGCGCCGGTAGCCGGTAGGGATGTTCTGGTAGGCGAGCACGGCGTTCGCCATCGCTACCACGTCCATCGATCGCCTCGATCGCTTCCATTCCGTCCATAGGACAGCTATGAGTACTCGGACTCGTTGACAAGCTTCGCAACGACTTGCTCTGCCGGCAGAGTGCGTAATTGCAAACGTTTGCAATTAGCAATCGCTTCGGTATTAATTGGACTCGACAGCATTCAGATTTGGAGCAAGTTGTTTTATCAGAATATTACTCTGTCCGCGTGCTTTGATTCCTCCATATATTATGCATGGCCTGTGACAGGTTGTGGACCAAGAAATTATGGTTTGCCCCAAGACAGTAGTATCTATATGTATAAACGAAGTTATTCAGATCCTATTTGTACTGTTGAAACTATCATTCCTCTGCGTTGAAAAATCTGATCAATTCAGTGATAGATATAATCAACAGAACTTCATTTTACTAGAAGAATTTCCCGCGACGATTTATGAATGAAACTGAAGGGTAGACCCGTGAAAAGAAGAAATAGCAATGAATTAGTCGAGTAAGAGCGGTACATGGTGCACAGGTACACCAGAGTGGATCAGTGGCAATGCCTGGCAGAGGAACAGTGATGGATCGATGCTCCAACTGGTAGAAATATCAAAAAGTATTTCCGAGAACGACTACCGGAGGAGAGCAATCGGCGAAGATGATCGATTGAGAGTGGAAGGAAAGCGTGGTCGTCGTCAAAGACAATGCATTATGCATGCGTGCGCCTCAAGTTCTCCTCGCCCCGCCGCTCCATGGGAGTGTCGTCAAATCGACGCCCTATTCGTGTCGTTCACGCCTCGAGGGCCTCGTTCGCAATTACCAACCGGAACAAGTGTCCCTTTGTTCCTCCTCTACTTTCGTGGATCTTAATTCGAAATTTCGATTAATTTACCATGGGTTACGCAACAATGGTAATACGTTGGAGTTGTTCGAGGAATGACTCGAGGATTGTGAGGTTCGTTCGGCTCCGCGGGAGGCGGCTAAACGGCCGAATTACTAGTCGTCTGACACACACTACCGCATGGAAAGCGATGATCACCGAGACGCGTCTTATTGTGAGGTCATTACCGAGGAAGGCAACGAGAAAGGAGAATGCGAACTCTGTACAATTAAGTAAGCGGAATAAATAGAACGTAATCCGTATCCAGGAAATCCTCGCTTTTCTACGCTAACTTTATTCTCAACAAGATGAATGAAAAAACACGGCTGACAGATAAACCAGACTGCAGTTCTCTTGAAATTTTCACCAACTACGATAGGTTGCATATAGGTTGTAGAAGGAAAGACGGCAATTTGGGGGCATCGATTGGTTCACAGACATCGTAGGGTGATTCAGCGAATAGCGAACGAGTCGGCGGCTCTTACGGGGCCTTAAGGGCCCGTTTCTCGCGCATTGTTTCAGACCCCCGCGGGGCCAGAGCCTCGCGAGTCATCCGGGAAAATTAGTTCGTCCGCGGGGGGTTCCTTGTTACCACAGAGAGGCGCCCTTTCCTCCCCTCGCGACACGTGAGAAACTTCTTCCTCCCTCTTCTTCCTCTCTTCACACCTAAGATTCCGCCTTCGGCAGCAGAGAGCAATTTTTCTTGCAAAACTGAACGCGTTACGTTGCTCGATCCCCTACTTGTTCGGATTAACTTGTCTGGAATAAAGGATACTGCGTTCCAGGTCGGATCTCGTAATCTTGAAGTTGCTCATGAAGCAATTAAGGCTAGGTAGGAAGAAAATGGCTGTAGAGCCTTTGTTTGGAGGATTATGCGAGCCGCGTGGGCCAAACGGGCACGGATACGCAACAGATGGTGTCGTTAGAGGGCAGAAACCCGATATCGCGGCCCGTTCAACGAGAGGCGCGCGTCCGACGGGCATTCCCGTCACGTAGAACGCGTATACGCGCCTCCTAATCGCGAATAGAAATCTAGCCGCGGCTCCGACGGTCCAGCGCGGTCTGGCTTTCGCCGAAACCGGGCGCCCAGAATGCTTCAGCCTTCTATATGAATCTTAGAAACCGGACTACGCTTGGACGAAGCACGAAAATTCGCGTTCCAAGACGAACAATAGAGAAAATTAATGGAATTCTAACCCTTAGTCTTTCACTAAGAAAACGAAGATCTATTTAGCGAGTGAAATTTCGACGGTGTTTTAGAAATTTGATTCGGTATTTGGTGCTGGTCTGAAAACGATCTCTACGCCTTCTTCCTGAATTTTGAATAAGACGAAAGGAGCAAGTGGTGCTGCATGAGAAATTTAAGTAGAAGAATTCAGGGTGGAAGAATTGTCGCTAGGTTCTAGGAAGAAGAGAAAGAGATACCGAAAGAATTTAACGAACAATTCTACTCCGTTCTAACGCTACAATCTCCAATTGTCTTCGTTGATCAAACAACTCCCCGAACACAGCCGGTATCGACAGCAAGGATCAAAAATTGTCCGAGGAGTGGCACGCGCTGGCCAGAGGCCATTTTTCGTCCACTTTTCTCGCGCCCCTTATTCGGTCGGCGTTTATCGCGCCGCGGGCGAATTTTTTCAGCAGGTTCCCTCCTCCCCCTGAAAGTTCCCCAGAAGAGGGGAGGGAGAGTGGGGCAACTGGACACGCGGTTTACATTCGTGGAGGAGTCGCGATGCTCCTTTTCGGTTGTCTCCTCTCTGTTCCGCTCGCGGCTCGAACGAGGAGTCTCTCCTTCTCGGAAGCTACGGAGATTCTTACGATAACACGGGGTGGATCCTCTCGCCCCGTCACCGATCCATAAATCCGACAATTTGTCCGGCCCGTCCGCCGCGTTTTGATCTCGACCGGCCTCGCCACCCTTCCCTCCGCCCCGTTTTTGCATAATTATGCCGGATACGGACCACGATGCCCGCGTCTCTTCCTCTTTCATCGATTTTTCACGCCAACCGAACCAAAATTAGCCTAGTACGTGCATTAGCATACGAACCACAAGTATTTCACGTAGGCTATTGTATCTTTGTGCACATATATAGAGATTGCACGTAGCTTTCGTCTTGTAAGATATTCACGTGGACAAATATTTTCTCGTGATCCTCGAGATACCGAAGAGTATACAGGCCACAATTGGAATATCAAGAATGTTG
>NW_017100193.1:35203-41405 GCF_001263275.1 Habropoda laboriosa | reverse complement strand
GCCCCTTTGTGATGCCCCGCGTGGAATTCCGGCTCATAGAGGCCCGCTGGACCCGGTCTCTACGCGCATACACTCGCGACCAGCGGAAAGTATGTTAACGAGCGGCGTTGGACCGTTCCGACAGCGGTACCTCGGTCTGGTGTCTTCTCGAGGAAATATTAATCCGAAGGGTACACTCGTAACGTCGCGTAAAACCTTCCGAAATCGTGCCTCCGGTAACCAACTTAATAAATAAGCGTGTAGAGAATCTCTCGCTCGTTCGGGGAAACAGAGATACGAGAGGAGGGAACAACTTCCAAAAATGGGTTCTTCTAGAGTTTCAAAGAGTTCCCAAGCGGAATATTTGGAAATGGCCGGTTTTCTCGGTGAAACGATCAGATAGGATAGCTCGCGTAACGTTTCACCATTGGCGTTTCAATTTCGAACGCTCTTCTTCGGCGTTTTCTTCTTCTTTCTTCTTTTCGAAAGAAAATGGACAGAATTGGAAGCTCGTAGAGCGAAACAAAGGCTCGATCTATAAAACGAAGGGAGAGAGCGTGTATTATTCAGACGGCCTTGGGAAAGGCTGGCCGGCGATAATGCGCGTTAACGACTTTATCGCGTTCGAAACGGGGCTTTTGCAAGCTCGCGGGGCCGCGAGCAAACGAGGAGGGAATTATCGATCGGTGGGACGGCCGCGCGCCGATCCCGGCCGCCGATAAATCTTCATAGTTCCTTCTGACGCGTTTCACGTGACCGCCACCCGTTATCTTTCTTTTCCCTCCGCATGAAATATACGTCGGAAACGCTTTTCTTTCGCGGGCACACGCTCTCCGCTCGATGCATCTGTTACGGGGAATTAAAAGGAAAATTCTAACGCCACCCTTTATGCCTCGCCACGACCAGACGCGGAAAAATTCTCGTTCAAGGTGGAACAGTTTTTGGAAAAATTCGAAATATTTAGAAAATCCGGAAAAATTTGAAGAGTAGCAACGTCCTCGTGCGAATATAGCGTATTTCAGGTAACCTCGAAATTTTCATTTCTTTCTCCCACGTAGATCAAAGTGTGCAGAACGACGTGCAAGAAGAATTTCCACGAAATTTCAAAAATTGAGAAACTTCTGAAGGTTTGAAGATCGCGACGCCATGTTACTACCGTATAACGAGTTCGAGCTAACTCTTCAAACTTCTGATGGAAATATCTAAGCAACTAATAATCCGATTGAACGGAAATTTCGTGTGGATGCTTGTGTGTAGTTTATCTACCATTTAGCGTCCTACGAATACTTTACTCTCACTACCTTTTATCTGGCGCTCCAGAAAGGAGATATCTTCTCTCGGAAATAATGCTCCTCGATGTCGTACGATACATTACACCAAATAATCGTTATATATGGAAGAAAAAAATATTTTCTTATAGCCGAGACACGATTCAATGACCAAGAAAAATTTGGTTGAATTTCATTCGGCACATTGCTAGAAAAAAATTGCCAAACGCACCGAAATATTGTAGGCAGGTGAAGAGCGGCAAAAGTTGCATTTTTCCAGGTACCATATACCTACCCAGAGAAAAATCTGCAAGGCGCAGAAAGAAAGGGGATACACAGGGGGTGGAGAGGGAATTTTATCGAGTCGCATGCGGAATCGTCCGGTTACCACACAAATTTCGCCGATTCGTATCCCGAAACGGCAACAAGGGATCCCCGAGGAGGAGGATCGGGCGTTTAATATATAAATATGTAAATAATGCGCTGCCGCGGGTATCTCTCATGCAGCCGGGTTCAACCGGTGGCAGCTAACTTATGGCCGGGACCAGGAAGACCGGCTTCAGTTCGCTCATCCATAATGGCGTTCCTCGCTGCGAATCTATCGTCACGTTTTAAACTTTCAGCAACGTGCCAGGGGAACGAGGGAAGGAATAATAAAAAAGAATGTACACAAGATCTCTCCGGCAGATCTTCTTGGTTTTATTCTAAAAACGCCGCTGTTCAAGTACCTACTCGCGTTGCATTTGGAAAGCTCGTTAAGGGAGCAAGAAGATTATTTTTTCTCGCGTGACGTGCCCAGCTGAGCCATGACCTGCTGGGAGAATTTAGAATTTTTCTTAAACCCTTTCATTACGGCAAACCTCAGATTAAAAGGTTGGCTCGGGGATCGAGATGATTTCTAGATAGTTGGAATAATAAATTAAGGCACAGAGTGCATAATGGTAATGAAATAGGTTCTGCGCCACGGAAGAACCTTATACATAACCTCTTTCCTGACTAACACCAACGAGTTAATCTTTCCGTACTTTGAATTTCTTAAAAATAACTCTAATCTAACCTTTTAGATCTAGTTTCTCGTTCAGCAATGCCCGATAATGTTCTCGTACAGATGTCAACGTTAGTGAAGAGAGATCGGGTTAGACGAATAGCTGATATTTTGCGATATATTTAAATGGCTACTTTAAGCGAAAGGGTTAAATGTCCCGGTGAACCAATTCGAAAGAATGGTCCGGCCCTGCGGTGCCGCGGCGCTCGACAATAGTTTGGCCAGCGGTGAAACAATTCCGAAGAGAGGGGCTCCGGCCGTCACAATAAAACCCGTTCGACAGTGGATGTGACAAAAATGAATTGTTATATTGTTTTAACAAATGAAGGGAGACCGGTCACCCCGTCCTCGGTCCCAGCCCCCCTTTTTTCTTCCTTTTTCGCCTGTTTGCCCGGGGCCCCCTCGCCGTATTATGTATCTGGGACCCTCTCTTCTTCTTCTTCTTCTTCCACGTCCTCCTCCTCCTCCTACTGCTCCTCCTCGCCGTCGTCGTCGTCGTCGTCCTCGTCGTGGTCGTCGTCGTCGTCGTCGTCGTCGTCGTTCGGTCTGCGCCTCGGCTGGTTTTGCGGAGCGCGCGCGAAGCACGTGTTTTGCCAGTTCCTATTGTTTCCTGTATGATAAATGGGCCCTGGGCCCCTCGTGCACCGGCTCCTTTAGCCCCCACCCGTACCTCGATACCACGAATTCCTCTGCGGATCCACCTTTTCCCTCGGAGCTACTGGAAACTCGATTTTTTTCTCCAATTCTGGAATTTTTTTTTGGAAATCTTCCGACGCGATGGAAGATTCGCAAGGAGGAACTTGTGAATTTCTGGGACCGAGTTTCAACAAACACACGACGGGCAAAGTTTTACTTCTCCGAGCTATCGAATATTTGATTACCTTTGGATTTTCGACGTTCCTATTGGAAATGTTGCAGTGCAACGGAGAATTGAAGAGGAGTGAAGCGAGACGTTAAGAGAATTCGCCATTTCTTCCATAGTTACCAAAGATTCAGCAATGAAAGAAAGAAAAGAGAGAGGGAATCGGTCCCACTATTAAATCCGCATGGGTAACAGGAAGTTTCTGGTTTAGGCAGCATTTATATTCAAGATAGAAAGGACGGGTCGAATCCAGAAGGCAGAAAAATCCGGCACATTCCCGGCTATCGGCCCGATTATTTATCATCGTTTAATTCAATTAAAAATCCGCGCGTAAAAAGGGCCGGACCGGGCATTCCGGCAGTCGTAAAGCTGGCCCCCCCTGTCCAGGCTCCTTTTTTATCCCTCTGCTCCGGAGGATCCTCTTTTGGAACCTCTCGACGACATGGCTGGACGACCAACAGCGTCAACTATTAATAAACCTCTTGAGATCGTAATTAAAATAGCGCACTAACCTACAGAGTGGATAAATAGACTGGTAAAAAATGATCGATCTATCGTGCCGAGATCCTATTTTCCATAGGGGCACCATAAATCACCGTCTAGCCTAAAATAGCCGGGTGGCAATTATCGAAAGGAAGCAGAAGATTTTCCACCAGAGCCCAGAGAGAAACCGATCGCCAATCATCGATAGCGAATAGATAAACACCTCTTTTCACCGTGTGCAGGAGTAAAAAGTGGCGAGAACTCGAAATTGATTAGCGGACGAAAGGCGGCGGACGGACGAGCCGCAAATTATTACACCTTTTTCCCATGGGGAGGACCGAGACGTTCACGTCTCTCCTCTCTCTCCCTTTTCGCGAGAGAGGTTAGAGTCGCGCTGCTTGCAGCAGGGGGTCCCGTAAAGACTGGCCGCACACAGGCATAAACATACATAAACGCCGCGGATATATATAAGTTGGTAGCTTCTGAAATCCGTGGCTGATCCGGGAGCGATAGTGTTGGGACGCCCAGCGGGCAGTCCCTGCTACCACGGCACCCAACGATCTATGGTCGTGACGGGAATCCGGCGACCATTACGGTTCCGAGCGACGGACGCATGCCCCGCGACCGGACTAATTTTTCCTATTACTCTCCGCTGGATCATGCTCTTGCGATTCGGAATACGACCATCCTGTCCTCGGTTTCTCCGCGTTTTTCTCCAATCGTGAAGGATTCCAGTGTCCTCGAATTTTTCAGGTTCTCCGAGAGAAAGTGGCTCTTGCACAATTGTAGTTGAATAGATGTCTAAAATTGCTAAAGAAAGAACAGATTCTTTTATTCGGATTAACAAAGTGGCCGAACGAACACCGCCTTCTATGGAGAACGATACCTCCCACAATTCTTAACACTTTTCAATGAAAAGTTAGGAACGTGTACACGAAAGATGTACCTTTGTATAGGAATAAGTTCAATGTACTTATCACTGATAGTTTTTCCAAGAAAAACTCGAAAATTTCTACTCCATTTTTCGCACTGTTGTACAGAATTCCTTGAAATATGAGAATGAAATAACATTCGTTTTGAATGTAAGGAAATAGTAGATTTATCCAATGTTTGGCAATACGTTTAGAGGGAGAAAGGGTTAAATATCTTGTCTAGATTAGAGTCAGCAATTATGTTGGTTTATCTGGTCCAAGCTGAACAAAACTTTCCATTCCCTTTGTGTTTGGAAAAAAATGACAGAGACTTTGGAGGGGGAGGTTGGTCAAAAGATCGATTTTGGAAGAACAGGGACGAAGCTACCGGCCATCTTTAACCACACTTATCTGTAGGACCTCATCTTCCCTGAGAAAAATGTCTCTGGCCGCTAATCGAACACGGTAGCCCATTCCTCCCAGAGGAATGTCTAGCCAGGAGCAGTTAATATCGTTGAATTTGACGGAGGAAAGTCTCAGTCGCGGATTCAGCCCACGTACCAGCGATGGATCCTCGCCGTAAAGCAGACGGTTATCGCGTCATGTCATTGTCTCGGCAATTTATCTACCCGGTGGAAAGAGATTTCTCTGATTTTTAAATGTTCGAAGAGATTGAGCTTTCAGGAATAAATCTTGAAAATTTCAGATCAATAAAGTCGAATCTTCTAACAAATAGCCGAACGAGCACCGCCTTCTACGGGGAACGATACCCCCCGCAATTCTTTATACTTTTCAATAAAAATTTAAGAACATATACACGCAAGATGCACCTTTATACAGGAACCAGTTCGATCCAATTGTCGCTAATAGTTTGTACAACGAAAATTCACAAATTTCCGCTCCATTTCTCGCGCTCCTGTACTACCCCTTCTGAGAGGAGACCCTCATTCCTATCTTTGTGAATTATTTTTTAAAAAGCTAGAAGAGAGATTGACATGAAACCTCTTGCGTTACATTTACCAACATTTCAAGCATCTGATCATATTTTTTTCTAATAAACTCTTCGTCTCAGAACGACGAATAAAACTCGAGAAGAAGCGAAACTGTATCCAACCAATTCGTCCAAACTTGCACACTCCCTAGAAACAAAATCAAAACAGACGATCCTTTTTCTACCGACAGAGAGAAGAATCTACATAGCCACGTGAAACTTCCCTGAAACAATCACGGAGCGGTCGCATAAGCCTCCACCGAAGCGTCGAAATGACTGACACCGTCCCCCGTCGCCCCATGCTCAGACACGGCAAGGCGAGCAACTGAAAACCACCCACCCCATTTCCATCGGGGGTAACAGTATCCTTCGTTTCTCTGATCAGCGCAGTTAGACACGATAAATCCAGCACGGAATTAATTGCCGTTCGTTGCTGTCGGGTCTGGGTCCGATCCGGGTCCCATGGCCGCGCACAGCTCCTCACTGTCTCCACCGTACCATCCTCTCCTCACTCCTCCTCCCCCCACCTCACAGAGAGACACACAGACGGACGGACGGAGGAGAACCCTCACATGTACAGGCTGGTCTAAACCCTCTCGCATTCTGCGTCCCTCGGTTGGTCCCTACGTGGCCGCGACTGGTTGACATCCTACAAATAAAATC
>NW_017100193.1:33069-35193 GCF_001263275.1 Habropoda laboriosa | reverse complement strand
CCTGTGGGACCTCTTCGAGCTTCCCTGCGCCCACCCCAGCCCCCCGTTCCGCTGCTATCTCGGAAGTGGTCAGAGTAGAGGAAAGGCAGAGAGAAAGAGAGAGTGTGTGAGAGAGAGAGAGAAAGGCGAGTCGTGCAGGTGGGACGAGGACGACTCTGGTCAGCCCCACGTTCGCTGCAGACGTAATATATGGTAGCCTTAAGACAACGGTTCGGTGGAGGCGAGCTATATACCTGCTGGCTGTCCCGTGGTATCCAGGTTCGCTGGTGGGTTTGATCACGCGTGTGTATCGTGTGGCTTGGAAGGTGTGTTGGTACGTGAGTGTGAGGAGAAGAGAGGGTTCCGAGGGTTCGACGTGCGTGCAGGATGCGATTCCCGCGGCACCTGGGCCCCCGCGGGACCCTCTCAGGGTTTATTTAATTGTCGCTTGAGCTGCCCGAGGAGACGGAGCCGCGGAGGAGAGATTCGCGGAGGATAGCTCGCAGAAACACCCCTAGATTATTTTTTTTTCTTTGCCAAGTCTCCGCTCGTTCGAATAAATCGAAGAGTTCGGCACTAGTAGCAACTGGAAGGTGATTGAATCACGGGGTAGGGTTGATCTAGGTGATGTACAAGGTAGCAAGTGACGGATGAATAGATTGCAACCATGTGAATTCAGGTTCTAGGTACCATAAAGTGTACCAAATTGAAGACAAATAAATTGTTACCGGGGGTACGGGGCAGAGGAATCCGAGGAACAATGGCCCAACCGCGGAATGTTGTTCCCCGGGCGGAGTTTGTCAGCGAGGAACGCCGCGATACGGCTCGAGCTTCACGTGCCACATTTGCCACGGGGCTGTGATTTACATCGATTCGATTTTTCGGATCCGCTGGCTCTTGTGAATCACGAAAATGCGCGTGTCTTAACACAGACTGACTTCGCAGAACTCGAGCGACACGATCAACCTCCATCGACAGCTACCATCCCCCACAACTGTCAATATTTCTCAATAAAAATTTCAGGACGTGTAATCGACGAGAGCATCTTTCGATGGAAAAACAATTCCTATTTGTAGTTTTCCCCCCAAAAAAAACCCGTTCCCCTCATCCCTAGGTGCACACAACCCTTCCCCCCCAGAGATGCCACTCTTCCATAATTTTTCTCGAAGAAACAAGCAGAGATATCGGCGTGCAACCTCTCGCGTTACATTTACCAACATTTCTAGCACGCAGATCTTATTCTCTTCGCGGAGCCTACAAATGGAATAGCTCGGAAACTCTAACAGCGGTTCGATTTGCCAAGGAAAGGAAAAGAAGGAGAAAAAGGAAACAGGTCAGAGCACTTTAAATCGGAATAAACTCCGTCAGGATTCGATTCCACACAGAAAGGTGGTCCAGCAATCGAAAGGCAGCGGAGCAGGTTGAACGACCCGGGGAGGAGTGGCGGAGGATCGGCTTAACGCCAAGTCAAGTCAAGTCCTTTTCGATTCCCGGGACAGGAAAGCTCTAAAGAGCGCGGCGGGTCCCGGGCCGACGCTTAAATCACTCCGGTCACTCAGCCTCGCGGCTCAGATTGATGTAAGGCCGTGTTTTACATTCAATTCAATTGGGCAAAAAACTGCCATCCCGGCTGGCGGGCGCATTGTGCCGCGCGGCGGACGAGAGAGCTCCTTTCGACGTGCGGCCTTCGTTGCTCGGCTTCGCGAGGAGGCCACCGCGTGCAACAGGTAAACCGCGCTCGTTAGAACCGCGTTTCTGGCGGGACCGGTGACACGAAATTGTCATTATCTATCACACGGTGAAACGAGAGCCTGATCTTCTACCTGTATCACTCTGGGAGAGTTTATTCCCGAGCTCGGATCGTGGCACTGCCACCTCACCGCGTATTTAACCCCTTGAACCGTCGTCGTTCTCCCGATGGATTCTTAACATGTTTAATAAGAGCCTTCTCCTTTGTTGTCTCGATATTGCGGCAACCGATCATACGGAATTGTGATCGTTGAAATTGGAATTCAAGTTGAGTTGCTGTTGTAGTCTGGATATATACTTCGAATTTTTCCCAGATAAAATGTTTACGATAGTCGGTATTGAGAGAGAGTTACGAGACTTCGCAGAGACGCTGTAGAGGCGAGGAAGCATTGTATA
>NW_017100193.1:30003-33026 GCF_001263275.1 Habropoda laboriosa | reverse complement strand
ACACAAAAATTTCCAGAAAAAAGTCAGCGACTTTGAGAATTTTTTATCGTTCGAATCGATTGATATGAGACAAATTGATAAAAGTAGAATTGAGATAAACTTCAAATCTATAAAAAATTAGCAGCAGATTTGGTATTGATGAAAAGTGGGAGGTGATTCCAAACTTTTGGCGGGTAGCGTATGTACAGGATATATGCCAATTTATTCTGATCAAACCTGATCGGTACGTTCTACGGGTATAAGTGCCTTTTAAAAAAGTTATAACAAAAATACGAAATACGAGGGGAATGGTAACGAACTTGCGGTTACTACGAAAACAAGACAAGAATGGTACTAGCGAAAGTTTATGTTTGTATGACATCTTTCTCTTACTTATGCCTATACAACATATCGGCAAAGTTGGACAGGACAAAATTGGAACACCTTGTATATACTGTCGGTCAAAAGTTTGAATTGCTATGCGTTGCAAGAGTTGGCGAATTTGAAAATTTTTCAACGAATTCTAATCTTTCAACGAAAATATAGTAACTTGCTCTTGATACCTGTGATATTAACTTTAAATCCACAAAAAAGTTGGTACCAGATTCGGTATTGGTGTAAATTAGCAAGTAGTTTCAAACTTTCGGCCGGTAATGTGCAAAATACGAGCTCCAAGGGATACGCGCTTCCTTAAAAAAAGAAAAAAGGAAAAAATCTCGGAGGATTGGCAATTTGGAGGGAGCAGCTTATTTATCAATTGGCGAACGGTGACTAGTAGAGGATGATTAAGAGTTCCCGAAAGTATGTTGAACGTGGCAGAATGTCTGCACGTCCTTCGACGGCGGAATAAAGCAGAAACGTGACCGGCGCTCCTCGCAATTTACGTCAAAAGCGGCGTGTCGTGGATTCCCGCATACCGAATAACGACGTCGTCGAGAATAATGTCGCCTATGTAGATTCGATCCCGATAACGCGAGAAAATACCACGACGGTATCTCTGCCGCGGTCCCTCAAGCTCAAACAACGGAAAGGAAACAGAAAAAAGGACGAGGAGAGGCGAAACGAACTGAACAGGGTGCCAGGTTTTGGAAGATGAAGGGATAAACCGACCACTTCTGCGTCCCACTCTTTATCGCTGATTGTCCACGCGCGTTTTTACCTCGTGCGACACTTGTAGTGCACACTAGGACGACGACCACACTTACCAATTAACGCAACGGAGAACTAGAAAAGAACGAAATTGACAATTTCGGGGAGAATTTCAAACGATCTACACTCCCTCTCTCTTTCTCTCTATAAAGAAGACAAATATCGCAGATGATCCAACCAAGTTATTTTACAAAGATATTCTTCGGTGACTGAAAATTCCCTCCATCAATTTTCCCTTGGATCGATCGTCGCGCTGGATGGCCGTAAATTAACCAGAGGCGTCAGTCCGTCTGGCAGCGAATTCCCCCTGAAATCAGATGCCCCCTCTCTCGGAGGATTGGAAAAGAAGAAAGCGAGAAAGGACACTAATTAGTGATTCCGAGAAAGGGGACCACGGATCGAATATCCACGCACGGTGCTGGCAGAGAGATGGCTCGATAGAAGCTGGGCTAGGTGTGAAGGCTGGCGAAGAAGTGTAAGGCATTCGAGAAATTCGTCGAAGAAATCGATAAACCCTTCGATCAGGCATTCCCCCTGTGAACAGAGAGGCCCGGCAATTAACGATTCCAGGCGAGAACAAACGCATAATTCTGCCTTTTTTTCGCCCGGCAACAACCGCCGATCGCGAATGAAATCGTCAAGGGAGCACGTCGATGATGTCTATGGGGGTTCCTCGAGGAGGTACCTAGCCTGTGGACAAGGACTTCCAAGCGGAGAGGAGGAGTTCGCCACGGGAATAAAACAAGGAGGACACTAATTAGCGATTCCAAGAACCGAGAACACGAACCAGCCTTCCACGGACAGTATGGGGCCCCATAACACGGTGTGTCTCGGGTCCAGCTGGACGGCGTCGGGCGACGGGATGCAACACAGGGGGAACGGGGGGAGGAGGAAAGGTCGAGGAGCCCGGGGAAACCATCCGAAACATTCGGGCCAGCTTAGAG
Source organism: Habropoda laboriosa (assembly GCF_001263275.1). Classification (NCBI taxonomy): domain Eukaryota; kingdom Metazoa; phylum Arthropoda; class Insecta; order Hymenoptera; family Apidae; genus Habropoda; species Habropoda laboriosa. The sequence goes on along the minus strand of NW_017100193.1, from coordinate 30,954 downwards.
TGTCAACTGCTGGAATGCCTTACCCTTGACCCCCCTTTCCTCCTCCTCCGCCTCCTGCGTCCCCTCCTCTTCTCCCCCTTTGGGTTCTACGGGCTCTGGGGATCGTTACTTTGTCTCCTCTCTCGCGCGCGCGAGTCCATATTGTCATCGAGCGGATTCCTACCATGATCGCAGATAAAATTGGTCGAGGTGTGCTTTGGAAGGAGTCTGAAATCACTCGCCTAGGTGTATAGTATGATCACCCTTCAGGGACGAAGAGTCCACCTGATCCTTGCAATCGCTGAACCAAGTGTAAATGAAATTGGTCCAAGTGTCTACCTGGGAAGGATTTCGAACCTTTTTTTCGCGTACAATCTTGGAATCACTCGTCCATGTGTATATCACCAGGAATTTATACTCCTACGATCTTCGGCTGCAAGAGAGTATGAAACGTTTCTCTGAAAATTCTTGCATGCCTCGCAGTAGGTGAGGATTTCAAAGTTTCGGACGGTGATATATGCTGGCTTGGATTTCCCAATACACTTAGGGGCCACGTGTGTGGCGAGTACATTAAGATTCATGCTAGTAGGTGCGAAGGACGTGAAAGCCACGGCACAACGGTTCGATTACAAATAAGGAAGCCGTCAAGAGCCGTGTCAGCCTAATCAAACCAACGATTCGCTTTGACGCAAGGGAGTAACCCTTCGGCACAGGCTGTGAGAACATACGAGACCTGTTACGGGAACCCATGATACACTCTTAATAGGCCAAACATTTCGTTCGAGAAGTAGGTACACGTGCACTTTCAGGTTCAGCGATAATGTTCGAATTTATCGAATTCAGGAATACGAAAGAGATTCTGCAGTTTATAGGGTCCTTCGGTGAATGAGGCTAGAGAAGGGAACCTGGGTGTGAGCTCTAATCGCGGAAGGAAAAGAGATCCGTGTGAATCACTGGGAGTAATAGTGTTAT
>NW_017100193.1:22715-29991 GCF_001263275.1 Habropoda laboriosa | reverse complement strand
CGATGTGTTTCTGATACCAGGGCCGGGCTACCTGAGCCGGACCGCCCAGAGAAGTCCTCGAACCACTGACCATTCCGAACAAATGCACAAAATATATTTTCAAGTAATCGAATATTCCACTGCCTCGTTTTACTTCATGGCTGCTACAGTTCTCGACGGAACTTGTGCCTGTCAGAGGAATTTATCAACGAAGGTGCAACTTGCATAGTGAAAATCCGCCCAGAGAAGTCCTCGAACCACTGACCATTCCGAACAAATGCACAAAATATATTTTCAAGTGATCGAATATTCCACTGCCTCGTTTTACTTCATGGCTGCTACAGTTCTCGACGGAACTTGTGCCTAAATTGTGTCTGTCAGAGGAATTTATCGACGAAGGTGCAACTTGCATAGTGAAAACAGTCTTTTGGTACGAAAATGGAGAAATGCGAAAGAAATGTCAAGGAGCTTTTTCCTTTTGTTTACCGTTTTTTGATTATCGTGCAATGCCTTTACGAAACAATCCATAGAGACCCAAGAATTTTGCCTATTTTTCACGTTCTTCGAGAACGTTGAATCGATCGATCCTATAAAATTCTGAAGAAGGAGAACAAGAGAGCGGGCGTAGGTTCGCGGATTTCCCTCGATCGAACTACCTTCAGGAACCTCCTAAATTCGAAATCCCGAACGAGCCCCAGCCGCCAGCGGGGACCATTTCATTTAATTAAGACTTGTTTTTATTTCAACCAGGACTCGTCCAGATATTTTAGGAAGCCGGTGACCATTAAAATCGCGGAAAACCTCTGGAAACAGCCCCGCAACCATTTTATTATTCCAGTTGAGCCAGTTTGAAATTTATACGCGCTTTTTATTCGATCTCCTTTACCAAGGAAAAGGCGTACAGCGTCAAAGGAGGAAGAAAAATCAACCAGCGTCGTTTCTATTTATCGTTTAATGCCTCCAGTGCCTTGGTCCCTCTTGTTAATAATAATTCCGCGGTCGAGCAGGTTGCGGCTCGCTCACTACCGGATTAATAATCGCTGATAAGCCGAATGGCTGTGCGCGTTCACCTTAATATCCCCGTGGAAACAAGATCTGAACAGACCCTTTAGCCATCTGCCCTCCGTTCCAATGGAAATCAAATAAAAATACCAGCCGATTCTCGCACGCTGAAAGATTGCACGAGCAATAATGGGCGATGCAAGGTGTACACATGGTGCTCCAAGGATTTTATAGATCACTGAACGCTACACCGAGAGTGTCGTCGACGGTGAGACTACATACGTACAGATTTCCCTCGAACAGAGACGAATTATTCTCCGATGCTGCGAGGAACGAGACGACGATGTAAGTTAGTTGGAATAGTCTCCGAACGTGAAATGAATTTTTCTAGCTTGTAGACATAATTCTTTTTATAGAAAGCTTCCAAAGACACTGGCTGTCTCGAGAGCGCGAAAGCACATCTATCCGCGCCTGTGGACTAGCCGGGACGTGAAATACGCGGCGGAATATCGTCGAGGAGGGGTGGCGGAGACAAAAGGAGAAAATCGAGTAGCCCCGATTCTGGGAAACGTGTCCTGCCAGCTTGTTAGGTGTCCCCAACAGTTCTCTAATATATGACTGGCACTCTGTACCCTTTTTCGTGGGGCGGGGGAGATGGGGGGGGGAGCAGAGGGCCCCGAGGGAACCTCGAATGCTTACCTGGCCTCCACTCGAGGGCCAGAGATGCATCCTCGACGCGAGTATTACGCCATAATTAATGATCCTCCCGCGGCTCGGGTCTATTAGCGATCGATCGGTTTGATCGAATAACCGATGCTTCCTGCTAGAGCTGAGAAACGAGGTCTGGCTGCTTCATTGATTCCCCTCGAATAAATTACCGGGTGATTTACATTGAAATTGAGTGTACTTGGTCTGCCGGGATAATTATAAGCTTCGTTTTCCGAAGTGTGAGGATGGAAATCGCGGTTGAGAGGAAGTCCTCCGGTTCTGCTGGTAGGTACGGTAGTCATGTTTCAAACGCCTTTCAGATAGTACACGTTACTAAATGTAAACTGTTCGAAGGATTTTAATCCAGAAGAACTGAAGACGGATTCTCAACAGAAATATTCGTTGAAACGGCTCATCAACCCGGTAAAACGAAGCTCGACAAGATCAAGAGTCGATTCCAGAGCCTGTACGAGCGATTTAAATCACTTTGTTTGAACAAAAAAAAAGAACAAGAGGGGAGGGGGAGAAAAAAGACGAAGGAGTAGTAGTCCGTGTAGGTAGTAAGAGGATTCATTGGCTCTGGTAGCCTCAACACCTCATCTCTCATCGCGTTGCGTTGATGATCCTCGAAACTGGCCGGCTCATTAGTATGTGGGGGCTCGGTGCCACCTACCGGGCGGGGCACCGGGTCATTGAAACAATGGTGTTGTGACTGGGCATCATCAGGCCATCGATTCTCGCGATGATCGATCGATTCGACGTTTCTTCGTTTGCCTGGGAATCCTTGTCCACTCTTAACACTTCCAATTTCATCCTTGTCGGATTAAAGATGAGTGAAAGAGACAGACACAGCTGTGTGATTTCAATCTTGAAATGACGACGACGACGATGATGATGATGAACGTTTCTCAACAAAATACCTCCAGCGTGTCACGTTGCCTCGTGACTAAACTTTCTTCTTCGAAATTTTCCGTGACATTACACGTTCGATCAATTTTCGAAAATTCGTGACACTTCGCTGGCTCGAAAAATCTAAGCCTAAGACTCCAAGTCTCGTAATTCCCGTGAAAAAATGAATTTCAAGCCGGGTTCCCTTTTCCTTTTTTGAGAAAGAAAGCTTCAAGGTGGCGGAGAAGTGACGTCGACGGTGATCGGGCGTGAATGAGGCGCTAACGACCGGTGATTACCGGCGTGAATCCGTGGCAACGCGCGTAAGAGCGGTCCACGGGGCAGGTTGGGGGCCGGGGCGCGCGTGTGGCGGCAAATAATCAGCCGTGTAGGTGAGGATGTCCATCAATCCCGGGCTAGGGACCTCCCGCGACGTTTCTCATCTTCTCGCCGAGCGACGTCTCGCCCCCAAGGCGTCCTCCGCCTCTGGGAGACTCGGTGCGAGATTGATGCGCCTGTGTAACGGCGTTTTTCGACCGTTTCCTGGCCCACCTTTCTCAATATACCACTTGCGTATCGTGTACCACGCTTTTTCACCGGTTACTCCGAATATTCGCGGTTCGTTCGACACTGAAGATTGAAAAAGTCCATTTAAAGTGGGTAATTACCCTCGAAAACGAAATCTCTGCTCTATCGTACGGAAACCATACTGCTAGTAAGTACACCGACAGCACAATGCCGAATTGCTGCAGTGAAAAGAACACTACCGTTGATCCTCTCAGAATTGAATCGAAGACGATAGAAAAACGGATAGATTACACCGCGGTGAATAAAAGTTGTCCAAACACCCTTAACAAGCTTCTCAACGTCCCTGTGAAACAACTGGCTTGAAGAATGGCGAGAAGAGCGCTATTTTCGCTGGTCAAACAGACCGATCCCGAGGAGGTATCGAGCGTATCGAGATTATCGCCGGTCAATCCGACGCGGCTGTAAAAGTGAAATTACAGCGGCGTCGAGGGAGGAGGAAAGAAAAGGAGCATAATACAGGCCTGAAAGTAGACAATGGACACTTACCGGGGCCGCAGAGAACGCGATAACTTTATACTCGCGCGCGTACTCGCGCGAAAGGGTGGAGGGAGCCGCGAAGGAGGCGTGGAGGATCACGATTTACCCATACAAAATCGCGCGCGGCACGTATGCTCGCCGGTAATCAAACCCATAAATCCGAGGTATAAGCAACCTCTGACACAGATTCTCCCCTTGCCTCTTGCTCAGTTTCACGCTGGCCCCGCCGGTGGCGCGGCGATCGCCATCGATAAGCGGCCAGCCTCGTTCGCACTCGATTTCCTTGTAATTATCGCTTCGATGCTCGAGTTCCTCCGTTAGAGATTTTCTGACGATTCAATCGCTACACAAAGCACAAGCTTACTTCTTTTCCACAAGCTTACTTTCCAATCTTGTTGCGGTGTAATTCAGGTTGCTCAGGACTACAAGACCAAATGGGCATAGACTATGCGTGTACATAGAGTGGAAATGCCCAATATCCAAGTGGATATTCCCGACAAGGCGTGTTTACCTTCCAAAACTGGGGGGATAATATGCACACAGCTTAAACAAACTCGTTTGAATAAAATTTGTACGTTTTTGAGCGCGTGCTACTAAAAAATAATTTCGACCAGTACGATGCCTACGGAAAATACGACCGCAAAGAGTAAACACTTCGAGTAGACATCTGGATATTTTGTGGTAGGAAAAATATTCTCTCTTTCTCATACAAAGCTTGGCATGTGTAGAAAAAGATGTAGAAAGAATTTTCGAGAAATTTGAAAAATGATAAAAGTTACGCGAGCTCAAACAACGAGACACCATATTGGTGCAGTCTGCACCAACTAGCTCCGTACTTTTGAATATTCCTATATATCTGTGTATATCTCGAAAACTATTAATCCTACTAACCTACAATTTTTTACAAGATATTTATTCATTGTTTATTTATCACCTGAGCTACTGTTATAACTTTATCTTCGCTATTTTTTATTTTCTCCTCGAAGAAAGAACAGCTGTGAAGAAATGTGCTTTCTTCTTCGTCCAATCACTCTGTCGTTACAGATTACAACGAGTGTCAGTTACTTGACACTCTAACTGAAAATTTATTTGTAGAGAAAACCAACGATATTTCGTTGGAAAGAAATTCCGAAAAAATTGCGAATTTTTCCGCCCGAGTTACGGAGATTCTCTCTTAAAGGAGTACAGCAGGAAATTGCAGAAGCCGTGGAGGGTCGCCAGGGGCGAGAAATCGGGGTGTTGTGCTGTATGTACTGGGTCCGCCACGCGGACTGGGCGTGGTGATGCACGGCCGCCTATCGAGCCGCTCTATCGCTAATAAATCTGCGGCTCAACTAGAATCTGCCTCGAGTTATACGCGGATAAGCACGTCGAAAAACCTCCGCGTCGCTGAAACGAGAACTCTTTCGACCAGCGAGTTTACGAGCTTTGAAGAACGAGCTGTCCCGCGGGGAAAACTCACTTTCGAGCCTCGATGCTTCTAACCTAACTCCATCTTTTCTATTCACAACGTTTTCTTTTTCATGCCTTAACATTTTACTCTGAACTAACTCGGCGATCTCCTCGACAACGCTTCGAAACGAAAAGTGTACACTGAAAACATGATGCTATTCCAAGTTCCCGTTCGCGAAAGATACATACATAGGGTGGCAAGTTTTCAAACGTACCACCAGAGTGAACGTACTTCTGTCGCGACAGAAGAAAATTCACCGGATTGAAACTCTACGTTAGAGAACGTTCTTTTACGGACAAGAACCCCGCAAGACCGCTGCTACCATCTATCGCGAGCCGGAGAAACCCATTCGTACGGTAGAATCTCTCCGGCAGGCGTGAATTTTTAATAAACCGAGACTTACCAGTAAATCTGCCAGGCTAAACACTCTAGATTCCTTTCTCAGCTCCTCTCTGCTCTGCACACCGCCCCTTGAAACAGACGGTGAGCAGAAAATTCGTCAGTTGAACTCCATCGGTGATAATTCGATATTTATGGTCCGAGGGACGGACGTGGGATAGGTGGACGAGCGTCGATTCGAACAATTAAAAAGCGGGGAGCAGGCAGACCGGTGGATTTGTCATTGATTCCAGGCAGGCTTGTAGCCAGGGTAGCACATCGAGGAGGAAGTGGCCGAATCGTTCGCCAGGACATCAATACTTCCACGCCGCGGCCATGAACTGGCGCATTATTCGTCGATAATCTCTCCCCTTTCCCACTCGCGGAGCTCGAATTTCCCTCGAATTACTCCGGTCTACCGATTTTTCCTTCCCTTTGCAGAACTGTGTTGCACGCGAAACTTACGAATGTCTTTCCGAGAGAACTACGAACGATAATTAAATGGAACTCTTTTCAGGTGCAAAATATATTCGTCCAGTAGGTGATACGATTTCTTTTTTTTCCTAAAAAGATTGATAATTACAAGAAATATAATCGTTTACAAGAGGAGAGACTTGGTTGGAGATATTCAACAGGACACATTCCCACTCTCTTTTAAATGGAAACAAATTGGGTTCGAAATTTGGAAAAGTGAAACCATACGCGGCTGCTTAACCCTTTCGCTGTTCACTAAAATAACAAAAAGCGGTGAATAATGTTCGACTTGTTTTATTATTAGTATTGCTTCGGTTTATGATAAAAATACGAAGAAAGCATATTTTACCTGTGTTTCACTGTTATTCCTAAAGGTATTCTAATAATTAGTCCGAGTATGGTAAATTTTGATGCACGGTATGCATAGTCCAACGTTGCATTCTTCGCAATAATACCGTGTATCTTTCCTTATTCGTTTTCCTTCGTTTTCACTTCTTTTTCTTTTTGTTAGGATAGGATAGGCTAAACAAAGCGGATCCCGCTGTGCCCGTACAACCAGCACACAGCGAAAGGGTTAATCCCTCTATGCATATGCCGACCAATTTTCAAGCAAATCCATCGATTGGTTCTCGAGACGCAACGATCACAACTACTCGAAGGTGTCTATTTAAAAAAAGAATGCTCGGAAAGATACTCGTAACTCTGTCAATTCTCTAGCTATCGATCTGAAATTTTATCACTGTACACTCTCGAAACCTCGATCTTTCCACGCGTATAAAAACCGCCGAATTCCCGATACAGTTAGAAATTGAAATTTTCCTTAAAAGTCACGCGTTGCTACGAAGGCAACGTACGCTACAAGATCGGAGAGAGAAAATGGATCGAAGCGAAAAAATTTGGTGGACATCGCAAAGTGAAGTACGGGATGTTCCGGTAACAGTGTCCACTTCCGTCTGTGCACCGCCCCGGGGCGGTTTATCGCGACAATTTGCGGGACAGTTCGTAAGAAACTTGGGGCGATTGTCCCGCGGGCATTAATTGGCTACATTATACCGCGCCGTGTGCAACCTGGAGGAAATCGAGCGTGACGATCAACGGAGGAGATCTTCTCCTCTCGCGCATAACCGCGGAGATATGAGCGGAAAATAATTTCGCGAGATACCTGCCAACATATTCCACACCGCTTTTATACCATCGGAGAATCGAGACCGACGAATTTATGCCAGTTAATTGCCAGCTTGCCCGAGCATCGATCCACCTCGAGATCACACTTGGTGAATTTTATTGTCTCTGGCTGTGTGTTCCCGAGGTAAAGATTCGTCAGATCCG
>NW_017100193.1:0-22671 GCF_001263275.1 Habropoda laboriosa | reverse complement strand
CAAGGCAAAAACTGTATCGGAGATAATGAAAGGGTAGACGCGTATTGGAGATCTGGCGAGTGAACGGGCCAGAAGAGCAGCGAGTTTAATCCGATTAAAGTGGTACCAGGTCATTGGAATACGAAATTCCATTTTATTAGCTGTACCACACTACGGGTAATCCACTATTTTCTGGTTCGTTCGAAAATATCGAAATCACGGCCGAAATCTGATTCTCCGGTACGTGTCTCCTCCGCTGATCAGCTGAAGGCGTTCTACACGAAAAACAGCGGATTGTCCGTCTAATGTTAAGGATATCGGAAGAACTGAGTGATCCTGCACACCGGCTACCCTAATCTAAATTCGAACACTTCACTCGGGAATTTAATAATGTAAAAAGAACCTGAATTTCACATTTCCAAGTTCTCCAAAGTAGTTACGCAAATTGTCATAACGAGCGCCCCGTTGGAGTCCAGAGGGTAGTAAATATAGGTATTTAGTTCAATATCTCGAAAACTGTTCGACATTAAGGAATCGGCAAAAGAAAATTGCTCACGGTGGAGGGGTAAAAATCGTTAACCCTTTCTACACCAAATATTTTTTTTAATAAGTTCAACCAGCAACTTCGGTATACTTCTGCGATGAAACTTTTGAAAACGCAGTCTCGTTTTGAAAAAAAGAAGATCTCCAGTTTGGAGTTGAAAGTTCTCCAAAGTAGTTACGCACATTGTCATAACGAGCGCCCCTAAGTTCGACATTAAGAAATGGCGTAAGTTTACGAACTTTGTATTTTTCAACGGCAAACATGAAAAACAAAGAGCATTAAAGAAAAGGTTTAAAACAAACCGTGTTTGAGGGTGATTTTCGCACCTCGATGTACACACGATTACCGATCAAAAGAAACACGCGTGAGATATTTGTTCTGGCACACCTACCATATTATACGAAAGTTTCCTCGATAACGACGATTATCACTTCGGTATGTTCCCTTGTTGGTTCGATAGAATTGGATGTCGCCGTTGGTGGGTAAAGAAAAATACCGCAGCCTATGGTGGAAAGGGTTGAAAGAGGAGAGAGTAGGAAAGAAATTCCTAGGGAACTGATCGCGGCGCCTAATGGTTGCCGGATAACTCCTAAAATTGCACGATCCGTGGCCGTGCGCGGCAGGAAACTCGTGGTTTCTTCTCTCTATCTTTGTGGGTATACTTGAACGATCAGAGGCCCGGCGCGGAGAGCCAATAAATTTTTCACGTAACCTGTACCAATAAAATGAGATAGCGGGAGTAGAAGAGAGGGAGGCATCGACGCGATCCTGAAACAACTATACTTATCGAGGATCGTGCCTCGCAGGGTCTTGATGGAACCCCGCGTTTTCAGTCCCGCTTCTGTAATTACTATCCTCCTCTCTCGCGTATATAGCGGCGATGCCTCTTTACTCCGGTTCGTGCCAAAAACGACCACCGTGCCCCTCCCTCCTCTTACTCCCCCCTTGCCCTCTGCTCGAGAAACCTTTTCGAGGCTTTTCAACCACCCTGTATACACCTCTAATATCCACAATATTTCTCCTCCAATTTTTGTCCTACGTTTCGAAATTCGGGTACGGTAGACTCCCGTGTAACGCGCCAAAGATATCGCGACTACCGTTTTCATACAACGCGCTGAACAATCAAATACAGCAATTCCTCTTCATCGTTACCGACTTCTTCTGTTTTTTCTCGATTGTTTACTTATTACACTCACTACCGTGCATAAGCATTTGGACACTGTGCAGGAGATATGCTTTAAATAAAACTCGCTAATATAGTTTTGGCTTGCGATCTTATCCCAGGCGACCCGCGTAATGTTTATAAATACCAATGAAAATAACATTTGACATGAATTAGTATAAATGAAAGAGCATTAACTGAAATGCACTTGAGTTCATCGACTTCAAGTGTTTGTCGAAAATTTAAGGAAAAATTATTACCCCAATATGTTGTGCCAACGGTGAAACATGGAGGTGGTAATGTAATGTTTTGGTGCAAATAAAGTGGACAATTTAGTAAGAATGGATGGAATTCTACGGAAAGAAGAATATTTCAGTATTTGAGGTGGACACATAGACGAACGCGATATTTAATAATTTTCATTAATTTGTTGGTAAATTTATCATCATATATACGACATTCATTGTTGCTGATTACAGGTAGAAACATTGCAATATAATAGACATGTGAACCTTTCAATTAGATCGCATCAAGTGTACAAATACTTATGCACGGTAGTGCGTACACTAGCCTTAACGTTGAATCTGATACTAATTCTTTATTGATTTCAAATTGATGTTGTGTTGATTGATTTGAATGATAAAAAGTTCGTTAAAAAATTATTATAAATGCTACCTTTTTCGGGGGAATTTTTGTGCAACTTGCAGTGCATGTCGCTTATTTAACCCTAGAGCGGTCTTCGGGTCTTTTTTGATCCACCGCCTTCTTATATTTTTAGTAATTTTTGCTGTTATCAAGTTTACGTTCCTTAACATTATTTTAAACGTTTATTGTCTAAGTTCAAAAATAATTGCACACAAGGTCTTAGGTCCTTTTTGACCCGAAAGTCTTAAGTGTACAGTCAAAACGAAGAACGCAGTAGGGTTAGAAAATTGTCCCGTTTGATGGAACGTAGAGAATAAATATTGGCATGACAATGATCACTCCAAACGTGTTACTTTAGAGAAGAAAAATTCTGGTACAGCACGATTTCCTGTAACACGAATTCGTACAACGCGTAACGTATTAACGGGAGTCTGCTGTATATTTTCTCGTTCGAGGCTTACGCGTCGGAAAATTTCACACAAAACTGATACCCTTCGGAGCAACGAATGAACACACTCTGCGAAGAATTACCACTGAAACCGGCCCGCCGAATAGAAAATTGCTCGATACACCATAAGCAACTGTACACACTGTCGTAACACGTAGTAACGCGAACCTAGCCTACGCGACGAGCAATAGAAAAAGAAAAAAGGAAAAAGGGGAAAAAAAGAGGAAAGGAGCGGGAAACGGGGGGTGGTTCTGGGTGAGGATGGTGGTTCTTTTTCCGGTGGAATTGTCGCGGCGGTCGGTTCGAGCGGCGATCACGATAAAACCATCGGACAATAATAAACAATGCGTGAAACGACAAGTACGGCCGGGCCATTCCGCGAGATGTTATCGCGGCGCGCGCGCTAGCCACCGGAGAGCGCAATCAATCATTCGAACCGGATAAAATATAAAATACGCTGCCATGGAATACGACAACGACGACGACGACGACGACGACGGCGAGGAGGAGGAGGAGGACCAAGAGTAGGAGGTGGTGGTGGTGGTGGCGATGTGTGTTTGCCGTTTTATTTATTTGCACGGTCATGCAAGTTCCGCGGAATTAACGTATTTTTTGCACGCGACCCGACCACCACCAGGATGACGGGTCGATCCGCGGCCTGAGCTTTTATTATCGCCCAGGCTTAATGGGGGTTTCGCGCGCGAACACAGCCCACCCCTTTCCACCTGCAATTTTTCCTCTCTCCTTTTCTTTTTTTTTTCTTTTTTAACATCGTGACGCCCGATTAAGTGTCGCGGAACTGTCTCTGCCGAACCCTTTTCTCAACGAGAAAAATCGAAATTTCTCACGGTGGCGGTAGAATTATTGAAACTCTTACGTATCCCACTTGGATTTCTGTGTCGTTGTATTTTTACCTTGGATCTCCCCGATCTTAACCAGCGTGAAAAATTACTAAGAAAAGGGGACAATCTTCGTCGTTAAATGCACAGCGGCACCTGTACACGTTGCAGAGTGGGGAGGAATGAGAAATTCGTGGACAATGGTCGAAATTCGGTGTACCGAAAGGACGCTTAAGCGTGGCGGGACAAGATGATTCGAGCCACTGTAAACGAATAAGTTGAAGGAAGAGTGGGTTGAAGGGCTTGGAAGAAATATTCCGTGGAGCATAATGACGACCGGCGAGCGCATCGTGATGGATGGTACTCGTTGTATCTTGTATCGCGCTATCGCTGCTACCACTTGCTTATTAAACTGTTCGGTATTCCCGTGGTGGACGGGCGCAACAAGCCGACCCGGCCCGGCCCGGCCACGAACAACGCATCAGAGAGCAGAAGGAGAGGAAGATCGATGCTCGTCCCGACTGGGACCGAAACTTTTAATAAATGTCATCTGCTACCGAGGTAGTCTCTCCGGTCACTCGTTATAAATCGCTACCGTGCGCCGAAAATTATCTGATTCCACGGAGCCACGGCTGGACGGGAGCTTCGACTTCGCTGTACAAACTTTTCTATACAGCCTCTCTTCTTTCCCTTTCTGTATAGGTACGTGAAAGTGGTGTACCTACACGCGAAGATGGAAGATTTTTCACCTTTGGAACGAGAGACGAACGGTGCAATTATCTACCGATTGTTTATTAGGTAACAACGTACAAGTATCGCGGAACGGAGGCAACGTTGACAAAGTACAATAATCTTACTAGCGGGCTGTTCTATAGTTTACGGAGCGGAGGAACTATTCTTGGATTTTTGAGGAAGAAGGTGTAATATATGTGTTGGTACTTCGAGGAGCGGGGATTAGGGTTTGTAAGGGTTTGGTATACCAAGGGCAGAGTCCGAGGGTGACTCGGAATTAGTCAGGAAAGGATGAGGTGATGAGGTCGAGGTTCGAGGATAAGTAGTAAGGAAAGGATGAAGTCGTTGTTTATCGGAATTTCGGGTATTTACAAAATGAGACTGGAAGACTGATACTTAAATCCACAGCGTGATTTAGAATATTAGACAATGTCGGCATACAACAATCTCTGTGATAACGTGGAAAATCTTAACGGTCGAGGACAGAGACAAAACTTTTGGCGGGATTCTTTGCAACGGTGAAATATTTATTTTCCACGGAGATGAGATAAATAAGAGAGGGGAAAAAGAGAGAGACTACATTGGATTGGGACAGTGGATTGTTCATGAACTAACGTCTTTCTTAACTTTCAAATAAACTGTCTTTATTTAATTTGAGATTTACCGGAGAAAACGTTCGAACTATGCGAGGTGAGAAAAATATCAGCTCTGACATTTTCTGAACAAAAGATAGTGTTGATTCATTTTTGACAGTAGCACATCAAACGTGCACTCCGGGACGAAGTATCCAACAGACTATCACCGTTACGAATAATTTGAGCGGAACGCGAACAAGCCTGCGAGGTTGGAAGCCTCTCCGCTAGAGAGAGAATTCCCGAGCGCTAGTTTTCTGTGGACACCCGGTGTACGAAACGGATGATTGCGCTCCGCGAACGCAACAGATCGCTACGTTATTATTTTCGCCAGTTATCGAATTAGATGTTGGCTTAACGGGTACGTACGGGCACAGGTCTCTCCTCTCCAGCCCGCAGTCTCATAGGCGTACATACACAGCCCTCGGATCTTCTTTATCGCGCGATAGTAACGAGAGCATAAAACTTTACAGGGATCCGCTTAATTCAATTCGCCCGACGCGACCATTCTGTTCCATTTTTTTCTCTCCCCCTCGGCCTAGTGTCTATCCAACTTGATCTCGCGATCTGAGAACGATCTTTCTGTATCGAGGAGGCACGGAAAGTCACCGTTAGTTCTATAAGTTTACGCTGTCCACTTTTGTGCAGTGCAAGGTAGAGTACTCTGGTGATCCTATATGGAACATTTCTGAAAAGATTCCTCCTCTGTCGGAGCTCAGAAATCTTCGAGTAATTCCTTCAATACTTCCAACTAGCTCCTTTTTCGTTTTGTTTTTCTTCAGTAGGTACGAATAAAATTCTCTCCACTTCCTACGTAGAATCGATCAATTCCCCCAAATAGTTCCTCTAGCTTCGCTTTTCCCCTAATCGAACACGCCGTCGAGTAGAATTCTCGAGTTTCCGCGCAACAGGAATATCCCCAGCAGGCAGGGGATTCATCAATCGAACGTGATCTAGAGCCGGAAGGAACGACGGGGGGTGGGGGGTATGATCGCGGAGTCCATGGCTCGACGTCAACTTTTCCCTAGGCTCGGCAAGCGGCTCAATTTCCTGAGAGAGTTGTAAATTATGCCGATTCCGGATCGCACCATGGATGACGCCCATGGGCTCCTTTCTAAGACCATCTTTCTCACTCCTGTATCGTCCCTTTCTCTGTCATTCCTGTCTCTCTCTCTCTCTCTCTCTCGCTCTGCTACTCTATATGATTCCCTCGGATGGCTCCAAGTACGAAGATAGGGGCTTCCCCGAGATTACGGCTCACTCGTTACTACCTACAACGTACTTACGTTACTTTTAGAACCGCTTATTACTGTGATTACCGGCGCATAATGCGACGACCGAGCGTTCTACAATTTATTATTGAATTGCTATAATACGAACTACGTTGTTCCACCCTAACCTCTGCGTGTAGTGTGTGTGTGTACACGCGGAGGAAAACGTACGGGCTGCGAAATCTACGGTCGATAACCGGACGACAAAAATAGAGGAAAATTCTCTTCCTACCCCTCCGCCGTGGAGAGACGGCTATTTTTCTACTCTCTGCGTAGAGTACATTCGACAGGGGGAATATGTAGAAACACAGGCCAGGAGGGAAGACGATAACCGAAAAGTGAACAGATAGCGCGAATCCATTAACATTTTTATTCGTATGATTCGTTTAAATTGTGCTCTTAAGATGACACCATTATCTAGGGTCGCTAAAGATGGCCACAGCTATTACCGCAGCTGTGTATATACACTTAACCCTCGACTGAAATTTTTCTTTTACACGCGGTTCCCTGTTTTATTTTAACCACGATTTCTTCGCCAACTGTTTGAATTTATCTTAGAAATGGTCCCTCTCAACTTTCCAAGTTACAATCGTTAGTTTTCCAATTTTCTAAAAAATCTCATTTCGGTGGATACGGTACCAATTAACCACGAACAGATCGAATTTTTTCTCTCAAGGGCACTACTCGAAACGCGGAAGAGGATGCCCAAGGCGCGCGCGCACACACAAACACAGGCTCCTATCCACGCGGTGATGCGAAATCACCGGTCTTCTATCCCCCTATTTTCAATGGCTATTCATTGTTGCGTTCGTGCGTGATTGGACGAGCTCGAAATAACACATTTAAGCGAACGAAGAGTCTACACATGGCGGAGCAACATTTTCTAGAGCGGGTAATCCTGTGCCCGATAACATTACACGTTGCCGGTAATGCATACTCTCTCCGCTGACAATGCATTAACACAGACGACGTACAGGATAGACCTAGCATCTTATGGGACTTTTTGTTCGGTTCTTCGGGGGGTCGAGAAGACCCTTACCATTTTCGTGTCGCTACCAACGTTACCGATTCAGCCTAGAATATGATAACAACATTAATAGAGGTTGGAATTGGAATTAAACGTAACTATGAAATTACAAATAAGAAAGTAACGTAATTGTTTGTTAGTAGATGATTCATCGCATGCACGTGTTCTACTGCTGTCAGAAGATCGTGAACAATTCTATCCACCCAGTCCAAAATATGTGTGCATCTTTGTATGCAAATTTGATAAAATAAAATTTTTTTACATCTGTCGATTTTACCATCTTTGATGATTGGATTGTATGTAATTTCTAAACTCACCGCTTTATATTGTAGAGGGCATAACAAATCCTTCGATTGTTTACACGATCGGTATTTCAGAACGTCGGACACAAAAATACATTAGGTGCTAGGTTTATCCTGTACCTCGTCGTCTGTGGTTCTTCTAAAATTTTTTTTCTTACAATTAAATTAAATTCTTCGATAATACAAATTAATCTCAAAGGACTCTTCAATTTACAAAAAAAAATAGTTGTTAGGAATTTTTAATTTAATAGGTTAAGAGATTTTGAGGGTATAAAAAAGTTGTGTTATCGATGGTAAGTAAGTAGAGTAATGTCTTTCTCTCTATTCTGACCAATAGATGTCGATGAATGTGATATCGACTGTCAACATTCATGGCACAATATGTATTATCGACCGTATTTAATAATATTTTAAACAAACAATACCGAAGAACGAAAAACCTATTGTTTGTTTAATGGACGTCGTTAAAAAGAGTAACACAATTATTTAAACTTCGTTCTGAATGGAACGAATAATTTTTAGTGAAAGAAGAATCTAACCTAACAATGTAAACAGTCAAAATTCTTTTGTTTCAGAAACATGTAATTTTTCACAACTGAAGGAACCTAACATAACATCCACTGATGTAGACAACTATTTAGTTGAAGGTAATTAAAAAAAGGACAATAAAAATGCAGCGAACAAATTTACCAGTAGTCTCAATGCAACTGGACTCCTCCATTGCAATAAAAATAAGCATGGGAGGATCAATGTTCCAAGAGAGAACACTAATGGGTCGTTCAGATGTGTGGCACAAGATTAAAATTGTAAATGGGACTTTATATGATAAAGAGACAGTACTGAAAGCAATTCTGACTGCTATAGAGCCAGCAGAACTAATTCCTGTTAAGTACCAAGCCAATGCAGAAGATACTTTTTTCCTGGCACGCAATTGTGCTCATGCCCTGGATAAACTCTGCAAGACTAACTTAATAATAAAGAATCCAGAGGGAGATCCATTGATACTAGTAGTAACTTTGGGATTTGCATCTATTCATGACTTAAAAATTAATCTTCAACCGTTACTTTTGACTGCTCTAGCCAAGAAATATGACCCTAATAAGAGATCCTTGGATTTGGAGCAATTTCACAAGGATCCTGATATGTCTAAGACTGTCTATTGCCCACTATCTCAACAGAGAACTTTTAATCATGTTCTGAAGCTAACAAAGTCTGCTATAGCCACAGTAGAATACTTGAATCTACAGAAGAACGAGTTATTTAACCTGTCTCCCATAGAAGCTTCTAATTTGACCTCGATAAGATATATGGATCTGAGATATAATAATTTAATAGCTATGGAAGCACTTACTCCGTTGAAAAATCTGTGTATACAGAGATTATGGTTGGATGGAAATCCTCTCTGTGAAAATTATGCAAGTTCCAAGCAGTATATAGAATCTGCACTAAAATATTGCCCTAATTTAACTCAGTTAGATGGAGTATACATTAGAACATCTGGACTACCACTGACATATGCTAATTATTTCAAGAATTTGTCAAGAGAAGAACTAGTTGTTAAATTTGTTAACCATTTTTTTAACCTATATGACCATAGTGATAGAACAGTCTTGAAGGGAATCTATTACAAAAATGCATTCTATTCAATGAGCTTTGGAATTACTTCATCGGTGGCCCATAAGAGGAACCTTGTTCAATTTACAGCCAACAGAAATATACTGAGGAGTGCAGATCTGAATAAAAAAAGACAACACCTCTATTATGGACAAGACAATATTCTAGGAGGTTTAAAGAGGCTACCAAGGTCCCATCATGATAAAACTTCATTTGTGTATGATTTAATGTATGATGATGGCAAATGCTTAGTCATTTCAGTCAGTGGACTGTTTAAAACAATGAACAACTCTTCTCAAGTATTATGGTTTAATAGAACCTTTGTTTTGCAAGCTGGTCCTGACCATGAGTACAATATTTTGAATGATCAGTATCATGTGGACTCCACTTTGGCAGAAATCCCACCAAATAGTATAGAAAGCAAGGTTCCTTATGATGAAATTTCACCATCTTGTTTCAGTACGAGTGAGAAAAAAGAATTGATGAATAAATTTTTAGAATTAACTACTTTGAACAGTGACTGGAGTCAGACCTACATGGAGGAAGCTAAATGGAATTTAAGAAAAGCTATTTCGAATTTTATGAAGGATTACAAGTCTTCTGCTATTCCTACTGAGGCCTTTTTAAGATAGTATTATATGTTTCTTTATGTATCGACTATGTAAATATTTGTAATATTCGTATTTTTCAATAAAATATATGTTCTTGGATCAAGTCGTTTATTTTGTGTTCTGGTAATCTATTCCTTCGGTAGATGGCTCCACAATGTGCATCACAGTACAACCAAACACTATAAGAGCTACATAAACTGAACGATTTTAATCATTTAAAGGAGCTATAATAAGATATTCCAATGAAAGAAAAACGGGATATCCTTGGTAAAAGAAGACTTTTTCTTTCCCAAGAATTACTATGTTAGGGCATATCCAACACCAGCATAGATCAATGAGCGCATCGTGATGTTACTCCTCTGGCATTTAAACCGAGGATGTTCACTGACTTCATCAAAAGGTTATACATTCAAGGATCAGGCTGATTACAGGGGGCCTGAGTGAATGAGACGACAAGCCTGTTGTTTTCTTCTTTTTAGTCTCTTTCACCGAATATCACTCTTGGTTTATGCAATAGCAGTTTAGCGAACCGCGGACTATGATTAAAGTATCCCTCGCGTTAAAACATGTAGATGCCGATAACAAGATTTCTGAAATAAGCGGGAGAGTGGACAGACTTTAATTGTGATTTATAGGCTATAGAAACCATCGCTGGAAGATGTACCATGTTTAAAATGTATGCACTTACACGTGAAAAATTTCCTGATATTGCAATTACGGGGGAAATGAAAGCAACACTGGCTCCGTTATCAGATTCACAGAGGAAAACTGTGCAAAACCATAAAAGGTATGGCTAAACGAGCGATCAAAGCCTGGTAAAATAATTTTTCTCGAGATTCAATCTCAAGGAGCGCTTCCCATTGCGCAAACGTGGCCATTTCCTGGTCCCATAGCAGGAAGATGGCCGACAATAATGCTGATTACGCGATCACACGTGTTAGTCGAGCGTCTCGGTTTACCAACAATTACTGCTCGCATACCTGGCGGTATAATAAAATGATTGTTGCGTGGTGGATCCTCTGTGAGACCCCCAACGGCCTCCCACGAAACTTTTGCCCACGATTATTCCAGGATATGCCCCCGACCAATTACAACTTCCTTCGATCGGTGTTTCCTGGCCCGTCCACGCCAAGGTTTCGATACGAAAGTCGAGTTAAGACCGTGCGTGACACTGATTGCCGATTTCGTAACGCGTCACGGGGTATAAATCGTTGATTGAATTTTGATAATTTACAGTAGACGTATAGTTAGTTATACTTATCTAAAAAAAAAAACAATTAAAATCGCTATGATAGTTGGTACAGCGGATAACCTATGCACAAATATACCCTAAAAATTTCAAGTCACTTGGACTATTGTTAGTAGTTCTCCAGACTTTTCGGCTAGAAATCTGGGAAATATGAAATTAGCTCGGATCTACTACACCTGCGTAACACTATACTCCTCGAATCTCTATAACTTTCTCAATTTTGGACATTTTTGAAAAATTCATCGTGTTCTACACGCTTATCAACCACCGTATAGATGGAAAGTTGGAATTTTTTTGGACCGTAAGGTACTAAGATACCGCCTCGAAGATGGAAAATAAAACGACAGGCTCCAGGTGACCGGGCAGAGCATCCTTGTGCCAGATACGACTCCGCAACGACATATTCGTAGCACTAGACTGATCCAGCGATCTTCCGATTGCGACTCGAAGCGAATCGGGGATTGGAAATTTCGACAAAAGCTTATTGACCGGAAAATCGAAGGGAAAATTGTAGAAAATTAATCTCGAGCGTGATTGCAGAGGTGGGAATCTGGTAATTAAGATGCAGCAAAGTTGCACCATTTCTCCAGTAATGAATGCACGCTTCCTGCGCTCCCCCCAATTACAGGGATCTTCTCTTTCTAATGAAACTCGGCTACGATCACGCAATGTTCCTCGCTTTCATCAATTTCGCTCGTCTGTTTACGTTCCATAGAGATTTCGATATCATTTTCATCTCGAATACACTCGTGAAACTTTTTCCGAGGCTGATAGATATATCTATCGTTTTACGTGAACATACGCGCGGGCATAGGTGATTTACGGAGGTTAGGTTAGGTTAAGTTAGGGATACGCATGGAACAGAGTATAAATTCAATTTTCCAGGGGCATTGTTGGACTAATTAGAGAGCCTCTCACTGGCGCTCGCGATCGTCCGTGGACCCTCGCCGGAAATCTCTCACGGGAGTTGCGCATACGCCGACTCCCGCACCATTTTGCCCCAGATCGCCGCTGGAAACCCCCCCCTTTTACGTAATCCATGTCGCGTTTAACATTCGAGGAACCGGTTCACCCGAAATCAGCCATCGTAAAATTCGTGAAAAATATTAATTTCTTTCACATACAGCTGCTATTTTTTATCTTACTAGTTTCTGGCTAATGAAATGGGAATTTTAAGGAAATTTCAACGGCTAATATTACATATATTACTTGCGGTTGTAAAATAATTCCACCATCTTTCTTTGTGATCGTTAACGCACGCTTAAAGAGACATTATTTCATTATGTTAGTGTTAAAATATTTCCTTCTACCGTAATACATGTGTACGCCTTAAATAAGTCGATTATCTAGAATATTTTCGGCGGACAAAAAAATCTAAAAGAATCCCCAATTTTATACAGACATTCTCGGTCCACTAATTAGAGGTTAATTTGGTCTTTTTCTGGTCCAAAGTCAAGACGAAGTTCAGCGCGCAAGAAGGAAACACTGTAAGAAGCAGCTGCTTGTGTAACTTCCACGTTCCAAGCTTCTTCACGGAGAGCATCGCGTTTATGCAACATTGCTCGTGGATTCACGCACGCACGACACCATCGACCGGTCTCTTGTCGTGTGTGTCCCAAGTGAAAGTTACGCTTACTGTCGGCGCAGCGTCGCGACGAGCCGATGCCATTATAGAATCGGAAGCTGCACCGTCCAGATGCCTTGATTTCCACTCCGTACGGCCGCGTATACATACAATACGAATAGAATAAATTCACTTCCATTATTATGTTTCACCACGGTGGGAAGTATCGATTGTTCCGCTCATTAGACGGCGAACAATATTGGGAAAGGCTGATCACAGCGCGAACACCGTTCTCGATAAAAAGTGGAGCACTTCCCATCATTGGAAAATTACTTAGACGGGCCAATAAGGTCTCTAGACCCTGGGAATGATTTCTCTCGGGACTGGAGGCATTGTCCTGAAAGGGGAAAGAAACACTTGGAAAATTCGAGATTCTTCGTTAATTCGGGTAAAAATGCGTCTAACGAAGAATCGACAGTTCGAGTGAAATTTTCAACGTACAAAGACTCGATGTTCAACTTTGTGTTGGGTACGTTTTGACAAAATAAACACAGACAATTTGGAAAATTGTAAGGTGAAGGAACTGCCATCAGGATTACGTAAAGGAACAGCGATGAGCGGATAATAATTCTGTCTTTCGCACGGAGTTGCGCACTATGTCACAATAACGAGCGGCCCGTAATTAAGACCCAGGAGAGCTGCGATAATTGTACTCGGGACAAACCCACACCGTATAGATGTACCTACTTAAACAAAAAACATAAAAAAAGAATTCATCATTTTCGGAAATAATTCCTTTTCCATTGATACACGTGAGACGTCTGCTAGCCCAGAGAAACCTTAAACTAACGGTGTACTATAAATTACACCACGAATTGTCTCATAAGAGATATGCAAAAATTCTAGAGAAAAAAGGGGAATACGATTGATTGAACGAAGAGGATCAGGATTCTGCTCGAATCGCGAGCAGGCATCTCTGCATAAACGCTAAGAGTGATCTCTTGGCCAATTAATTTCGACACCAGCCACCGATGAATCGATGAAAAATTTCATCGAACTATCGCGCAAGTGGAGCAACAGCTGCCTCGAGGAAAGAGGCTGAGTCTAACGACACTATGGCACTACTGTGACAAATGAAGATATTAGGCAACTTATTCGTCCAAAATGACATGTACTTTGCTTCGATATTTCAGACACTTCCTATCTTCGTTGAAGAAAAAAAAAAGAATCATTAGACTGAATTAAGATTTGATCAGAATTGTATCGAATTAAGAGCAGAAATTTCGAAATTTCACCGTAGAACGAGCCTGTAATATTTCTGATTTTCATTAAGAGAAAAACAATACGGAGCAATTTGTTACGTGCAACTATTAATAAACTTCTGAAGCGAAAAATGGTTTATAATAGTCGAGTAGTGTCATTTGTAAGAGGGTTCTTTGGTCCTAGAAGTCGGTTAACGAGCCGCTCATAGCTCAGGGGCCACGGGGAGCAGCGATTTTCAGGATGATCGCCAGAGACGAGTCGTGTTCGCCTCGAAGAGGATGCCTTTTGCTTTCACTTTCTCACGTGCCGTGCGGACCTCGCGAATACTCCCCTCCATCGTCTTTCATAGAGGATAGATAGATCCTCCGAGAGGATCCTCGAGCCGTTCACGACTGCGTAATTGGCTTTTTCAAAAAGCTTCGGTAATTCAGGTTAAAACTAAAACGATCCTAGATCAAACTCGATAAAGAATTGCCACGAAATCCAACTTTAATCGCAAAGGATCGATTTGAAATTGAGGAAAGGATTTGGGAGATAGATACGATAAATCGTTTCTTTTCGAGGAGATGAAAATACGGTGTTGGTTTTATTCTAAATAAATGACTTTACTCTTCGAATGATTTTTTTCAGAATAGACCAAGCAGAGGATAAGAAGATACAAAACGGCCGAGGAGAAGCGTAATTGCGACAGTGTAATTGACGCCGCGATGCAGCTGGGAGATAGGGGCCGCAGCACGCGAGGATAATACTCAAATGTAGAATAGTCTCTCTAGATAGTAGTGAAATTGCTATTGCATTGCGTCTTCTAAGAAGAAGAACAATGTCACTAGCTTCTTGGGGAATTGTCGATGAAAATTGGGACGAAGGGATAAATCATCTCTTCTCGAGGGGAAAAAACGCGTAAGTGTAATGGCGGTCGTAGGTCAGGATCTTGAGGCGTCGTCCCACTGTCACCGTGAGTACATAAAGTGTTTCGCAAGAAAAGCAAGAAATTAATTTCGCAGACTCCAGAGAAAGGTAGAGAATCATTTTCTCCGAGATGCAAAGTCTTCGAACTTGGATATAGCGAAAATTAGAGTATTTCCATTCGCTTGGAGTCTAGTTACTCCAGCGAAGGATCGCCGGAGAGTTTAGAGCTGAGAGTTAAGAGCTGAGAGCTGAGACTTGAGAGGAGATTGAATCGATATAGAACACGCCGTTGCTCCAGTTCCTATTGCTTTCGCCGTTTCAGCGCAATAAATCGCCGCTTCGTGAGGAGGATTCGCTCCTCCGTGGCGAGTGTACGTGCCGGAGGACGTTCGAGATCTTCCACAGCCAGCTTTCACTAGCTCGATCTCGATCCATGTGTAACAAACACTTCCATACATAAGTACATAGTAGTAAGCAAGGGAAATAGGAAAAAGGTAGACGCCAAGGCCGTGCATCTGGGCTTCTCCATTTAGAGAACCATTCTATAGCAGTCGTGTTAAAAAGCCAACGAGATAGAGTGACGGAAGTCGAGTCTGTTCCCGCATACACTTAGCACCTTTCTGCATCCGCTTGGGCAACAGGGAACATTCTCCTATGAATCGCTATGCAAATCTCCGTGTAGCATTGTTCCTTCGTGAAAACTAGCCTTTTTCTTTTAGTAGATGTGATAAATTCATGCGATTGATATTTCTTCCGATAATTTTCACGATAATTATATTATTACATCTAGTCTGATAATCTCTCGTTGAACATCAACTACCGAAGAATTAAGTGCAAAGTACCGTTACCTAAATGATAACTGCTCGTCAAACGGCTACACTTATTACATCCCTCCAAGAGATTCGATCCAAAGGAATTGGTCTAGCCCCCCACACCTATGACCCGAGCTTTCTCTGCCGCCGCGCCGGTTTAACGATCGTCGAAGAATGTCACGCTGTTTGTGATATACAGACGAATATTCACGCTCGTGGGCGGCTTTGACATAAGCGAGGAATACGGAAGTCTTGAAAACTTCAAGTACTTGGCATCGTTGTCTCGTCTTCAACCCTTTCTTATTTTTATCAGTCACTTGTGAGAATCTCAAGTAAGGGTCTAATACGATGGAAGAAGCTGGTGAATCGATCAGTAGGCTAAACTCCCACCACTCTGGCCACGTTCTTCGGTCTATACGTGTAAATATCGTGCCATCTGCGGACGAGTCGAAGACAACTTTCGCCCCCCAAGGCTGGGAAGATTCCTCGTCGCGAGCTCATCGCGCGTAATAGAGACGTGGATGGTCAGTGAAGAGCAACGTGGCGTCTGTTTAATTACGAAATCCCTCAATTGGAATTGTCTCGTGATATTTCACCTATGCGTACATAGGGAAGAGAAAAAAAGAAGATCTTTAAATTGTTCGATAAAGAGATTATATATTTGTTTACGTAACTCGACGGGATTCGTAAACGAACCGGAAACTTTATCTCTTTCACGCAGGATAAACAGAATGCGAAGCGGATTGCGAAATATCCCGATTGTCGAGCCGCGACCTCGATCTTCAACCTCCCCGTGTAACCTCTTCCTCGCCATTTTCTTTTTTTACCTCTCTGTTCTTTTATTATAGTGCAGCGTTGTATATTCGAAATTAGATGAAATGATAAACAAGAAGGAGAAGAAGAAGTTGGATAGTTGAAAGTCCCGAAGTCCCGAAATGAACCTTCGAAATCACGGAATCGATATAAGGAATGCGACATAGCACTCCCAGGATGCGCCTTTTCAAGGGGTCGAGGCGCGATCTTCGCTGGCAAAGGGCACAAGACGACCGGTCGCGGCGAACGCCACGATTTCTGTGTCCCTGGAGCATGCTCCAAACATCACGGACTAATTGATCCTATCTTAGATCTCTATCAACGTCGTGAACTTTCAATTGAATGATTTAACGCGTCGATCTTTTCGAGAATCACCGATACCATCGTATAAAACGCGATATAAACTCAGAAATATCAAACTTTATTCGACAATTAAAGAATTTTTATCCTTTGGAAATTCTGCCACACAGTACGAGTCGACGTGTTAATAGAAAGTGGCTTTTACCACCAGTG
This sequence comes from Habropoda laboriosa, assembly GCF_001263275.1. Lineage (NCBI taxonomy): Eukaryota > Metazoa > Arthropoda > Insecta > Hymenoptera > Apidae > Habropoda > Habropoda laboriosa. The sequence goes on along the minus strand of NW_017100193.1, from coordinate 5,742 downwards.
ACGCAACCGATAGATCATTTATCAACGATTTGTCGTGGATGCAAACATCAGCTTTCTTAAACATCTCATAATTGTAAAATTCACAGGGGTTTCTGACCTTTGGATAAATCATAATCTCTTAAGATTCGAAAAAAAAGTCATTGATTTTCACTTTTTAACTTAACAAATAACCAATAGAACAAATTGCTTGAAAATTCTTTAAAAAATTTACAAAGAATTCATGAAAGAGATCTTCATGAAAGAATTCAACATAAAATGATCGCATTTAATAGAGAAGGAAAAAACGTGAAAAACAGCTGAACGAAGAATTCCACGATTTCAATAAGACAAACATTCATAGTACTCCATACTATAACGATATTCCAGGCGTGAATCGCTTCACAACTTTCCAGTCGCTGGCAGGTAGCATCTGTCTGAGCATAGATCGAGCGGAGAGTGACGTAACACTCTTCGTTACGTCCTCTGCCACCATCGAACGCTCACATGCCTTCTCTCAGAAGACCCCTACCTCGACCCCTATCTGGGGGCGTCCTACCGTACCGCGTTCCCCGCTGGGCATCCTCTTCTCGGTCGAAGTAGTCTCCTCAGAGCCGCAGTCGCCTCCAAGAGTCCTTTCGCGAAGGTAACCAGCGAATGCAGACTAGTATCCGTTCAGTGAACCGTCTATTCCTCAATAGAAACGTCATGGGTTCAATAGGGTGGCGTTTTGTCCTTGTATGGGGTGAGTTGATCTTCTAATTTGAATTTTGCTCTTCTTCAAAAATAATTTCATATTACTTGATACAGTGAGTGTGGTTGGAGTCTGTGTTTTGGGGCTCCAGAGACCTCCACCCAGGTACTCCCAACAGTACATGCCAGAAACTTCCTTTTCCTGTCGAAACAAGATAGTAGGAAGTTACTATGCTGATCCTGAGACAGACTGCCAGGTGTTCCATGTCTGTGTGTCAGTGTCTGGCACCATCCAGGACTACAAGTAGGTTGCTAGATCCCATTGAGAGCAGGTTGATACAAGTGTATCTATGTGTGTATTCCTTTCTAAAGGTTTCTGTGCCCCAATGACACTGCATTCGATCAGGAGAGCCAGACTTGTGCAGATTGGTACGATGTGGACTGTGAGGCAGCCACTCTCTATTATGCCAGTGACAATTTTGACCTGTACAGACTGGGCTCTGGCCTGGAATCGCCGAATTATGATAGTATACGCAGCGATGCTGAACCTCAGGATCATCTGCAGAGGTCTGAGACCAGTGACCCCGTCCGTTCATCTGCAAATACTCTGAACAGAGTGTCTTCGAGTGGTTTCAACAGCAACAGAGATTTAAGAGGCAGCAGCAGTGGCAATTTTTATAATAACAGGAATGGCAAAGAGGAAGATTATGAGAATGAAAAATCTTATAAGGAGGAAGTTCCTCAGGACAATAAAAAAAAGGGTGGAATCAGAAAAGTCAGCAGAAAACAGCAGTACAATGATAATAGTAACAATTACACACCAACGAGTACAGCTGCTCCTGCTGGTGGTAATCAGAACACTTACACTGGGTTCTACAGTGGAAGTAATTACCAGAATCAGAGAACAAATGGCTTTATAACTTCCACAAGTGTAAGGCCACAAGAAAACTTCAACAGAAATCAGAATACCCAGAGGTATAATACACAAAGTACCAGCTATCAGAATAATTACAACTTCCAGTCTCCCAGCACTACAACCAGGACCACTATCTACAATGCTTACAATACTAATACTAATTCTAATTACAATCAACAGAATGCTGGTGGCTTCAGTCAGAGTACCACAGTGAAGCCCACTAGTTATAACAAGAATTATAATAATGGAGCACAGTTTGTACAGTCCACGACCTTGCAGCCCAGCACCAATTACCAGGCAAATGACTATACAAACTACCAGAGAAATTATAATAACATTCAACGTGGGAATAATAATGTTCCATATCAGTCCACCACTGCTGCACCTACCATTTATGATAATAACTACAATAACAACAATAATAATGGACAGTACAGAGCTGGATCAACCACCAGACAAGACATCTCCCAGGCAACCACTAAATACTTCCCCAGTTTTGCAAGCAGCAGTTATGCTCCCACTACATATAGTCCAGCTACCAAAAAATACATTCCAAATGATAATGCTCCAGCTCAAACTGCTGTGAGGAGTAATGAGAGTGGACCATACTATGAAAAATCTAGCCAGTCGATTAAAAGTTCATCCCAATACTATGACAGTACCAAAGCACCAAAGAAGGCCACTCAGTACAACAATTATGATGGAACAAATGAAAAATATTACACTGAAACTAGCACAGGAAACTATGATCTAGCAAAATCCTCTGTTGGAATTGGATTCAGCCCTGCTAGTATCAATCACTTAGCTGAGACATCAAGATCTACCACTCCAGTACCAAGGTAATTAACTAATATACAATATTTATACTTATCTGACTTAAAAAAGAGCATATTAAAAAATTCCTTTACAGGAGGATTTCTACAGCCACTACCTACAATCCAAGCAATTTCAACTCAAATACCCAAAGACCACCACAACCACCAACTACTCCTAGGGGAAGCACTTATGTCAGTGGGTCTGCCAGGCCATTTTCATCCACAACAAGACTTCCCAGTACCACTACACCAAGACCAAAATCTGGGAAGAAATCTGACTATGATTATGCCTATTACGACAACACTGCAGGGCTAGAATATGACAGTCTCGATTTGGAACATGTGACTGGAAACAAAGAGTCCACGAAGATCGCAAGGAATTGATTTTCTTTTAAATGTAACGCGACAAAGATAGATACAATTTCCAAGAAAACGTGCAAGTTGCCAAGTTTACGAATAATAATGGCCAGTCCATCGTCAAAATCGGCTTTCGATGATAATTAAAACGAAATACATTGAAAGCTGGTTTTGTTCCTGTAAAGGATAGAGATCGCCTTAAGCATAGCTGACCTGTTTTATCTCCACCATTTTTTTTTTACAGTATTGTAGGATAAAGAATTACGCAATGTAACAATATTCCATCGTTTATGGTGAAATTATTGTTAACGAAGGAATATTTTTATGGTAACGCGATTTCCTTTTGGAAATTCAATACGTTTTGTACATATACAATATACATATAACGAGAGGTGTTCGAATCTACTATAATGTCACTATTCGCATGCTAAAATCTGCGGACTGAGTGTATATATAATAAGTATTTTAATAAAAAAAAGCATTAAAAAATATTCCAACTTTTAAATTTGAATTTTGCAGTCATACCAATGATAAAAAATAAAATACTCTAAATTAAAAATAATTCTTATTAAGAATTTTTTCATAAAATATTTAAAAACATTTACGAAATCATTCTCGAGAATTTCCCAACCTTTCTGGAAAATTCCTATGACCTTCATGAAAATCACTAGAGATAAGAGTTTCATGATATGCAGCACCAGTGTAGCCGCACGCTTAACCCTAAGCGGCTTGAAGAATTCGGAATGGAGATGTTCCAATTCTTCGAAAAACGTCACCTCTAATTTTTTACACCAATCTAATATATAATATTATTACCGTACATTATAAAAACGTTCGACTCAAGTGATATCGACGCATTGTCAAAAAAGTTACATTCACCTAAACAACAATAACGTGTTCATTCATAGCTACATGTAAGTATTTCGATAACTATCCATTTCATTGAAGCTTCAGATTTCATAAATAAGTATATTTTTAGCTTTTCAAGCTGCGTATTTAGTGGTGACATTGAGACAACAGGAAATGTAGGTTATTGCATAATCTATTTATAGGTTATAACTCCTGTATCCTTGTTTCAGTTTTCCTGGATGAAAATAACACTACTCTAATGTCAGACTTTCATTACACAGATCCTAAAGCTAAGAAGAATGGGTAATGTGATAACTTCTGCCGTGTCAGCAGCTGATGTAATTAAGCCAATGCATCAGGAACAAATTACAAAGCCTTCGCATCATGGGATACACAAACCAGAAGGAGACCCTCCTCCAGAGTGTCCTATGCATAATAAATTTGCACAGCAGAAGCCACCTCCTACATACAGTAGTGAATGTCCAATAAATGACATGGCTCAGAATGACATTAATCCCCTTAACATGGTTGGTATTAGATTTAACATTACCTTAACACATTAGAATCAATTTAAATTGAATTCTAGATGCCACCAGCTAATCAACAACCAGCTCCAGATCAACCCTTCCCATTGCCAACAAAGAGAGAAGTCTCCTCCATACCAAAAGCAACAGCAGAGGGGGAATTTTGGGTATATCCTTCACAACAGATGTTTTGGAATGCTATGTTGAGAAAAGGGTGGCGTTGGAAAAGCGACGATATAACAGCGAAGGATATGGATGACATAATAAAAATTCACAATGCTAATAATGAACAAGCATGGGAGGAAGTGTTGAAATGGGAAGCGCTTCATGCAAAGGAATGTAGCACTCCGAAATTACGCAGCTTTGGAGGCAAAGCAAAACAGTACTCACCACGCGCGCGTATTCGATACTGGATGGGGTAAATTTTAATTACAACGAAGAATAATGTAGGATAATTTTTCAGAAATTAAATTGATAAATATTGTATTACTTTGTTCAGCTATGAACTACCGTTCGATCGTCACGATTGGATCATAGACAGATGTGGGAAGGATGTACGATACATTATAGACTACTATGATGGTGGACAAGTGAATGAAAAATACACATTTGCATTATTGGATGTTAGACCAGCTATGGATTCACTGGAGAACATTTGGGATCGTATGAGGGTAGCATGGTTACGTTGGAAGTATTGTAATGATTCAGAGCAATCAGAATGTGCCACAAAGGAGGAGAAGATATAGAGATGAATAGAATAATCGAGAAATCTTAGCTTATTGATTAATCACATGCTCGTTTTATGAGTTACTTGTTATGTGTTACGTTCACGCAATGTACAGTTTTTAAAATACAAGATGACGTAGTTACATGAAACAGCAAAGAGGTTCACTAATGTTTAAAAAACAAAGGAAAAAGGAAAAGAATATTGTACAATTTTCTGATATTCTTCGAACGGTATTTAGATAATTACAAAAACTCGATTCCGGAAAAAATATTTTCCCTCGAACATGGTAAATGTATGTTCTAATAAAATGGGGAAATTTTTACAAATTGGAGACTCGTTCTTTCAGTGTACTATACAGTAAAAGTTCTATAAAAGTTCTTTCGGATCTACGCCATGAATGTTCATGGTCTATCTCCATCATAAGGGAAGACCACCCTTGAACCAGGCAAGCGACTAATGTGACACGGCCGCGGCATCTCTTTATCGCATTCGGCGTCGGCATGCCGTGCGACAACACTAACAAAACTACAAAAGTTTGTTATTTTCAATTTTTCGTTAATAAAAATTTCGTCAAAATATTGGTGAGATTTTCCTGATTAAAATGATAACAAACACGATATTGTTACAAAACTTGATTGTGTCGATTGGGGCTTGTGAATCTTCCTTTGCCCACTACGTTCATTTCACTGTTTACATCACAGAATGTAACACCATTTCTCATAAATGTGCCAAAAGGGAACATTTATCCAGACTAGAACTGAACCTATCCGGTTATTCTCGAATGGGCCACTCTTCTACACGATAATTGTTCGTAAGCGGCATTGCCTTTGATCAATTATCGGATAGGAAGAAACGATTTTTGACCTTTGACGAGTTTAAAGGACA
>NW_017100192.1:0-510 GCF_001263275.1 Habropoda laboriosa | reverse complement strand
ATGTTTCCACACGGCAAACGAGTTTTAACGAATATAAACTGAAATTCTGCTGTTTTCTCGCGAAAAGCCACGTTTTGCAGTACTGCAAACATCTGTATCCTCTTTATATTGCATGTTTCGCCAATTAAACCGTGATTTAACGAATATAAACTGAAATACTGCTGTTTTCTCGCGACAAACGACGGTTTTGCAGTACTGCACACTTATTTTTCTCTTTATTTTGCATGTTTCGCCACGTAAAACGTGTTTTAACGAATATAAACTGAAATACTGCTGTTTTCTCGCGACAAACCACGTTTTGCTGTTCTGCAAACTTCTGTTTTCTCTTTATTTTGCATGTATCGCCACGTAAAATGTGATTTAACGAATATAAACTGAAATACTTCCGTTTTCTCGGGACAAACCAAGTTTTGCAGTGCTGCACACGACTGTTTTCTCTTTATTAATCCTGTTTCGCCAATTAAACCGTGATTTAACGAATATAAACTGAAATACTGCTGCTTTCTCGCG
>NW_017100191.1:4384509-4394162 GCF_001263275.1 Habropoda laboriosa | reverse complement strand
GGGGAAGTTGCGTTGTAGGTAAATGGTTTAGACAAACGAATTTAAGTCAGCTGTCGATAATGTCGGACACTATAAAAGGTTCCATTTAAAAGAATAGCGATAATCTTGAAATTTCGTAAAAAAAATGACGTTGACAAAAAAACGTTAGAATGATTACATCTGTATGTCAACATTGAATTACCAGGCAGGTTAGACCGTCCACGTTGTATTCGCGAAAACCACATTGAAAGAGAACTGTTAACAAATAAAGAAAATTCGTAAAATCCAAACCGTCTCAAGTGATTCGACGACAGTTAGAAGTTGGTTCTTTCAAACTATTTCCCTGCTGAGACATCTGATATATATGGTGAACAATTTATGGAGGTCCGTAGACCTGCTGTCCTGGAAAATACCAGGAGTGCCTCCGTGAATTATTCACCAAATGGTGTATGTAATAGTGTTGGAAATGGGACCCGATTATGATACGGGGCTTCGGTGCATGCGTGCGTCACCAATAAGTGACGATCGGCGGCGAGCTACCGCCTCTCCGTTGTTCTCCACTCGCGTCCACGTTGTGTCGCGGTGTAAATAGGTATCCCATTAAACTTTATGTATTACAGAGGAAGTCTGTCAATGTGTTTCCTTTCTGCAATCCCACCTCTCACGGTTAAATCCGTCGTTGGGTTACAACGAATAGTAATGTCGCTTCTCGCCTCTCGAGTGCAAAGGGTTAAGTGTTAATTTATTTCTGGTACGTTGTTTTCAAAAGCATGACTCATTCAAACCGGTATATTTCCATCATTTCCAGAAATTTCTCAGCGCAATTTTCAGGGATTGTCGTTGAAAGTGTATACTTTAAAGCGGTAATAATAATTATTGGGTAGAGTCGAAGATACAGGCGAGAAAAATTCTCGAATAAGCACTTACTTTCGGCCGTTCTAGGTGTATCTATTATATATCGAAATATGAAATGAAAACTTCGAGGCTGATTATGCGGTACACATGGTGGAAAATCGTACGAATCCAGTGTCCACGAAACTTCGAAAGGATTCAGATTTCCCAAAAGAGACGAACTCTCGAGCCGAATAATGGCAATCGCCGCGACCAGTTTTCGCGGAGACGCGAACTTGCGCGTAACTCGTAGAACATGAGGCGAACATGGTGTTTCAAGACAGTTTTTCAATGAACCGCTGCAAAAAGAATACGTGCACGGAGATTTCCCCGAGGAATCGATTGGAGCGGCGATATTAAAGCGGAACGTGCCAAAACTGCGAAGTGATTTACAGAGGAAATCGACTCGAATCTCCGTCTTCTTCCTATTCCAAGATTTACTTCTGTAGCGGCTTACAAAAGCCTCCGCTTTTGCAATTTTACCGTTGATTCGTCTGATTTTAGCGATAAAAGCATTTCGTGAAAGAGAATAACGAAAACAATGTAGATAAATTAGATCAATTTGGTGTAATTAAGAAATGACGGTGTCGTAAATAATTGTTCGTTGATCCTTTTTCGTTTCAACATTGATAGTGATTAATAGAAAAACATTAGGGAAGCAGTGGATTTAGAGTAGATTAGATTAGATTACGTTAGACTAGGAACGATAAAATAGCAATTTCACAAATCATCTTTTCATCGATCTATTCGAAATTTTGTAATTTGATGTAAAAATAATTCTTGAAGAAAGAATGCACAAGAGTGACGACAAAAGGTATTAAAAATCTATTTCGCATCAATTCTCAACAATTACGCAATAATTACTTCAAATAACTCCAAGAATAATCTACAGCACTGAAAATTAGAAATTAATCATTATTTTGAAAAGCATTGGAATAAATGATCATTATTTTGAAAAGCTTTGGAATAAATGATCATTATTTTGAAAAGCTTTGGAATAAATAATCATTATTTTGGAAAGCTTTAGAATAAATAATCCTCTGGAGCAGTAAATAGTTAGCACCACTGAACATTAAACAGCAATTTAAAATTAATCATTCCTTCTAATAGCTTCAGAATAAATCATTCTGGATAGCCCGAAAAAGTAATCAACAGCACTGAAGAAGCTTCCGAATTGATGGTTTCCACGAGTACCCAGAAACATAAAAAAAGAAAAAAAGCAAGAATATCGAAAAGAGAAAAATTTTCTGCCACTTTCCGTTCCAAGTGGCAGGAAAAATCTCCACTTCCGAAGGAAATTAATTTTTCCACTAAAGCACCGGACACCAGTTGTTTCTTTCACTTTCCAGGGGTTTCTTGAAAGGATTTAATCCACGCCACGGCGTGTGACTCGTACTATAAAAACTGTGAGAACACTCGTAACGTCGTCGTTGATGCTTTCATCGAGGGCATGGAGATCGCTCTAAATATATCTGGCTGGTCCTCGTGTCGGACCGAGGATTCCACTTCGGCTCGAGAGAATTTCCGCGTTCGAGGAGATAATCGATCAGATCGTAACTGTTCGCCGAGAACGTGCAAGGGTTCACGGTAACGAGCCGCTGATAAGAAACTCGTGACGCAAGCGGAAAAGTGAAACTCTGATAACCGCTTCGACGAAGAATTTCCAGGGAATTTGTGTGTTTTTGCAAATTTAACGGAGAGCGGGGAAAAAATGTGAGGGAAAATTGGAAAAGTGAATTACATTAAAACGGAACATCCCGAAGTGATAATCACCGATATCGATGATAGTTTGGTGTACGATGGAATTTTAACAAAATATTTCACACCCATTTTATTTTATCGGTAATCGTTCATAACGGAGGAGTGAAAATTGACCTGAAAAATGAGGCTGATAAATATATTTGTTGGAAAGTTTTCTTTTTTATTAATTTTTATTTCTCAAATTTGTTGGTGAAAAATAGAAAATTTGTCAACTTACGTTGTTCCTCTATTTCTAATTATGTTCGAGATGTTCGACTGAATACGTTCACCACCTTCGAGGCCAATTTTCACCCATTTACTTTGAAGAATTGCCGATAGAAAAAAAATAAGTTTCGAATATTTCATCAGATTTCATCAAAATCGACGATTATCACTTCTTTGTCAGGGGTATATTGAAAAAGTCTCTTGGAAATTCAACGGGGAAAAATGGCAGAATTTTTGTGACGAGTGATGGAAGAAAAGTTTCATGGAAAAATTTTCGAAAGTTGAAAAAAACTGAATTTCAACATCGCTTCAAATTGAAAATATATCAGCGAGCTTGAAATAACCTTCCCCCGTACTATGTATGGAAATTGAACGAAGTTACACTAAATGAATTTTCATAGAAAAGTGTAATTGAGTAAAAGGATTTGATGAGAAAATTTGGAAAAAATTCCAAACTAAATTTCCATTCAAACATAGAGTAACGCAAACAAAATGCAATGAGAAAGTTAAAATTCGGAAATAATCAAACAATAATTGATTCAAATTTGGAAATGAATTATAAAACATAAAAATTTAGAAAAATTAAAAATTATGAAAATGAAAAAAATTAAAAATGATAAGAATTCGTTCTCAAGATCGATTCCACTGGATTCTACGTTCATTCTATCTTTGTGGCAGTCAAATAGTAGGCGGTTTTCAGATGCATTAATGCAGAACACGTGCTGCCTCTCGAAGCGGGACTTTCGAAGAGTTCCTCGTCTGTGTACACTCCCGTTCACAAGTGTTGGGACACTTCAAACATGAAGCAAACCTAATCGATGACCACAAGATCCTTATGATCCTGAAAAGATTTATTCACTCTAAAATCTCATCGTATAACGAGTACATATGAGAAATTTAAAGTCGTAGTGGCGTAAGTCACAATTTTCTTATTCTGACAAACAAAGAATGTTATTGAAAATGATCAAATAAATTCCACAGTATCAGATTTGCTACTGTATCGTATTCAATGTTACCAGAAAGCCTGTCCCAATTGCAACTTCACTTGTCTTTTTAACAGTTTGACACGTGTAGGTAGAATTTCAGCACTTTGGTTCAAATTCTCGGAAATGTAACATGCACCACTATGTCCTTAATCCCCTAAAATGCAAGGTTCGATAAAAAAACAAAATACCCTGATTAGCGTCACAAAACTTTGCCAGATAGTTTAAGCACGATTTAAAATGATAAAATGATGAAAAGCTTAAAAATTGAAAATACTCTAAATAAAAATGGTCCTTTTCAAAATTGTCCCCTGTGGCTGTTACATATCCTTGACAATGCATTTTACACTTATTATTTGCAGATATGTACTCGTTTGTTACATTTCACAATTTTTATTCTACTTTTTAAGTACTGAATTATTTTCTTCTTATTTTTTTTTAGGGGGAGGAGCTTTGCTAATTCCTCTTTTTCTTTGGAATTATGAATATTTAGTAAATAAAACTTAGTTATTTACAACACAAAATTTTTATTGTCCGTTTGACTATTTCTAAACTATTTCTCAGTCGCGAGGTGTTCTGTGCGATACGAGGTTCTATTTTGTTCTGACCTCGATGGAGGGACGCTTTCCACCCAAGTTGAGAAACGGTCCCTCCATCGTCCTGGAAAATTCCCTCCAAGTCCTATTTCGGAAGGAACTGCAGAAAAGTGGGACCTAGGATTGTCCAATTAAAATTTGGGGCGGTTTCCCGATTGCGCAACGCCTACAGGCCAAGTGTCTGTTCGGTAAACAAGGCCTGCAGGACGTCGCAGCAAAGGGTCTCAGTTCGGAAAACCGACCCATAAATCCTAGGTCCCTCTTTTGACTGCGTGTGGACTTACGATTGCCGTTGAGATGGTCTGGCTAGCAATCCTTCGAGAGAAAGCTGTTATTGTTTTCCAGCCAGACCCAAGTCCGTGACAAAATATACATCCTTTGAAAATATTTGACTTTCTCAAAAACGGCGATGTCTTGTGTCGACGCAGCATAAGCCTGAACACATGGCCTTAACAAGCTTTTTCTTATCTATGCTGATGTCCGAATTATTCTAAAATTGACTAAATTTCGGATATTTGTTATTCCCTGAATTCGGTTTCATTTTTTAAGTAGGTACTGAAGTGTTGTTTCTTATTTTTTTTTTTTTCCGTACGAGCAAAAAGGGCGCCTTGACGTTTATGAGCAGCAGTGTACCTCGTGAAAATCGAACGGAAAGCGAAAGGTAAAGGTGCAAAGAAATTTTTGACCGTTGAAAGAGCTGATTCACTTCCGCTTGAACGGAGCCATTTATCCATTTCAATAGCTGAAAGGTAGATTTTTGGTGTCGAATATGAAAGGAAATCGGTCTACATATTATTTCAGAGAATGGAAAGGGGGGAGAAAGTTCGCGGAGAATTGAGTGCAAGGAAATAAGTAGAGACGCGTGCTTCTCACGGAAGTTTGAGGGAAAACAGAGCGGTGCCTGAGCAAGCGTTTTATAACGATTGAACGTGCGTTTAGCAGGAACCGTTTTGCAGTACTTCAGTTCAAAATACTGAAAAAGAATAACGAACTGCACTTAAATTAAAACACTCCAAAATTGTAAAAAAAAAAAGAAAACATAAAATATAAAACATTTTACAATTTTTTTACACCAGAAATGTACGAAGTGAAAAATTATTTAATCACTTAGACCGTTGAACACTTACGAAGTAATTTCGATAATTTGTTAATTTTAATATAACGCAATTTATAGAATAGCTGGCGCATACGTTAAATCGAAGAACACTCTGAACACGAAGGTGTTACCATTAACTCATTCTAAGTGAAGCCTTAATGGCCATTCTCATGTATGACTTTATGGCATGCCTGAGTAAACTTAGGAACCTTCCTGTGTATTTATTAGCTGAGCCCCGACCTCGCTTAACTTAACGTAGCTTAATCTGGCTTAACTTCATCTAATTTCATTTAACCGAATTCAATTATTAAGAATTAATAACTGTATTAATTTCGTCGTTCGTTGAAATATCGAATTCTCATCGAACCCATAATTATTTCTACCACTGTGTCGCAATATCAGGTGCTCAAAAAGTTACAAACTTCAAGTATCGATATTAAAAGGATCTTAGTACTTCACAAGCAGAAAAGAAGTCTTTAAATAAAAATCATTACTATTATTGCTATTTTAAAAATGATTTCGTATCAACGAATGCTCAAAACATTAATTTCTACATTATATACGTCGTCTTCCTGAATAATAACTTTCCCACTTGAAACATCGAGCTTTAAAATTTCTCAATTCTGTCAACCACACAACTAGCGACTCCATCTCCAACTACTTTCCACGACAGTCCAATGCTAATCCGTGCGACGCGAAATAAACGATAAATTCAATCTTTCCAGAGCTTTCACTCAGACCACTTTCATAATCACACTTCTAGCCCCGTACCGGAAGAGCCCATCTCTGCCCCGCGTAATCAGCCACGAAAACAAGCCCATAAAGCCAGCAAAAACATCCCCGTTACGCATGTTGACGTATCGAGAGCTCGAAGACCTCGTTCAAGGCGCCCCACTTGTTGGACACGTATAAAAGATAAAGAATAGGGCACCAGCCACCTGATGATACATCACTGCGGCATCGATCCCCCAAACTACCCCACCATTTGTCGCCATGACGACCAGCCTCCCCCTTTGACCGTGCAAGGAACCACGAGATCCGTCTCCACTCCTCCCTCGTCCAGTCCTCGCGGAGATGAGTGACGTCAGATGATAAACATTAACCACGGCGTGAACGTACCCCTTGGGTGATCGTCACCCTACCCCCGTATAGGGTGAAGACATACTTTTCACCTGCAGCATCGAGACTTGTTTGTGATGTGCTCGTGTTTCGTTGCAATCAACCCTTTCGAGCCTTGTCGATTTTTGCACGTGGAGTGCCAACTAAGTCTAATGGTTCGTTTTCGAAGGACCACCTCCTTATGACGGAGGACAACAACTATTATTAATGGTCTAAACTTCTGGTGACTCGACTCTTGGTGTGGTCAGATGGATTCTGGGCTGGCGAAAACTATTGGCTAAATCATAGGTGGGAAAAGCTACACGAAAATGCCACCCCCCAGACCATAGGTCACTCTCAGGTACCAAGCGTACCCTTGAGTGACGCACGCGGAAATTCCGAGTGCCTCGAACAATGACCGTAGCAGACAATAGCGTTAAGACGCGCTTCGGCTCTGGTGACCATAAAAATGCGAAAATGCACAAGTGAAAAAAGGGGCGAAGATTCTAAGTAGAAAACGAGACAATACAAGGTAAAACAAATTCTTAGACTGAAAGAGCGCGATTGCCGTGGCGTCATAAAATTACCGCTGCTACGAAAACGAGCGAAGGCGAAAAATATATACAATAGAACTACATACTAAGAAATCTAAGGGTCGGGCGGCTGACATACCTGTCGAGGATTAAACAAGACTCTTGACCGATTGCCTCGTTGTCATAGGCGTACGTTTTGAATTTCCCGCCAAATTATTAATTTTTGTCTTTTTTGAAAAATTGAAATTGCGACTGTTAATTAATTTATATCGAGTAAAATATTCTGTGAAAATTTCTCTGAAAATATTTTCAGAGGTTAAAATTTAGACGAAAAGCTTTTTCTTTTCACATATCAGTGAAATTAAACGCTTCTTCTTCTGACGAGTGTTCTTCCGTTTATGGTGCAACTGTTAATTTACGTGGTTTTTGCTATTTTTATATGTTAAGTCATATGTTGATTTAGTGAAAAAGGTGCAGATGTGCGAGAAAATTCATTGGTCGAAGAGTTAAGAATGTAGATCGAATGGTTTATGGGGGTGAGTTTCGATATTATCACGTGGTTCGATGGGGTGCGCGTTAATGTCCTCGTGGAGGAGGTTTCAGTGGTATTTTCTGTGGGTTAGGGATGCTCCAAGAATTCGACATGGTTCCTTGGAAAATGTTGCTGGTTTTTTACAGCTGTATTTTTGGTGCTTTTGTTTGGAAAAACTGTGGCGAATTTTTTGGTACGGACGAAGGTGAATTATTGTCGTAGTTGTAAATATGCTTGAGTTTCTCCTGCTGCGTTTGAATTTTTTGCTAGAAAAATTGGCGAGTCTATTGTTAAGGAGAAAAGTAAAATATGTGGCAGTTATAACGACGTTGTGGATTTTTCATTGCTTTTACGTTTTGTTAGAAATGACTGTTAGAAACTTTTTGTTTTAAAAAGTACAGTTTATGGCGGTTGGAGGAAAGAACATTCTGATAAAAATGTTCGTTGGTTTTCGGGAACAGTAAATACAGCGAAAATATAGGTTTACGGCGTGTCTGACCACGTACGGTTTTATTCTACTTGTTCCACTTATCCACTATTTCTGCTTCTTTATACTTCACTGAAACGTTGAAATTTATTTCACAGTAATCATTCCTCTTTACACACCTTATTGGAAACATAATTCGATATTCCTTTGAAAGAGCCTTAATTTATAATAATTATTCGTAAAACTGAAATTCTTGAAAAATTTCCAGCTACACAAAATACACAATTTTATTTTAACGTTCTCCGGATTGGAATTTATAATAGAAAATTTAAATAACTTTAATCTGAAAATTAAACGAGACTTCGTTAGAATAATTCTTAATGAAATTTTAATTTCTTTAAATTTTCTAATTTCCTAGAATTCACTATTTTATAAACATTAATTTACCTCAACTTCCAGTATAGAATTTAAATTCTACTTTAATGAAAATGCATTTAAAATTTAAACGAAGCTTTATTACAATAACAATACTAATGGGATTTTGATTACTTTAACATCTGACGTTTGTAAAAGTAATGGAATACTAACTGTGTTCACGTAAATGTGAAGTAACTTGTTTTGCCGACGACCAGCCGGAACTTTGTTATTTAAGAAAGTGCTTCACGTTCGAAGAGTTTATCTTCCACGATGAAAGTCAAAGAGGTTTATTTAACCTGATAGAATATACGTGAAAAGATTTGCTGGATGGGCTGAACGACGACATTTACATGACAGAAGATCCTGATGACAGGAGTGTTTCGCAGGCAAGGCGCATGATTTTCTTGAACGCCTATTTGAAAGTATAATCTCGGCTACGCCTAAAGAAGGATAATATGGAAGCTGGAACTTTTAGCGTGCATCGAGATTTTCCTTTAAAGAAACCTTTACAACATCCCTGAGGAACTTTTGAAAATTTTCCAATTAAACAATTCTTTCTTTGAAAATTTAAAAAATTTAACTAACAAGAAATTACAGTTCATTCAGTATTTTTCTAGAAACTCTGATTAAAAATATTTCCTCGTTTATGTTCATATTTCTTATTATTCGTAATATGGAATTTTAATTCTGGAAGCTTTTCATATTTTGTTACTTAGAAAAAACATTTCCATTTTTTTGTTAAGAATGTAAAATTATATATTCCACACGTGAACACGAGGTCTGACTCAATTCTGAGGTTTATAAATTTTTCAACATTTCCAATATTGCGGTGCATTCAAGATTCAAAATTTTAGAATTCCTGTTTTTCCACGTAACCTAATCTAATTCCCAAGAAATGTTACCACAATTTTTTAACCTTTGAATATTAATGCACTCAAGATTCAAAATTTAAGAATTTCTATTTTTCCAGGTAACCTAATCTAATTCCCAAGAAATGTTACCACATTTTTTTAACCTTTGAGTATTATTTAAAATTTTCTAGATTTCCATCTTTTGATTTAACCTAATTTAAATATAAAATAAAAGTTTCCACAATTTTTCAACCTTCCAATATTAATGCGTTCAAGATTCAATAT
>NW_017100191.1:4353962-4384280 GCF_001263275.1 Habropoda laboriosa | reverse complement strand
ATGTTATAACAATTTCTTAATATTTGAATATTAGTGCATTCAGGAATAAAAATTGTTTTAATTTCCACCCTTCGATCTGACCTAATTTAAATATGAAAGAAAAAGATTCCACAATTTTTCAACCTTCCAATATTAATGCATTCAAGATTCAAATTTTTGGAATTCATATTTTTCCATGTAACTTAATCTAATTCCCAAGAAATATTATAACAACCTTTTAACCTTTGAATATTAATGCATTCAGGATTAAAAATTTTTTAAATTATCATCTTCCAAAAACAAGTTTCCACAATTTTTCAGGAAAGAGTAGAAAGTTGTATATTCCGATGATGAACACTGTGCAATTTCCTCTATCCTGTTTTTGCAATCAGATTACATAGTGGACCGATATTTGCGTATCGAACAGCCTTATTATTTAAGGCGTCATTCATAAAAGATCATGTGTTTTTATTGTTCACGGCGCAGTTAGAAGCAGCAATTTACGGCGGATACTTTGCATCCGTCGAGAGGGTTGTAGCTTTTACAGCTCCAGTCCATTCGACATCGATTTTTACACAACATCACGGAAAACGGTTTCGCCTGCGTTTCCCACGTTTACACGCATTCAACGCTGCACTTTTCAAAATTCAGTCGTGCAACTGAAAGGAAGGGGAAGCACAAAGTCTCTGGTGGCTTCAAAGTCACGCATTTCGTAGGAAACAAAAAGTTGTAAATATTCAAAGAGAACGTATTCACTAAAATCCTACAGTTCGTTTTGCTAAATTGAAAATCGTCGTTGTTATTGTTCAAGCGTGAAGTTTAAAAGTAGTATTTAAAACAGATACTCTTGTGTCAAGTGTTTTGCAGATACAAAAACAGAAAAGTTTTTTAAAATTGGAAAAGAAGTTGATGTAAAAAAATTTCATAGTTGTCGTTGAAAAATATAGTAATCGGTGGGTGTGAAAAGTAAATTTAAAAAAAAATTGAAGAAGGTAAAGGAGAAATTAATTGTATAAAAGTGTTTGCAAAATTATTTCTATTTATTTAACATAATTAAAATGTTTGGTAATTACTTGGGAAAAATATGTTAAAAATCATGCGCCAGGTGTCTCGACAATTTTGTCAGAAATTTATCAAGCATATTAGTATAATTTGACTCATTAAACTTTATGGTGGAGTATTTTATGCCGAGCTTGGTAAGGGTGACTGGAGATAGGAAGAATACGAAATCTAGTTGCCGTTAAATTCGCACGAGCTTTTAAAGCTCCCGTTAAACCGAACAACTTTTACTTAAAGCACATCTCGAAATTATGCACGCTTAAAAAGTTATAAAATAAAATTAATGTGAGTCACGTCTGACCAGTGACAGGCCACTTCCACTTATTCCACTTATCCCACATTCTGCCATTTCATATTCTGAAACAGGAACCGAATTCTCCTCTGATTGTAATTCAATTTGAATTCATACGAGTTAAGAATAATGGATGAAAGGTTAAATATCCCCTAGAATTTAAAATATTTAAATTTCTCAATCCACTAGGTAAAAAATATTTTAACCATCAAGCATTGAAGCTTTCAAATTTTTAAATTTCCAAACTTTCGACAACTGAAACTTTAAGGATTTCGAATTTCCAAAGCTCAAAAATTCCTGATGGTCAAATTTCAAATACTCGAATCTTCAGAACATCAATTTTTTAAATGTTCACATTTCCAACGTTAAAATTTTTTAATTTTCCACCCATTAAATTTCCAAACTTTCGACAACTGAAACTTTAACGATTTCGAATTTCCAAAGCTCAAAAATTCCTGATGGTCAAATTTCAAATATTCGAATCTTCAAAACATCAATTTTTTATATATTCAAATTTCTGAAAGTTCAATTTTCCAAACGTTAAAATCATTTAATTTTCCACCTATCAATTGTCACATGTTTCCCTGCAATTATTAGTATCTGCAGTGCACAGTTTTATTCGAGCGTTTCAATTTCAAATTGGTCCAAAAAGCGATACAGACCTTCTCGCCTACTGGCGGAACGTTTGGCATTGAAATTGTCCCCGACAAAAAGAGCCAGTGAAAACTATGTACGAAATATAATCGTGGTTCGCGTAATTACACAGCGAACGGTTAATATGGAATTATAAATGCAGCGAACCACTGCTCGCTATTAATAGCGTGAGCGTGGATCCGGTGTTTGCGAGATTTCGCATAGAATTCGTAATTTCCTTGCTTGTTGCAGACGTGAATAAAACTAATAATGCAACTACCCTCCTCCTCCCTCTCTTTGCAGCATTCCCTGGTTCAAACGATTATCGGTTTTCGATCTTATTCGACTTATCCGCTGATTGAGTCAGCTGAATCTTTTCATCATTTATGATCCCTGCATTAGCATCTCTCTTTATATGAAAATATTTTTCTACATACTCTTTTCTCATTATTTTTATGGAAATTCCAAATGTGAAGTGGACTTTCGAGATTTAGTAATATTTCGCATTCAGAAGATTATAATTGAAATTTACTGGAATTTTTAAACCTGAGACTTTGAACATATGACATTAAAATTTTGCAAGCTTTTGAGTTTTTCAATATCATGTTCGAAGCTTTCGAACACTCGATTATTCCAATTTTTAAGGAGGATAAGTTCAAAACCTTAAATTTTCAATTATCCCAATTTTTAACGAGAACAAATTGAAAACCTCGAATTTTCAATTATTTCAATTTTGATGTTTAAAAATTTCCAATATTCTAATTCCTCAGCTTTTCAATTTTCAAACAGTTCCACGTTGAAGCCTTTGAAGTTTCAAATATTCGAATTCATAATTGAAAAATACTGAAAGGGCTCACAATTCTGCTAATTGACACCGCGGAACGTTTCTTCCATTTCTGCATTCCACGCGGCTCTACTTTTATATAGAAACACTCTCGTAAGCGTTTCTCGTTATTTTCATGGAAATATGAAATTTAAAACTATGTCGCTTTCAGGGAAACGCGATTTCCAACAGCCGACAAACGAAAATGCATTTCGTTTCCATTTATACACAAGATTGCAAATGATTTTCTGATGCATGCACAAGAGATGCATTAAAATTCAAATTTTGCTGCAATCATACGTAGAAAAAATGAATCTCATTGGAAGAAAGAATGAGTCATGAAAACTTCCAACAATTCGTATTTCTGACAAGAATGTCGTATTAATTAAACTTTCCATTGAATAAAAATTTCATTAGAGAAAGTCAGCAAGATCCACTTTATCCATTATTAATTTTCTCATCTTTTCTCCAGAAACTATATAGACACTTCCTACGAATTTTTTCCACACTCTTTTTCTTCCTTTTTATACATACTTTCGTGGTAAAATTTAAAAACATTATTTGTGTAATCTCTGCTGTCACATCTCATTTTAATAAATTACACGTTACTTTAAACAGCAAATTATGAAGAATAACCTGCACATCTTTCTCAGTAAGTGACTTCTTCTTACCTCGAGAAATAATTACCGAAAGCTGCGAGCAAAATGAAAATGTCAACAGTTAGGTATGGGGAGCATTTTCACCTTTAATATTCAAGCATTTTCGAAGAATGAAAGGAGCGCGAATGTGTCTGGGATGGACAGTAACGCAGTGAAACGAAACATCTCCGCTCGTTTCAAGCGAGACAGCAGTTCGGAATGATGTTCACGTTCAGCTTATCACTCTGTCTCGCGTTTCGCCGCGTAAAACACCTTTCTCGTTTAATTCGTTCACGTGGAACGAAAGAAAGAAAGAAAGAAAGGGGATCACGCGGCCCTCTTGACGAGCCAGTAATCCTAAATGTAATTGGATACCACGTCATCTTCGTCCGCCTCGAACAATCGAGAGGGAGAGGGGAAGGAAAAAAAGGAAGGAGAAGAATCATCGTTGCAAGAAAGGAATGGCTTCATCTCGTGTTCCATTAGAAAGATTAAGAATCGCTTCCTTGCCCCCACGATTATTCCTCGGAGCTCGCATTACGACTAATTACCATATTATTCGAAGCTTCCCGAATTAATCGAATTAGCGAAACTTCGTACTTCACCTTTTCACCGTTTTATCCGGCTAGATTGATCAATATTCGAGTTTCCAAAGAAGAAAATGAAATGTTACAATTGAAAAGTTCTTAATTCTTCTTATTTCTCTCCACTAGTGGATTTATTAAGCATTTGATGCATGAACGAGCACTGGCGTTTGCTCTCACATTTCACCTTCTAAATTTTAGATTAACCAGTGTCTAAAAATTTTAAGTGAAACGAAAAATTTGTAATTTTGAGAACGAAGAAATTTCGAACGATGAAAGATTGTTTTTTATTATTTTAAAAGTGTAAATATATTAAGCTCTGTCGTCATTTCTTATCGTTAATAATGTTGTTAGGGTGAAATTACAGTGAATACAAATTTCTTCTCTGAAATTGCTCGTTTTCATCTTAACCTAGAACGAGGATGTAAAATTGGCTTTGGTTTGGCATTTCACGCGAGCTAGAACGTTCACCCGGTTTTTCTAAGCGGAGTCGACTTTGTCGAATAGTTTCTAGTGAGGTTAGAAGCGGATCTGCCGTTGCTATCCTTTCATTTCGCCGGGAAATCGAACAGGGAGTTGGGGAGTCGCGAACATGCCGGATCATCGGTCGATCTATACTACTTGCAGCATTTTCAGTAATCGGAACGCGCCGGTAACTCTGTTGCTGCTGCTTATTTCGCGGCAGATTGGACTGTGTGCACTCGACACACTGTGCGCCCGACCTCTGCTTGACTTATACTACTTAAATACAATTTTTCTGTAAAGAAAAAATTCTGTCTCACCGAAACTGAATTCTGTCGAACTTTTTTTTTCGCAGGTAGGGTGTAGTATTTCGTATAATTTAATCATAAACGTCTGTGTATAGTATACTTTTGCAGTATACCGAACGAAATAAAAATTGAAGAAAAAAAAAAGACACCCATTTCGGTTCATTTTTCTTGTTGATTGAAGAAGAATGTTTCGCGTAAATCTGGAGGTTGGAGTAATTATGCAATTTTTCATAATAATATGAAAAATACTGTTTCCGAAGTAGGCTAATAAAAAGCGAAACAATGTCGGTTCGTGCCGTGTTAAAAGGAGATATATCTCGCGCATTTCTCAATGGATTCTTCGAAACATGAAATGGAGAGGAGAAATTCGAAGAAGTATAGGTTCGATGGCTTGGAAATTTCCTTTAGCGAATTCTGCAAGCCGGTCGGACAGAAAGATATCGACGACGGTATCGATATTTCAGCGCGGTTTCAGGCGTGCACACGCTTGAAAGGGTCACGCTGCCGCGCGTGTATGAAAATGCAAAACGCAAAAAGCGCGGTCTTGCTATTCAGGCTGATTAAACGCGGCCATGCTCCCCTTTCTATCCAAGTCCCTCTCCCTCGACGCGGATAAACCGTGATTGCAGCGAACGGTTTTCTAAAAATAATTGAACGATGAAATCTCCGTGATGAAAGCGTAATTCAACCGCGAATGAATATATTTACAATTCAATATACGGCGCAGTATTCGAGGTAATTAGAAATTTCTATTATCGAGTGGAATCGGTGTAACGTTTCGCGGAAATTACATCGCATTTCCAAAGTCATGTTGGCAATTATTGGAAATGTTTGTTATTCTCGTAAGTTGTCGTTCCAAGAGAAATTCGTTCTCATTTTAACAAACATTTGTGGAATAACTGTTGTTATTTTCGTCGTATTTGAAATTTCACGTTTGGAGGAATTTTAGTAGAAAATTTTTCTGACGATATTTTCAGATCGTAATAATTTTCTTCGGTCCTAATATCAAGGAGAATTTTCATTTCTTTTTAAATCCAAGGTTAATAGAATAATTCCTTCAATTTTTAACCCTCGAACAGCCGACCGGGAACAGTGACGCGACACGCCAACGCCGGGTCTCTTTTGACCCATACTGGAATTCTTACGGTATGTATTTCAGAACTGATCTTTAGGTAATAAATATCACCTTATAACAAAAAATATAAATGTTTTGTAAATATATTATTTACTTTGTTTGTGTACATTGTGTACATAAAATTGTTGTTTTTTGTTTATCCTATGTTGTGAACATATACATCTGTCTTAGGCATGTTATACACTTTGAGCTGTATTTCATATCATTTCCTATGAACTTGCAGCATCTCGAACATATTTATGCTGTTATTTAGCTTCTTCGATCTGTTCTCCTCGCTGTTGTTTTCAACACTGTCTGGCTAAAGACGTTAGAACTCTCCACGCAGTCATTTGTTTGCAGCGAACGAGCAGACGTTGCCGCCTCTTCGCTACGCTTAAGACATGGGTTAAAAGTGACCCGGGCATCGGCTGGGCGAGGGTTAATGTACTAGCTGTTCAATTCATGCTAGAGAATACACATTACTTACAAATAAACAAAACTGTTCAATTACCAGCATAATTCAACGTATTTAACTCTGAAAACTAGAAAATTTTGAAATTTTCTCCGCATCGAAAAATTCCAAATAACGATGCAACAAACAGCAAGTAGTACAACTCCACGCTGGAACGACAAAAATAGGGAACCAATGTTCCCAGTAATTTTCACAAGGTTTTCCAGGGAAAAAACCTAATCCAGCGCCTGGCGGAGTCTTGAAAGCTGGTGATTCGAAGCTCGAATCACTGTTCCGTGACTAGAGACGAATCAGCATGTGTCACGAGACATTAAGTGCGCGTGTAGTTAAGTGAAAGCTCGTCTCGAGTCCTGCTTCTCGATGGGGAGCATCGGCGAGCGCTATAGGGGCCACGGAATCGTTCGTTCTCTTAAAGTATGTAGGTTACCAGTGACGTCACTGGCCGCCCTGTGACGTGTGCTCCGTGAAATATGCATCGTTGCAGCGACGCAGGTCGTTCACGTCGTTTCAACCCCGTCGAGGAATCAATTTCGATGGGATCGAAGTGCAATCGTCGAAAAAGTCACGAAACAATCGAGAATTTCACAATACATCTGGAAAAGACATCTTCGTACCGACATTGCATAAAGTCACATTCACTGTGTGACTGAAATTGCCTCCAATTTTTTTTTTTGCGATTTGATGCAATAGAAATTATCATTTTTTCTTTTACACTGAAATTTCCTCCAATTTTTCCCAGTTTAATGCGACAGAAACGTTTGATTGTGTCCTTTTGCCATAATAGACAGGACAACGCAATATGAAAAGTGAAAGAGAATAATTGAAAAAAGTGAACATACTGGACGCTTAGAATTTCGAAACGTTACAAAATAATGCAAACAATTTTTCTTACACGTGAGATCGTTTGTATGCATTTTATGCTGTGCAAAAAAAAATAGGTACGCATTTCCATTTAATTCGGTTTAAAATGGAAGAGTGGTTTGAAAAAAACGAGCACTCTGCAGTATTAATTTAATTATTACTTGCGTAGTGGCGACTGTAGGTTGAATTAGTGGCGGATTTAAATATGCCTTGGAAGTCCTCGTTAAGCTGAACAAGCTTTACTTGAAGCAATTTTTGAGATAATGCAGGTAGAAAAAGTTATGGGATGATGCAGCCGCGAAACGTGTCTGACCACGCGCGACCCACTTCTACTTCCTCGGCTATTTATCATTCCAGCGGAGATGGTGGAACTTTGCAGCAGGTGAATTAGTGTGCAATGAAAGATTAACTGTGAAACGATCCTGGTATATTGTTCCACTACTCCCTAAATAAAATTCTTCATTTACGAACGGAAAGATGTACGAATATTACCATGTCCGCAATATGAATTTTCATACTCTAATTCCCCCAAATCTACGCTCGTTTCTGAGCCAAAAATGAAATAGAATATCAGCTTCACACTTGTTTGCAGGCTGAAAATTAAGCGAATTTCTGCTTTCGAGGCAATTCTTAGATTTACCTGCAATAAGACCGGTATACAGTTAATTTTCCAAATTGTATCGTACTCCCATCGAATATAATAATCAAATACAAGGTGGCTTATAAGTCGCATCACCATTTAAAACTTGAATAACTTTTTTTCTATTATATATTCCAAAATGCTTATTTCAGATTTTTAAGTAAAATTTAGTCAATTTTCAAACGGTGAAGCACCCTATGAGCCACCGTGCATACTAATCATATATGATAATCAACGAAACGAAGGCCATATTTTAATCCAATTCAAGAGAATCGACGCGAACTTTTCCTTCGATTCCCTTTAAGGACAATAAATTCACTTAATTAAGGGGTGCAGTACCCCTAACCTGCGTCTCAACGAAACAGCTTCGCAGCGAAGGAATTCGAAAGAGGGGAAACAGAAGATAAGTTCCGTCTAAACGGAATCGATGGAATCGCTCGTAAATAATCCCGGCACGTTTCGCGTCACGACGCCTGAGTACCATTAGCGTGACTGCCGGTATCAAATATTAGCGATGCCGCGTGCACAGTGGGAATCGCGTGTGCCGTGGCTTCAGTAAAAGTTACGGGTATTAACCCCGACGGATCCTCGCGGCGTGCCGGGATTCGATCCTATTTGCAATGCAAGTTTAAACGGGAACACGCACGTGTCGAGGCGCATTCATATGCATTCATACAAGCGTTTATGCTAATGGATCTACGGCTGCAAGAAACAGCGCCTGCTCCACCCAATAACGTCCCGCGAGGGGATGAACTTTCAAGGGAGCAACTGTTCGACCGCGTTTAATTACGGTATTATGACGGAGGAGAATCCGCGCTGGGTCGAAAATGGTCATCCAGGGCGGTTAATGGTGTTCTGGGCGAGGAATAATGGCGTGTTTGGTGACTATACATGGAAAAATGTGATTGCAATGCTGTTAATGATGTTCTGGGTGAGGAATAGTGGCGTGTTTGGTGACTATACAAAGAAAAATGTGATTGCAATGCTGTTAATGGTGTTCTGGGCGAGAAATAATGGTGTGTTTGGTGACTATAAGGGACAAATGTGACTACGATGCAGTTAATGATGTTCTGGGCGAGGAATAGTGGCGTGTTTGGTGACTATACAGGGAAAAATGTGATTGCAATGCTGTTAATGGTGTTCTGGGTGAGGAATAATGGTGTGCTTCGTGACTATACAGGGAAAATGTGACTATGATTCAGTTAATGGTGTTTGAGATGAAGAATAGTGGTGAGCTTGGTAACTATACTAGGAAAATGTGTGACTACGATGCAGTTAATGGTGGTCTGGGTGAGGAATAACGGTGTGTTTGGTGACTATAAGGGAAAAATGTGACTATGATGCAATTAATGATGTTCTGGGTGAGGAATAATGGTGTGTTTGATGACTATACAGGGAAAATGTGACTATCACGCAGTTGATGGTGTTTTAAATAAGGAATAATGGTGTGCTTGGTAACTACACTAGGAAAAAGCGTGACTATAGTGAAGTTTATGTAGTTCTGAATGAAGATAGTTAAGCACTTGATGACTATAAGGTGAATTATGATGTTTATGACAATTCTGAGACTAGTTGTGGCGCTTGTGTGGAAGATTATGACTATAATGGATACAGTGACGACTATTGGGACTATACGTGGCTTTTTAAGTCAATTAATATGTATAGTCAGTAACAAGTGCTTTCCAAGCGTTATAAAATAATATAAAAAAACGTAACGAAGAGCTGTGTGATTAATGCATCGCAATTTAAATATTTTTAATATATAAAATTGAGTTTGATACTATAAAAAATAATTTTATATTCGAAAAATAACTAACCGCAGAGGATCTCTCACTCTGCCGAAATAATACTTACACAAGTAGTTCGAAACTTATATCCAGAACTTTGAAAGCCTGTATTCAGCAAGCGTTACAAGTTAGGGAACGATTCCTGTAAATTTTCGTTCGCAACGCAGGGGGCAAACGAAGTTCCCCTGCATGATTGGTTGCATAATCCTGTTTCGAAGTTCATTTCGGTAGCGTACAGGAACTTTGGACGAAATTCGAAGTTCAACAAGTGATTCGAGTGTTAATTTTTAATTAATAGGATAACACCGGTGCGCCAAACCGACATTAGTTCATCCGCAATTTCATTTAGAAACTATATTATCAGTAACATCAAGCACTAACCAAAGCAAATCCTGATTTTCACATTATTACTATAAAACTTCAGCTGAAATCCAAAAATTCCCAAAATTGACCATTATTGATTTCAAAAGAATATTTCCCTCTCTTCGTGTACAGTAAGTTAGAGAACTGCTATTAGTAACTGAATGCTAAACACGGAAAAGACTGCAAGTGGCAATAATATCTCAAGAAAATTTTCTAGTCACCAAAATGTTATTTCTTGACAAAATATATCAAAACTTGTTTCTTATATGTACCACACTACTGTATATAATATTACAATATGTTTATTTCAATATTTCAAAGGCTTATCAATCAACGAACCAAAGTTTTGTGTAGTAGGAAAAAAAAGGAGAATCCAATGGAACTTACAGCTTTTCAAATATTCTGGTATTACTAGTGAACAGTTCTAAAAAAAAAACTCCCAATATATCCTCTCAGAGGTGTCATAATTTGAAAAAAATTGACAACGATCAATTTCACCGACGACAACTGAAAGGAAACAACTCATGCGCAAGGGGGTGGAGAAAACAAATTCGTTCGAACTTATTGCACTTCGTCGATCAGTCGCGAGAAAAATGCCCTAACGATTTCTCTTTCCGGCACGGCGGTTTTATAAAACACGCGTCGCGTCGTGTCATAAATCGTTGTGGAACGATGTCGTGAAGGACGAAACAAAAAGGAGAAATCCTATTCCCTCACTGGCAATCAGAGTGAACAGCGCGATAAATTAGCGCGCGAACGGCTGAAAGCTCGAAACTTCCGGGCATGTAGGTCGAGCGTTAAATAAATCGCTGGAAAGCAATTAACTTCCGCGTTTCTTTGAATCACATGCAGCTCATTCTCTGTGCACAGAACTTAGAAACCAGCGAAATAAGTAAAACCAACTATTTAAAGTAAATATTAGATGTAGGAAAAGCTTCATTTTAATATTAAGTCGCGTTAAATACGATTGTTTCAATTTTGTTTGATTTTCTGTGTTTCAGACTCGCAAATGGAAATATTAGGATGGGATTGTATTGAATCTGCTGTAAAGGACCTTTCAAGTGAAGATCGAGGGTAGTCTGAAAGGTATGTAGGCTTGAAAATTGATTTTGAAGGGTTTCTGCGGTGATTATTGACCTGTACTACTGGAAGCTCCGAGCAATTAACGGTTATACGTTTCCTGGATGCTTGAATCTGTTAATTATAGCAAGAATAGGCTGAAGTGAAGCGTTTTTTAAATGAAAGTTTATCAATAGGATTCGAAAATTGTTTATTTAATTGGTTGTTTCGAGAACCATTGATATGTATTACTGGAAAGAATAAATTTCGTTGATTAAATGTTTTTTGAGAGTTAAAAACAGCACAAAACAGTAATTGGAGTTTCAATGTAACACTATGGAGAAATTCGAAAATTATTTGATTATTAAGAAAAAATATAAGTTGTTGATTTGTACTACTGAAAGCCTCAGCAATTCACTCTTGCATGATTTCTAAAAGGTAAAACTGATTGGATCAACTATGAACATGATCATGTGATACAAAACATTTTGAAATTTCGTTCAAAAGTTGAACAATTATTTTTTTCATTTAATTGTGATTTCAATTAGAGACCTAAACTACTGAAAGTAATGAAATTCTAAAATAAATGTTTCCTGAAAGCTAAAACTAGCTCATTGGTAATTAAATATAAAGATAGAGGAGTGATTCGGTTCTTAGTCCAATTGTTTCGGAAACATTTTAAAATAATTCGTTAATTTTCTACAGACATAAACAATTGATCTATACTACTGAAAAACATCCAAAATAAATACTTAAATATTTTTTGAAAAATGAATTTACTCAGCTAAAGCGTGTACATGGAAGAATGATAGAATATTCAATACAATTTCATCCCACCAATTCATAAATTATTTATTCAATTTAATCATGGCGCCAATCATTGACTATACCACAGAAAGCCCGATCAATTAACGGTTATAAGTTTTCTGGGAGCGAAACCTGATTAATTACAGTGTGAGTAACGAGGCGTGGTTCAATTCTTCGCGTAACATTTCGGGAAAACTCGGGAAATTATTTGCTCGTTTAACTGGTGGTAGGTGAATCATTGACCTGTACCACTGAAATTTCAAAACAGTCACCAAATGGATATTTAATCACAAAGCGATCGCTAGGAACACTCCATTCGAACGTAACTCGAACGATGCATGCTTGAACTATCGATATTCGCCTGACTTCTATCGATGCACTTAACATTATTGACTTGCACTACTGAAATTCGCCAATTCGACACAAACTTCTGGTTAATTGCCAGTAAACCTTCTTCGAAAGCTTTAGAAATCGTCAATATTAAAACTGTTCATCGTTTAAACCCGAATTAATTATTCTTCGCAACATATCACGTGAAAACCCACGGAATTAATGCTTTATCTATACCACTGGGAGAATTCATTACGCAAAAAATCGAGCTGAATGCAACGTGTCACGTTGGAGCGAGGGAAACGTTATTCCCACTCGAGCACAGGCCACATTTCACCGTCTGCATAATTAAAAACTAATTAACCGGCTAATGTAAATTAATCGAAGGCGCTCGAGCGAATCTCTGCTCTTTCGTGCAATGTTCCACGTGAAGAGAAAGAGAGAGAAAAAAAGCAAGCAAACAGATGGATGCACGTTACGTCGTCAATGTTCGAGAAACAATGGCAAAAATTTATTTTCATGCGACGAATTCCCCATCCATCCTCCTAATAATTCACAATTCAACGAACCGAAACAACGTCTTCGTCCGATGAACGTCACAGAACGAACGATCCTCACTGTTAATACGCATTCTCTAACCAAGCGCGCTCCGCCAATTAACGTGCATTGCATTATCAAAAAAAAAAAAAAAAAAAAAAGGATAAACGAAGAAAAAGGAAAGAAGAAAGAAAGAAAGATATGAAAAGAAGAAAAAATCTCGATCGACATCTCGACCTCGAAGGACAATTATTTCCTGTCTGAGACTTTGTCCCCTTCAATTACACAGCAATAATAACGTCCTATCTGGAATCGATGAAAAGCCACCGCCTAATAAGAGGTTGGAGGGGAGGGAAGGAGAATTATCGATAAATTGGACGATTCAGTGGGTGCTCGAAATTTAACGAGAGGCCAGGCAATATTAAAAATTATATGAGCATTCCATTAGAGCGCGCTGGTTCGCTTGAAAATGACCAAGGAAAGGGGGAGGGGGTGGGTCTTTTAAGGTCGTTATTGATTTCTGAATGCGTGATAAAGCGCTAAATACCGGCGAAAATTATACCGCTGTGTAATCGAGCCGTTCGTGGAGACGTTCACGATTGTCCGGAATTTCTTATCTCAAATTTTCCCATTTTCTCGAAGTGCACGTTTGAGTATTTTCGAATTCGCCTTGAAATTTCTGCCGCGTATCGTGGAGAAAATGCGAAAGGGCGAACGGAGTTAATGAACTTGTTGTGTGCGGCCAATGGCTGGAAAATTGAATCTCGTGGAAGTAGCATAATAGCAAGTTTGATGGTTTTGGAATATTTCTTCCACTTTTTTTTTTTTTGTTTTCTCTTGGAATGTTTATTTTGGAGATTGCGTCGAATCGCGAGTGTTTCTATGGAGGACTGTGTTTGAACTGTATTGAAAGGGTATGTAATTGTGGATGCCTGTGATTGTTCCTGAAACATATAGGGTGACTCACAAGTTACTGGAATTTTTTTTTCAGATTATAGAAATCATGATTCCTATTTCCGGGTATTAAAAAAAAAGATTACAAATATTCCAAAGGCGTTCTTCTACCCGATCAATTTGGAATTGAAAGAGCAATTTATCTTCGCCGAATTTGAATTTCACCAAACGCTATTATTCCTGTGAAAATCGAGCGACAAACGTTTCGATTTATTTCCCCGGAAGTGAGCACCAGATCGTTTGTATAAATAATACACAGAGCACTTTTAATTGTGACCGTTCCTAATTGCACGGGAACTTTGATATCGTGTGAATTGGCCCTATTCACCCTGCAGCGCCAAAAGGGAAGCCAAGTTTCTAATTCGTAATTAAATAAAGTTGACTGGATGACGGGACCGGACTTCCACGAACTCAGTTATACAGATATGTTCCGTTGTACATTCGTTCGTAACACGCAGGAGGAACGAGATATTCAACGACGATTAATTGAGAAACAGAACCAGTCAGTGGAAGGAATTTATCTCTACGATAGTGTAGTGTTAGATATAAAAATGTGGTTTATTATAATATATTAGAATTAAAGTTAAGGTAACAGGATTATACATATACGATTACGATTCTTAACGATATACTCGACTTCCAACTGAACACTGTCCCTTTTTCAGCAGGGAAAACTATCGCTGGCTCTCGAATTCCCCACCGGCACACCCTCATAAAACCATCGGCGACGCATCGGCCGATCGCCCGCCCGATGGGCCTTGGTTTGTGTCCGTCGTCGCTTTCCCTTTTACTGCCTTCTTCCTGTTCTTAAAACTACACGCCAAGTTATAACTATTATTCTTAAAAATTACAGTCGCTTAAAACTACGATACTACTGTAGGATCCGACGACGGAAAAATATTGAAGGACCCAACCGGGAATCGAACCCGGGACCTTCGGCATAGCAAGCCGAGGCTTGGCACGCTACACCAACCACTCCCTCTCTATTCTCCCTTCGAGGTTTCCTATTTGGGTATGGAGGCCCCGATACTACACTCGGCCATCTTGCTGAACTGACATTCGCCCTCGAATGTCCTCAATGCAACACAACTCAGCTCAACACTTTGGGGTACTCTCCCCCACACAGTGGCAATACTCTCAGCCGAAACTACTCTGTTTCTCAACTTTTTTTGGGAGACGTTCAAACCCTCTCACATGTTTTCATCTCACAGCGCCTGATTTCGTGCAGCCGTTAGATGCCTCCATCTCGGCTGAGCCCCCATTTGTAGGAACCTAGGGAAAAATATTGAGGGACCCAACCGGGAATCGAACCCGGGACCTTCGGCTCACGAAGCCGAGGCTTTGCGCGCTACGCTAACCACTTCCCTTCGAGGTTTCCTATTTGGGTATGGAGGGCCCCCGATACTACACTCGGCCATCCTGAACTGACATTCGCCCTCGAATGTCCCTCAATGCAACACAACTCAACTCAACACTGTGGGGTACACTCCCCCCACACAGTGGCAATACTCTCAGCCGAAACTACTCTGTTTCTCAACTTTTTTTGGGAGACGTGATGTCCCTCAATGCAACACAACTCAACTCAACACTGTGGGGTACACTCCCCCCACACAGTGGCACTCTCATTCAGCCGAAACTACTCTGTTTCTCAACTTTTTTTGGGAGACGTGCAAACCCTCTCACATGTTTTCATCTCACAGCGCCTGATTTCGTGCAGCCGTTAGATGCCTCTATCTCGGCTGAGCCCCCATATGTAGGAACCGACGACGGAAAAATATTGAGGGACCCAACCGGGAATCGAACCCGGGACCTTCGGCTCACCAAGCCGAGGCTCTGCGCGCTACGCCAACCACTTCCTCTCTATTCTCCCTTCGAGGTTTCCTATTTGAGTATGGAGGCCCCGATACTAGACTACAATAGAAACATTTTACTTTCAGAAGAAAAGACCTGAATATTCGGTTCAACAGAGTGTTTCAAAAAATCAAAAGAAAAAAACAATTAAGCGCTTTGATTTTGCATGAATCGTTAACTTTCCTACGCCGAACTCTCTCTCTGTTCAAAACAGTCCTTCCGAAACTTCCTGAAACTTGCTTGAACCGACCTCCAAAACCTGAAATCGACCTCACTCGACAGCGAGATCGTTCCAAGTCGTTCCTGAAGGAAATTTCCAGGAACTTTTTCTGGCAGACCGGCTGTTAGGCTCGACTAAGGCACGGGATAAACTCGGTACACCGATACTATTGATTTTGCGAGATGTGCAGAAAGAAGGGCGGCGGAGAAAGTGGAGGGTGAGCGAGGTCAACCCCCTTTTCAGGCTGGTTCGACATAAAACAGGGCTTTTCCGGGCTTAGGCCGGTTTATCCTTTAACGTTGTTCCTCTGCGGTAAACCGAGCCGGAAAAAATTGATGTTTAACCCTGCACCGGCTCCCTTTTGTTCTTATTTCCAACCCCCTGAACTCGCTCGGCGCTTTTATAGTCGCGGAATAGATAGTTCTTTGTAATTTATTTAATTAACGGAAAACCGTTACCAAAAGGCGAGACAATTTTGCAATTTTCCGACCACAGGTGGTGCAGTTCGGTAAGGTTGACTTTAAGGAGCGAGGAAAAAGGTTGGTTACGAAGGTGAATCTTTTTTACGCGGGTTTCAATTGTAGGGGATGAAAGAATATTTTCTCCGGTAAATGAGCGAATGCTGGAGGATTGGAAAAATTGTCCTTAAGAAGCGTTGAATTTGGAAAAGTGGAAAAATTCGTTTGAATAATTTAAAAATGTATCAGGAATGCTAGTAATTTACAATTTCGTTAATTGAAATGTGGGATCGAAGAATTGCAAATAGGATACTTTTTTTGTTAACTTTGTTATACTTTTCTTTAGATAATAAATTTCGCAGAGGTTGTAGCATTTTGATAATTCCATTTAATGAATAATCCAAATTTTTCACTAATAATTTACAAAATATTCGAATGTGGAAATTTTGCATAAAATATTTCTATTCCCTGACAAGATAAAGGCCACGTTTTAGAAACTGTAGAACAGTGATAGTGATAATACCAGGCTCTATAGCTGTAGCACAGTACTTGGCTAAAAACATAGGCGAATAACAGAAGGGGAGAGGTAAAAGAAATGAGGCGAAACTAAGATAGATTGCTGGAAAATAAATGAAGGTGTAATGTATTTACCTGGATAACTGATCAATACATCAATTTAACACGACTTTTCCCCTATTAAATCCCCCCCTTTGTCCGCCATTTTTCTCAACCCCTCTCCATTTTTACAATAGAACGCGTCAAATTACTATGCACAAGGAAATGATTTATGGGCGAGAAAGTTGCAACGAGTAAACGTCAGCATCGATCGTCCGACAATAAGGAAAGCAACAGGGATGTTTTACGATATATGTACAGATTGTATCAAAAGCAATGTTTCATTGAAAAGTGGGAGCAAAATGTATAGCCGGATAAGAGGGTCATAAGTACACCTAAACGAAATTCGACTTGCGATACGTTATTCGACAGCTTATAAAAAAAAATCAATTTGTGCCAAGTTTCAACTTTTCTTCCCGTCTGGGGGTGGTAAAGGGCAAAAATGAAAAATCACGCTTTTGCTTAATTTTCCCCATCTTGGTGCATAAAAAATTTTGAAAAAAATCAGAGACACTTTGGTTAACGAGGCACATATTATAGAATTTTTTCAGATTTTTAAATTGAAAATTCAAGCTATAAAAAATAAAATGCTGAAAAATGCACATTTTGTATTGAAGGAGTCTTGGAACTATGATTATATTTTTTGAATAAGTACAATTATTAATACTATTATTCTGAATTTTTTTTTAGACTTTTTGGTTAGGTGCGCCGTAGTTAAAAAACTTACACAATAAATACCGATTTAAGCAGACCATTTGATCAAATTTTTCTAAGCTTTAACAGCTAATTTTCATTCGTTATTTTTTCTCAATGAAAATGAAGCAAGCAAATTGTAAAATCCGTAGAATGCATCCATTGAAAGCAATTTTGTATGAATAAATATAAACTGGAAATTTTTCAATAGGAATTGGAACCCTAATTAATGTTAAGCTTATTCGACATTAATTCGAGGTACTTGAAACATAACCATAAAGACTCTGATCTGCCACGAACGCAGCCAGTGGAACCAAGAGCTTGTAACTTTCTGAATCAACAGAAGATCTTATTAAAATCATATTTTGAGCCTCCTCTGCCACTGTATCATTAAATCACCGTTTAACCCGAGGAAAATAAGATCGTACTTAACCAAGAAATAAATGAAACTTAAATTCCATCGTCAGGCCACTTTGGTCGTCACAGCAACGGATCAGACTGCCATTTAACCGTCAAATAACCACTTGAAGAACATCAAATAATATCTGGAGGAAAATGTTCTACAGAGAAACATTCAACCAGTCCCACGCTTCTTCGCGGAGGATCGCAGAATCTCGTTAGCTCCAAAGGCATTCAAACGATTCCTCCTCTGCTCGACCCAGTTTCTATCACCAGCGAACGGGCTTCTTTTGTCTTAAACACAGTGTCCATTATCGTAACACGTCATCCGGCGAGCATAAAGCCACACGACGAAACACGATAGCGACCAACAGGGAAATTCTCGCGAGATTTCATGTGCCATTTGCAGCAAAGTCGCTTCTTTACGACGCTTTAAGCGAAAACGTTCCACGATAGGAGAGCCTGACCGCTGGCCTCCTGTGAAAATTACACGGGAATGACAATTAGACGGGCGACCTTCTAAATTGACTATTGCTGCGTGCCTTTCGAGGGATGGCCGTTAGAGAAAAATACTTTGATGGAAGTTTCCTGGTAATTTGAATTTTTGTGAAATTTCGAAGCTAGAAAGTTTGGAAATTTGACAATACGGAAATAGGGGAATTTGGTAATGTGGTAATTTGGAATTTTGGAAATTTGAAAATTAGAAAATATGGAAACTTGGTCATGTGGTAATTTGGAATTTTGTATATTTGAAAATTAGAAAATATGGAAATTTGGTAATGTGGTAATTTGGAGTTTTGGACATTTGAAAATTAGAAAATATGGAAATTTGGTAATGTGGCAATTTGGAATTTTGGAAATTTGACAATACGGAAATAGGGGAATTTGGTAATGTGGTAATTTGGAATTTTGGAAATTTGAAAATTAGAAAATATGGAAACTTGGTAATGTGGTAACTTGGAGTTTTGGACATTTGAAAATTAGAAAATATGGAAATTTGGTAATGTGGTAACTTGGAGTTTCGGACATTTGAAAATTAGAAAATATGGAAACTTGGAAAGTTGGCAGTTCGTAAAATAGAAAACTGAGAAATGTAAATGTGCAAATTATTACACATATATGCAGAAAATTAAGAAATATGGAAATTTGAGAAATTTGAAATCATGGAAACTTCAAACATTGAATGCTTTAAAGTTTTGTTACTTCCGAAATTTTTAAATTTGCCAAATTCGAAGATTTAAATACCCAAATATTTGACAATTCGACAATTTATAAATCTGAATGTTCAGAAATCAGTAAATCTGAAAATCTAAAAATTTAAAACTTCGAAAGCTCATAGTCCTTCAAGATAAACAATTCGAAATCTCAGAAACTGGAGAGCCACAAAATTCACAATTGTTCAGCTGGTAGTCTCTAAACTGCATCGTTTAAGAGGAAATTAAGAGCTCGCGTACGCTACTTATTTAGTATTCTATCGCCAGGGTGATTACACCTTTGAAACTGCTCGTAACGAACTTCAATGAACTTTATAAGCTATCAACGTCGTTTATTACATATTTAACAGCGTTTTATAAGGAGCCACAATGAAAAGAACGACGAAAGTAATCGATCGATGCAAGGCGCTCTTCTCTCCTCTCGACGCCATCGCGACTACCTTCAAGCGAAATTACAAAATTAATGGAGTAAACGGAATTCAATCGTGATTTCCGACGAATCTGCCAAAACTACGGTGATGCTTGCCTGAAGCATTCGCGTCAACAACCATTTGGACCGGATCCAAAATTGAAGCCACGTTTTTCACGAAAGATGTGACTCGTGTTAACCAAGCAGAAACACGTATAGAGTTTGACAGCACAAAGACCGTTTTCTTTCCTTTGTGAAATCATGTGCATTCAGATAACAAATTTCAACACCCTATCAACCAGGTGAACTTCAAATTCTTCCATCAAAAATAACACACGGATCATATCTTCTTGATAAAATTATAATAATTACGTTACTGACAAAGTACAATGTCCGAGCAATGTAAATTTGTAAATTTCTGTGAAACTTTGTAAATTTTTATTGTTAAATAAAAGCATTACCAACACACATTTAGTCAAAGTATTGACATATTAGTTCGGATTAGGTTTGCTTACTCATTAAATGACAATGGTTACACTGAATTTTACACTTTGATGCAACAATTCTACTAAACTAAATCCACGTGCTTCTAAAATTCGCGCCTCTTCTTAACCAATATTTCACCAAATCAGGTGAATGTACCACTAAACCCCGCGAAACCACAAAGGAACAACCATGGACGACGAGGAAGACACGCAAGATGAATCAGATCTGGACATCCCAGGCATACCAGATTATTCTGCATCAGAAATCCAAGAATCTCAATCAAAATCTCCATCGGCAAGCCCCACCAAGGACCAGTCAGTCGCTTCCACAGTTCCAGAAAATGGAAAGTCACCATCGATTGCCTCGGAAGCTGCCTCAAAGAGCCCAAAAGGCTCTCCAAGCGCGCAGACTGGCAAAGAAGACGAGGAAGCCCTCGACGAGAAACTCTCGAAGAGCCAGGAAGAATTCGGAAAGTCCCAGGATCTTTCCCTGGATGGCAAGAGGACTTCCTTGGATCAGCTGAGCAGCATCCAGAAGTCCAAAGTCACGAAAATGTATCGCCAGTGTAACAAACGCTTCAGAGAGATCATAGGGAAACGCGCGCTGAAGAACGAGGAGCTGGAGAAGCAACAAGGCGACCTGAAGCAGCGTCTGAACATCCTCGAGTGCTCGATGCCAGCAGTGATGGTCTGGAACATCTGGAGGATGTCCCAGGGTGGCTCTGTTCCCAGTCTGCAGCGTGTCGTAGAGAAGCAATTCCAAGGACCAGCCTCTGGAGAGGTGTACTGTCCCAGCACGCCAAGTCGCCATTTCGACTGCAGAGTGAGGGAGATCGAGGCTGAGAGGAAGCAGGCAGAGAAGAGAGTGGAAGAAGCTAGAGCACTTTGGTCGGAGAAGATGGCCGTGCTCGAGGACAAGAGCAGAAGGCTGGAAGAGGCGAGGAAGGTTCAGGAGGAGACGAAGCAGAGGATCGAGCAGCTGAGCGCTGAGGTGAAGAGGCTGAAGGAGGCTGCCAGCAAAGTGGAGGACGATGGCTCCTGCGAGACTGGTGAGCTGACGTTCCTTAATCGCTTAGGATCACGTTTCGAACGCCTTCTCTAAGTCTCTGACCCTAGCAATTCCAACCTCGACCAATGAAAACCTCTTGAGCACTCTGCAGGTGAATGCGCGGTGATTGAGTGCAAGAAAAAGTGGCTGGAGAAGGTACCAAGCAACGCGTCCATCAAGTCCGCGGACGTCGAGTGCCTGGAGAAGCTCGAGCAGCTGGCGGAGAACGAGCTGGCTATGAAGAGGCAGATCGCTGACCTGGAGCGTCGAGAGGAGGCTTACATGAGGACTCTTCAGCAGGCGGACGATTTATGGTCGAAGCTGCAGGGCGACGCAGCCAGCACTACGAGCGCGTTGAAAGAGCAGCTGGACATGAGGACCGCGGCGAATCAGAGGATGGCCGATAGGATCTGCGAGCTGGAGGACATTGTAGAGGATCTGAGGACAAGGCTGAGCACCTGCAGAGGCGAATTGCACAAATACTTGAGTGTGGAGAAGGTAGAAGTTTTAATTGGCAAGGATGACGACTTTGCTGACGTGCTGGACGCGGAGGTCACGTGTAAGAGTGTAATGAGAGACATAAGCGTCTGGATGAAGCAAGACATGGCTGAGGAAGAGGTTCTAGCTGTGGCAGACCTGACTGACGCTGACATGATGTTCAGACCAGACATGGCTGACCTAGCTACAGGCGTCATTCGTAGTGATCTTATAGCTACGGGCGACGTTCAAATGGCTATTCATCCGGATGACTTTGCTTACGAGGATGATAGGCTGCTGGAAGCCAGTGATTACCTAGCGAGGCTAGGATCCCTCTCAGAATTGGATAAATACGGCGACGACTACTTATGCGCTCCAGACTTCGCCTGCAACGATCAAGTGTTCACTGAAAGTGGTTTGACTGAAGAGGAGTGGTTGGCTTTGAAAGAAGGTCGCGTTACAGCTAAGGAGCTATTGGAGAAGTATGCCGACGGGGCGGATGTTGCAGTCGCTGAAATTGCAACACCCACAAAGCCTGTGGGAATTCCTGCACAGATGACGAGAGCTGCTCCATCTAAGGAAGCTATTGATGCAGCTGTCGAAGAAGCAGAAGAAGCAGTAACTGAAGAAATAGTGACAATTGAGGCTCCATTTGCTGAAGAAGAGGGAGTGCAAGAGATTGAGACTGAAAAAATAGCAGAGTCTGATGAGTTAATGGAGGAAGCTATGGCTGCTGAGATGGTTGTCGAGGAGGTTGAGTATGTTGAGGATGCTGAACCTATGGAGGAAATTCGACCTGTTGAAGACATTGCTCCTGTTGAGGATGTTAAACCCGTCGAAGATATTGGTCTTGTTGAGGATATTAAACCTGTCATGGACATTGGTCCTGTTGAGGATATTAAACCTGTGGAGGATATTACACCTGTCGAAATAATTGAACCTGATAAAGTAATTACACCTGGAGAAGATGTTAGACCTGCTGAAGCAGACAGACCTGTCGAGGACGTTAGACCTGATGAAACAGTCAGACCTGTCGAGGACGTTAGACCTGCTGAAACAGTTGGACCTGTCGAGGACGTTAAACCTCCTGAGGCAGTCAGAGAAGAACCAGCTGGAGTAACAGAGGCTGCGCCAGAAGCAGTTTCTAGAGCTCAAGAGGACGCACTAGATACAAAAGATATTGTAGTCCCACGCAATGAAATGTTATCATGGCAGGACAACGTGGATTCAATTAGATCAACTGTAGCGGTACGCATACTACTTAGTTGAATATACTGCTGTGATAAGAAAGTTCCAGGACAAATCGAACAAAATGTCTTATTTATACTTTTAATCATTCCTTTATTCGTTTATTTAGGCCTGCTCTGATTGCGTCGTTGTGAAAAAGGACGCTGACAAGTTGGCTACAGCGATGGCTGCGTACACTGGAGTGAGTATCAAAGTATCTACTCCGCTTGAAAACTTGTTTTCAGTAGTTTCATACGTACAGTCAGAAGTTCGAAAGGAGAAATGAAATACAAGTGCGCAGAATGTGATTATTTTTGGCACGAGTTCAGTTCTTACGCCCGTTTTCAGACGGAAGTGAAGGAGGTAACCGAGCAGCCGAAAGCTCGTGCAGAAGTGACTCCAGGGATGCCCGAAGAAGGAGCAAAGATTGAAGTGCAAGCGAAGTCAGAAGTTGTAGAAGCTGAGGATGCTACGGTGGCAAAAGTGGAGGAAAAGGAAGTGGCAGCCGAGGTAATGGCGGAACCGGCGGCCCCTGAAGAGACAAAAGTTGAGCCACCTACGACATTATCAGACGCGGAAGAGGCACGTAGAATAGGCGAGATGGAAACTTCGCAAGATGCTGTTGAAGAAGAACCGACGACAATGCCAACAATTGCCGAGGAAGCGGAAGAGGCTGAGGTTCCCACAGAACCAATGGAAACTCCAGCTGTGGAGGACGTTAGAGAAGTGGCAGGACTGGTGGATGGGGAAGAGGTGATTCCAGTAGAGGTAGAAGTAAAGGTCGAGGTTGAAGAAACGAAAGAAGGAGAGCCTGTGATAAAAGAAGAACCACTCGAAGAGGAGGAACTGGCTAAAGAGCCAGAAGAGGAAGAAATTACAGTGCCAGTGGACGTGGAGAAAGAAGAAGAAGAAGAAGAGAAGAGGGAAGTGGATGTTGAAGTATTGGAAGAACCAAAGGAAATAAAGGAGGAAGAAGAAGAGGAAGCAGAAGAAGTACCTTCAGAATTTGTGTTTAAAATGCCTGAAGAGGTTTCTGAAGAAGGAATTTGCACTTGTCTACTACCAGCGCCACCTCGTGTAAGTAAACGATTTGACAAATAATTATACCATTTCCACAGATGGTCCAGACAAATTTTGAACATTCTTTCACAGGTACCTTCCAAGAAGATCGAAATTACTCAGACAGAGATCACCAGGATCGAGACCATCCAAGTGATCACCCAAACAGTGGCAGACGTAGAGACCCAGACGGCTCCTAGACTAAGCAGACAAGTTCCAGGACCCAAGTTTGTCACCGTCACAAGAGCAGTAGACCCAGACTCAGCTACCATGAACCAGCTTCTCTTAGGCAAAAAACCTTTGAACGACAAATTTTCGTCCATGTCAGTCACTGGAAGCTCCTGTGCGTTGTTCACGTCTCTCCAACAGAGACCCAGAGAAGCTGAAAGTCACCACTGTCCGCTACAGGAAGTCCTCCAGTCTCTCAGGACCCACGGCGCCCAAATGAAAGCTGATACGGAGCAAGAGCTCAAGTCCGTCTACTACGGCAGAAAGTCTGTAGACGTGGAACAGGGGAAATGCAATTGCTGTCAATGCGGAAAGACAATACCCAGCTCGTTTCACAGGCGGTCTAAGGATGGATCAAACTGGTCAGCAGGATACAGTGTGTCCTGAGTGCAAAATCAGGAAGCTTCAGGCAACCTTGAAGGCCCAGGATCCCCTGAAGAAGTTATCTAAGAAGCCTACGCGAGATCAACAGGTGAGCACCTGTGCAGCTACACCTGAGAAGCTTCCAATCTCAAAGCTTCCTCCTCCAACGTTGAAAAAG
Source organism: Habropoda laboriosa (assembly GCF_001263275.1). Taxonomy (NCBI): domain Eukaryota; kingdom Metazoa; phylum Arthropoda; class Insecta; order Hymenoptera; family Apidae; genus Habropoda; species Habropoda laboriosa. The sequence goes on along the minus strand of NW_017100191.1, from coordinate 4,359,654 downwards.
AGGTCGGATCAAGGCTGTATGGCGAGGATAGCCAGGGTCAAGGCTGAAGCAATGCCGAAAAAACCGTTCGACGACGATTCTCTGCACTGTGCTTGCAGCGGCCTGATAGAGACAAAGACACCTGGCAAGTTCAAGAAAATCCACTGTGCCTGCGGTGACCCCGATTGATCTTCGTGTCCCAGCCCCTGGGACGGAGATAAGGAAGAGAAGGCTGTGTTCGTTGAGATATGTTCACCACGTGCCAGATAAGCTCCTCTCGTGAGGGATCACTTTTACGGAGTGAGTTTCCGCGTCTCGCTATCAGATCCGAGGCGGTGAGTGGAAAGTTTCATAGTTCCTAACGCTGTCCTTCAGCGGATTTATGCTTCGCCAGAGCAAATGTATCGTGTTGTGTACACGTGTCGGAAAGTTTTTTGTGCCACGACGTGACGTATAGATCGCTACATTACCTTCGGAGCCAGTGAAATGTGCCCGAACTGTGCAAGTCTGATAGATCGTAGCTCTTCTGTGTCATTTCATTAATCGAAAAATCGTCGGATTTATGGATCTTCCAAGTGGTTTCAACTGACGACAGTACTTCGAATAATGCCCGCCGATCTCTCTGGAACGCTTCAGGTGGCCGGGAAAAAAGACTCTGAGAAAGGCTGGAAGTTCTGAGAATGGAGAATTCGACGTGGGAACACATTCAGCGGATAAGAGAAGAAACGGGGGAGAGGCTTCTGAGTGAGTGAACACGGAGATAGAGTCGAAGATGGACGCGACAAAGGAAACGGTATGTAATTTCCAATAATGTTGCCCGGTGAATGGCGTTCTTTTAAAATCAATAGCGTTCAGCCATTGTACCGGTGGAACGATAGTCCCTTTCATTCGGTTGACGTATAATAGGATCAACTGTCAGCATGAAATTAAATTTCAGCTTATCCCTCTGGGGTGGAAAAATAGAAGCGACGAGTGTTCAGCTCGTGTATGTGTGTACCGTTGCATAACTGCATTGTTTGTACTCGTGGAAAATGTAAATTCGTCGAGTTGGAATAAAGGGTGCTTGTCTAACGGAAAATATACGCTTGTGATTGGAGCTGTTTGTGAATTTTGTCACGTATTCTCTGTAAATAATTTTCTTTCAAGTTCTTGAATCCGAATCCGCGAATCTAACTGCATCCCCAACGCGAGACTGCGTTGCGTTTAATTTAAATCTAACTGAAATTTTCGAAAATAGTCCCAAACTAGACATAATTATTCTTCACTTTGAAATGTTCATTGACTCGTTAATTTTCATCGAGCACACGGTCCTGCCAATTTGCACATTAATAGAACCGCAGACGTACAGAAGTGTCTACCAGGAATTTCTACGACCGTGTGATTCACGAGATTTCGTTACCTCGTAGATCAGACAAGAGGAACATTTGGCACGAGACGATTGTAATTTGTCGCCAAACGCGAATCGACTTTCTGTTGAATGAGGATGACTCATTGTGAACGTATACGTACACTTAGCTTTATTTAGACACCGTTCTGATATATCTTCGATCACGCCAGAAACTGCACTCGAGGTCAGATCGAAAGACAGAGAAAAAGGTACAAAAATGAGGAAAAGTTTTGCAAAAAAAAACTGTTCTACATGTTTGCCAGGATTATAGCTGTGAAGAGAACAGATGTTGATAGGAAGCGAACCAGACACCGTCTAGCTCGACGTAGCATCTCAATGGCCGCCCGGCTAAACAATCAATACTGCAAGCAACAAGTAAACCATGACGAAAGGTCAACGAAATATTATCAGCCACGATAGAACATGATCACTGCGTCGTCAAATCGGCCGGCTATTTTCCTCTGTACACACTTGCAACAGCGCTGCTCCACGATGCCTAATTGTTCGATCATTTTTCTCATCACTGTACTCAAGTGACACTTCGTTATTCTCAGAACAGTTAGTCCTAACTTAAAACTTATCTTCTTCTCGTTCTTCCTTGTACGAACGGAGGTCATAAAAAATTGAAAAAAAGTAATCTTCTGAACTTACAATTCTAAATTGTCTCAGAAAGATGACTCACATGTGAGACGTCCACGTCCAATTAGGTGCCAATTAGATATAGTAACAGCTATAGTATAAGATACCATAGAAAACATAAGTACAGTTGCAAAGTGGTGTACCATGAAATATTCTTCCAAAGCATCCACTTCGTGTCCCAGATTAGTTCTAAAACGATGAATCATGTACTCACCGAACGTTGGCCAAAGTGTGCCTCCTGGACCTGAGGTTATGGTAGCCCCGCAGCTCACCGATGCTCCCCTGTTCGGCCTGCATCCTGGCCTGTGCAGTTGCAGCTGCACTGGCGATCACGTGGTGCTGGTGAACCGGTGCACCTGCCGTGGTGATGCTTCTGCGCGATCGCCAGCCCGTTCTGCTGCCTCCACCGCCACTCGGGGTCGGCGATTTCTTCTGGTGCGGCCTGCGAATCACCCACCGCCAACGCGGTCCAATTTTACGCCTAACCGTCGGCCACCACGTGTCCGAGACTTAACCGTTTCCACGATCACAGATACCTCGCTGCTCGATTCGACGATATCTACCCTCCGGGGCATTTTCATCCGCGTTATTTTCAGGATTCTTTAAATTAAGGGTGTTCCGTACGGAACAACGGTTCCCAAAAAAATCATAACACGGCCCTGACCGAGCCTCGACGCAGAGGATTAACGGGACCGTTAGACGAGCGTACCCCCCATAAAACTTGTACCGAACGGCAGCGTAACACATTTCTTACCACCCATTATACCTATCCTCCAATTAGCAACCTAGGCTTTTCCTTCTCCTCTCCTTCTGGGATTTTCCAAAACTCTAGCTACCTCGACCTTCCATCCCCACTTTTACCCTTTCCCTGTCCTCTTGCAAATATCCTAAGACCAATAGTCTTCCTCCGAACACCAAACGATACACTCAAAAAACGATCAGCCGAGTCTGTTGTAGAATCACAAGCCGAAACTTGTACCTTAACAATAAATTAAATAAAACTTGTACTCCGGGTTCTCGCTAGTTTCTCAGTACAAGATATTCCATTCGTCCTGATCCAAATCCCGTAATCGTGGACCAATACGACATCACAAAGGGTGTAGATCACATATGGGCAACCCCCGGCCGTACCTTAACAATAAATTAAATAAAACTTGTACTCCGGGTTCTCGCTAGTTTCTCAGTATAAGATATTCCATTCGTCCTGATCCAAGTCCCGTATTCGTGGACCGATACGACACCACAAAGGTGTCTTTCACTAATCTATTTCAGCGAAGCTTGTCTGATTCATGGTGGGAGAAAACAATGAAATATGAAGCAGCACCTTGTTTCAATTCATCTAATATTAATTTATTTTATTTAATAATTTGGGCGGGCCCTTGACTCGGAGACAAAATGATAATTTGGCCCCCGAACTAGGAAAGATTGCCCATGCCTGGTGTAGAGAGTCGTGACACTTGAAAAGATAGATCTCTGAGATAGTTCGAGACTGGATTATTATCGAATGGTCGGAAAGTGGATTGTGCTTTGTCGTGGAGGAATTTTAGAGTTACTCAGGAACCTATTGTTGGATTACAGGTACGAAGGTACAATAGTATCAAAATTTTGTTGCATGTTTGGAGAAGTGTATTTCAGATTAGATCAGTGTGACTATGTTTGAACGACGAATTAGAATTTCCTAAATTTTCCTCTGCACAATATTTGAACATTACAAATCAATTTCACAATAGTCGCCTTCTGAACATTTTCTAATGATTGATAAAACAATATTTTTCTTAACCCTTCGACAGTTTATTCCGTGTGAGACTCGGGCAAAGCGTCAGATATTTAACTTTCGCCAACGTCGATGGGCCACTTGACTTTAACAAAGCCTAGAAAAGCGGAGATTCCACAGGATTCCCACGCATCTTTCCACCGAACACTTTCTCCGGTCGTTGTTCACTCCACCCTAAGATAACGCGCTAAGGGCGAAATGGAGGGAGGTTGCGATGCACCGGAGTAAACTGATTGGTGATTTTAGAAAAGGAAAAATCACCAATCAGGGTGTTTTTAGAAAAGTGGGAGTCTTCGTCGAGGGAAACCGCGGAGACTCCAGCAGAAAGACTTCGCACCGTGCAGAATAGACTCTAGACCTCGAATTAGTTTAGAACATAGATCACAAAATAAAACTTAGTGTTTCAAGACAGAAACTGATCCTTCGTAGCCTTAGACCATTAGTCGGCACACACCTGCAAAAACCGGCACCGCTTGAACGATCGAAAGATCAACCGCAAGCCCTAACACGGTCCAAACACTCCTCACTCGCGCCTCACTTGATCCAATTATCGCTCGGCCCAAATATTCTTATCTCATATTCCACGTAATTATTCTAGATTGATCAGTAGGAAAATAGAAAGAATTCTAAAGCAAGTCAATTATCTTCTTGCCTCTTCCCGAGATGAGATTTCATTGTTCAATCCCACGTAACTGCATTCACTCTTCTGTCTTTCATTCTGAAAAAAAAGTCTCTCTGCAGTAATCTCTACAGAAGCAGACCGTAGATCTTTTTCTCAAACGAAACGAGTTTCTATTCACCGGCTCCTCTGTTTCCCGGAAAACCTAAGGAACCCGTGAATTGTTCACACGGCTGAAGCGGAGAGGAGGAAACAACTGATGCTGTTGAAAGCAATTCGCGAGCAAACTGTCGCGTATTTGCACGAAACTGAAAGGACTCTCGGGTGCTAATGCAACCGAGGTCCTCGTTGATTAAAGGATCGTACTCGAGAATGCACCGATGGGTCCTGCGCACTCATCAATTATTCATGAGCACCACGGAAAACTGTGTTGCGCCTCTCGATCGCTGTTAAGCACGTTATGCAAACGTTTCGAGCAAACAGACTCGGTTCGAAGAATTTTAACGACGTTCCTGAAGTACCAGCCTAACTGGACGCCATTTCTCCTGGCTGGTGGTTTTTTTCGTCTCTTAAATAACGACTGATGAACCTCCATTCGTCGGAGACTTTTCAATCTTCGCTATTCTATATATCGCAGAAAAATAAAATCCACGGATTTTCACGTCAATTTCACTGCGACTCTAAATCCAGGATTTAGGTACTTGTTCACCTAACTTGCAGCAAAAAAGAAACGTTTCTTTCAGCTTTTAGACTATTCACGAATCTACTCGAGTAAGTTATTCCATGTTTGTCGATGTTAGATGCTTTTTACTAAAAGTTTCACCGATCCTACCTTGTTAGGCTACGTCGAGGACATTTTTGCCGAAGAAAAGCTGACACGAGACAGATTCATTTGACCCAGTTGGAAATATTTGAAATCACCTGAATTAGCTTCTATTGACTCTTTCTCATGCCTATCAGGCTCCCTAATCCTGTCTTGCTGCATCCTCGACTACGCGGCTTTCACTCATCTCGTTCTGTTTGAACAGCGGGAACAAAAACATCTCCACTTTGACTCTACAACTGCAACCTGGTAAACACTATAAAGCCGAGTGGCGGCATCTGTCATGCTAATAACGCGGCTCTGTTCGAGCACGAAATCGAATTGAACGTGCAGGCGCGCTTCATACGTTCTGAATAAACAACGCGTGGTCGAGCGAGGGTAAATATTTCCATTGCGTCCCGGCTTCTCTGTCTCTGTTCGCCGTTAATGAGTGACTGAAAACTCCTGGCGATCGGCCAACAGACCTGGCTG